>NC_085103.1:1386230-1731230 GCF_963422355.1 Corticium candelabrum
GCCAACATTGCAGCTACCCAAAATGATATTTTGCTGCATTTAAGCAGGGTTGACAGTAGAAACTCAAGGCAGCTAGACATTGGATACAACGAATGTGTGGAATCTCCATGCATGCACACATTACGTGTCTATAGACGTAGTTCAAAATATCTTCCGGACAGCAATCCAGTCCAGTCCGGGCAATGCGCCGCGCCACGCCCTAGGGTAACCGGATTCTAACCGGAAAGCTAGGAAAGATAATAGTATATTGTCCGGTTTGACCGGAAACGGGCGGACTGCTACGACAGAGACGAAGCCTCATGGACTCGAGCAAACGCTGCATTGCAACAATAAACGATTACCGTTCTTTCTCATAACTTTCTTGCAGCTGTGTCGTCACAACAGAAAGAAGAGAAGCATTTTTCTTTAACGGGGACATCCATACTAAAGATTTGTCACGCGACGATGACGTACTAATGCGCTATTGCGGAAGGAGATGCAAATTGTGAACTCAGCCGGACTGTGGCGGATAGTAGCGATGTGTCTTCATGTAGTGATGTGTACACCTGGTAGTCTAGTTGCGCGTGAAGCTTGTTGAGTGTGAAGTTTCCTGAGTGTGAAGTAGCCGAACCGTGTTGCATAATCTTGCTGACATGGCTAGACTGCTAGGGAAGCAATAAGGAAATTTATCGGAAACGGATGACCTCGAACTGCGACACAAAGGAGGGGCGTGGCTTAATTAATCAATTGGAAAGCTACGAGGGCACGTTTTAGAACGCCGCAAAGCGCCGATTCTGCCCCAAAACGGAATCTACACTGTACTGAATGGTACAAAATTAGTACTTCGCCTTTGAAAGTAAGGTGTAGTGCAGGCAGTTGGTTGTGGTTTGCATATCAAGTTTGACTTGCACTATCGTTTTTCGGTTTCCTAAGTTTGCTAGGTAAGCATTCTGTCAGTGTATTACCACAAATTAATTAAAATTATACTATTACACAACTATTCACCAGACGCGGAGGCGGAAATATGTCAGACGTGTTGGCAAGACGGCCAGTATTAACTGGTACCAGGAAGAAATCGGTCGTCTAGATTGAAATGTTATGCAGGATGTTGATCCGGTCTGCCGATGAGCCTAAGCTATATAAGAGAGTAGAACGGTCAGTTTCAAGCAAATTTCAGCAAGAGCTGTATCGACGACAAAGCCTTGAAGAAGAGTTGTCACATCGATTGTACTGTTTTCATATTCTGAAAGTAAGTAGAATGAGATTATGCTTGATATTATATGATTTCATTATTCTGTACATGTCTCTTTGAGGTATAGTTCTTATATTCTGTTTAATTAATCAAACATTATTCAATTAAGTAAAGCAGATCATAGTCTGCAATAGCATGGTTGTACGTACATGATCTCCAAGCTATCATTGATATATAAATGTATTGATCAACGTCAACGCTGTTTCTAGATCAATTACTGTATCCATCAAGAAATTGCCTCATTTGTCCGCTGTCTTCACAATTTGGGATATTCTACTGAGAGTCTATTGCAAACGTTCTAAATTGACTGCCATGAGGTTCTCCATACTATTGCGATAGTCTGTATTTGAAATAGTTGAAAGGTTGTATGTTTATCTAGTGACGACCGAATGTCTCGTAGAGTAGGCTGTCTGAAGTTGTTATTGCTGATGCTGATCGGTGTATCGACACAAGGTAAGATCGTCAAATAATCAATGTTTGTAACGCATTATTTCCTGTGCGTCAACCGTTTGTATTTTGCAATATCACCTACTATCAAGTGTCATTCGTGAATATCAATATGAAATTTAATTATTGAAATTTGTTGATGTAATCAATTTTATAGGCACTGCTTCTGTGGCAAAGTGTTTGAGAAAAACTGAAACAGACGACTGCTTTACTAATCCGGAATCGTTCTATTGGCCATACGATTTCCACAACTTGCTCACTCAAGATGCAATAGACAAGCCACTTCCGTGTGCAGAAAAATCTAGCAGCAATTGGGACGCTCCGACTGTCGAGTTTGACGGATCTACCTACTACACCGTGAAACGATCTCATTTTCCTGATTTAGAAAACTGCAGTTACGCTCTGTTTGCAGTATTCAAACAGAGAAGGAATGATCTGGGTACCGTACTTTATAAGAGTGTCAAAAATGTTATCGATGGTTCACCGATAGAATACGCTTTACGATTAAAATCGGGAAAGTATCAAAGAGTTCGAGTGGACTACGTTGATTCAACGTTGAAGGCAAAAGAGGCACTGTTCAGTACAAAAGCAAGAAACACAAACATTGACGACAATAGGTGGCACACTGTGCTTGCAGTCTTCGACTTTGAAAAGATGGCATTGGTAACGTATTTTGATGGTAAAGTCATTGGTTCGCAAGTTTCATTGAAGAATATCAACATTCCACATACAAAGGTATTACACACACACACACACACACACACACACACACACACACACACACACACACACACACACACACACACACACACACACACACACACACACACACACACAGACACACACGCACGCACACACGCACGCACGCACGCACGCACGCACCCACACGGAAGAGCGCGCAACAACATAAACACAACATAAAACACTAACTAAGCACATGAAGCCAGGAACATAATTTATATAATTAATTAATGATTGTCTAAATTTTCCTATTTATAGAACGGAACTGTTCGTATCGGAACACGATATCTACACTCAAAACAGCGACACAGCGCAAATCACTCAGATTCTATGTTTCGCGGACACCTAGCTACAGTTGGTGTATTCCGAGGACAACTAACGCAAATGGATGCTGCTATAATTCACAACAAATCGACAAGACAGATCATCGCAACCGCCAATTGCTCTGTTCTTTGTGACTCAACCATTTCTCCGTCTGGGTATGACAAAATTATCAGCGAAGCTTTACGTCATTTAGATCTAATTCAATGTTATTCTAGATGCAAAGAAGGATGCAAGTGTGAGAGTAGCAAGTGTGTATGCTCAAAAGTTCCCGGCATTTGCCAAACAGCAGGAGCTTCTCATTTCAGATCATTCGACGGCTTGGCATACGACTTCAAAGGCAGTTGTGAGTATCTGCTAGCTCGAGACACCAAAGGAGACTTCGAAATTCGACTGCAAAACGAGCTTTGTGCTAACGGCACAACGATTAGCACCAAAGCCGTATCTATCACTACCTCACAATCGGACTCTAGTATTGTACTCGAAGAGTCGACTGTTCTGATTGATGGAAATGTGCTAGATGTGCTTCCATACACCAGCCAATCGTGCAGGTACAAAATATACAAAGAATATGGAATCGTCTACGTTCTCCTTCGTGGTCGTCTACCGGAAGATGACGTCGAGATCACGTGGAATGGAAAGGGTGTCGTCAAGGTGACCGTTTCACAGTTATATGTCGGTCGCGTTCGCGGTCTTTGCGGCAATTTCAACGGAAAGACTTCGGACGACTTACTAGATCGCTACGGCGATATGGAGACTGCTATCGAAAAAGGAATAGTGGGATTCGGATCGAGCTGGGCAGTAGAGAGTGGTAATCGCATACTCTTGTCTCCACGTGCATCATGTCGTTTACCACCGTCACGTCCTTCTCCGTGTGAAAAGGATCCTAGTCTCAGACGACGGGCAGAAGATTATTGTCATTTTATCAACAGCACTTCTGGCCCATATTTAGACTGTCACGGTGTTATCGATGCTGGCGACTACTACCGTTTTTGCCTTGAGGACGTTTGTGCTAACAATGACATTTGTCGGAACCCTTGTCAATCCATTCGAGCGTACGAAGATATATGCCGCAGTCGAGGTCGAGTGATTGGCACCTTCATTGATAAATCTTGCAATAATGGAGCTACCTGCTCGGCCTGGGGTGATCCACATTACACAACATTTGACGGCATTCGCCATCATTTCCAAGGACAGTGTGAATACGTATTCGTGCAAGATTGTTTACGAAATGATTTTGCTGTACACGTTCAGAACGGACACAAAAGAGGCGAGTCAGATTGCTTGCCAAATAATTTTGGCGTAAAAGTCCAGAACGAACACAGAAGAGAAATTGGAGACGTCACGTGGACGAAAGCGGTAGCGGTGAGGATCAGAAATAGCAGCGTTATTCAAATAAAACGCGGCAACAAAGTCATAATAAACTCTCACAAAGTCAGATCGTTTCCTCATCGTGTTTCGGGCGACGGAACGATCGTTCGTCGGACTGCAGAAGGAGTGGAAGTGCACATAGCTTCGAGTGATGTGGTGGTAACATTTGATGGCAAACACAGGATAGCAGTGAGAGTACCAAAGTCGTACCTCAATAGAACGTGTGGCTTATGCGGTATCTACGACAACGATCCAGCAAATGACATGTCGCTTAGAAACGGAAGTATTGTCGTTCCGAGTAATCCAGACATTTCTTACTCTTCCGTCTCACAATCTGCTTATCACGAACTTGGAGTGAGTTGGGCTGTGGAAGGCAAAGATCGATTATTGCTTCCTTCCGATGATTTATGTAACGACACTAAACCAGAATTCCCTATATGCGATGAAGCCGATCAATGTAAAGCTGAGGAGTATTGTGCAGAAATCAAATCTCCAAGGTATTCCAAATGCCATTCTATTGTAGATCCACAAATTTACTTCGACTCTTGCGTCTTTGACATTTGTGGCTGTAATGGAGATACCGGTTGTGGTTGCGATTCTATTAAAGAGTATGAAAGCACGTGTCGTGATCGTGGCGTCACAGGCTTCTCATCAGTTGTCGATGAATGTGGCGTCTGTTACGGAAACGGTTCCTGTTGTGGAGACGCTACCTGTGACGTGTACGGAGATCCTCACTATAGAACGTTTGATGATAGTCTTTACCATTTCCAAGGACATTGTGAATACGTCCTTACTGAAGACTGTCAACATGAAGATTTTCAAATTACAGTGCAAAACGAACATCGACATGGAAACAATCTCGTCTCGTATGTGCGATCTGTAGCCATCATTTTATACAAAGTAGCCATCATCAAACTTTTTTTGAATAAAGTTACTGTTGTCAACGATGTGCAGTTGACAGAAAATCAACTGCCGTTTACCATTGGAGTCGATGGGACTGTTATAGAAAGAACACGAGATGAGACCGATGTGTGGATTAAAGTAACGTTGTCCAGTTCTCGAGTCAGAGTATTTTGGAACGGAAAGAACAAAGTCAAAATTGTAGCACCCGACCATTATAAGAATCGTCTTTGTGGGCTATGTGGTACGTTTGATGGCAACAAATCAAATGATTTGACATTACGCAATGGTACGGTACTGCAACCGACCGGTCTAACAGACACTAGCGATGATTATTCTACGATCAAAGAATATCATCAGTTTGGTGTGGATTGGACCATTTCCAAAGCAAACAGACTGCTGATACCGCAAAATGAATCGTGTGAAGATGGACCTCAACCTCCGAATCCTTGTAATGTCGCTGTCAGAGACGAAGCACATAGCTACTGCAAGGTAATTAAAGACAGAAGAAGATACGGAGTTTGCCACGAATTCGTAAACGCCAAAGAGTATTACTCGACTTGCATGTATGACACTTGTTCGTGTCTCAACGACGGCAAACATTCGTGTTATTGCACTTCGGTGGATGCATTTGAACAAGCCTGTCGTAAAGTGGGAGTTACTCATTTCAACGCCGTGGTTAATGAATGTGGGCAGTGCAATCGTACTTGCTCTCCCCCACCTAGCGCACCATACTGTGAAGCGTCGATCGGTCACGTGTACACTTTTCAAAAGGATTCACATGATAGAGAAGGAAATTGTGAGTATACACTCTTGCGAGATTGTGAGAAAGACGAATTCTCCGTACACTTTCTCAACAGAAATAGATATCAAACAAAGTTATCTCAAGAACAGGCACTATTAGCCATTCGTGTATCAGGAGGGGCCATTACCAAAGTGTGGAGAAATTCTACAGTCCAAGTGAACGGTCGTACTCCCTATTCCTTTCCTTACAAGATCGATGGAGGAGTCGTGACGAAATCTGGTCCCGTCGTCAAAGTAATCATCGCAAGTTCTGACGTACAAGTCGTTTGGGATGGAGTCTCGGCGACGGTCAATGTAACCGTACCATTCAATTACTACAACCGAACGCGAGGATTGTGCAGCAGTTTGAACGAGAACTATTTATTTTGTAGTACCCGCACTGTGAAGAAGGAAGACAGATTGTTGTTGTCTCCTCGAGATACCTGCAGTCCCCCACCAAACTGCTCAATCAATGCATTGAAGTCGGCCTTGGGCTACTGCAACGTCCTAACTCAAGACGGTCAACGATACGGTGCTTGTCATTCCGTCCTCGATCCAACCGAACACTACAACTTGTGTATCAAACAGATTTGCGATTGCAACGGCAATAAAAGTTGTGGTTGTTCTGCTATCAAGGCCTACGAATCCCAATGCAGAAATGTTGCAGGAAACGATGTTCGTGTTGGTACAATTGTGGATGAATGTGGAGAATGCTACGGCGACGGCAAAAGTTGCAAATACGCTAATTGTACGATATTTAGCACACCAATGGGGTCGATCACAAGAGCAAATCAGGAATATATAACATTCGATTGTCTCGTTCATCGATTCCAAGGATCGTGTGAATACGTCTTGGCACGTGACTGTAAAGGAGGTCTCTTTGACATTCACATCGAAAATACCTCTCCTTTCCCGAATGCCATTGGCTCTGCGTGGACAAGAGCCGTCGCCATTCGTGCAGCTGGACTCGGAGCGATTAAAATATTTGTCTCTCTTCACAAGCCAATAGTGTATTTGAACGACGAACGTCTGTCTTGGCCATCAACAACATCAGCAATCGATGGTTCACAGATTCTCCTCTTTTCTGAAGTATTCGAAGACAGAGTAGAAATTCATTTGGCACGAACAAAAGTCAAAGTATTTGTGCTAAATCGTCATCAAGTAGTTGTGTCTGTTCCACCAAACTTTAGAAACAGAATGTGTGGATTGTGTGGCAACGACAACGGAAACTCGATAGACGATCTTACTTTGCCAAATGGAAAATTCCTAAAAGTGAGCAAAGTCAAAGGCTCTACGTCTGCTCGTTCCGTTTCTAACTACCACATATTCGGTAAAAGCTGGGCTGCACCGAATCAAAGGAGACTCACCCTAGACCCTACTATCGCATGTCGTGACCCTCAGGAGGTCCCATTCTGTGATCAAAATCCGGAGAACAAGAGACACGTGGAAGAATTCTGTGACATTATTCTAGACCCGAAGGGACCGTTTGCAAACTGTCATGCTCATACCAGACCACACAACGCGTACACACAATGCGTCCTTGATGGCTGTTTGCATAAGGGAAACCGAGCATCTATTTGCCCATCCATTAGATCGTACCAAACTCGGTGTCAGAAATGTAACAAGCAATTATCTTTGATCGTGCCGGAATGCATTGAAGGTATCGACACAATATTTAAATTATAACATACGATTGACTAAAACTATTTCTGTCAACAGATCCATGTAACGAGCTCAAACCCTGCTTCCAGGATGTCAAGTGCTGGAACGATTTTACTGTCTTTCCACCATACAGATGTGACAAGTGTCCCACTGGTTACGTCGGGAACGGTAAAGAATGTCGTGACATCAACGAGGTATTTTGAAGTGAGCGACTACAATCGACTGTAGCGAAGTGAACTTGCAATACTGTAGTAGGTTTAGAGGTAGATATAGAACGGCGTGTACGACGAAGTTTTACTATGAAGAGACGTTTCATTGATTCTAAGATATTTTATGCTGACGTTTAATTTCATTCTCAAGCAATCACGTTTCATGTTAACGGTACAATATATCACAATGTTTTTTCTAACAATACATTCTTTGCTCACATGTATCTGTGTACGCAATTTACAACGCAAAGTCTCCATCCTACTGTTGGATTAATTAATAGTCGACCGTCTACTTTGGAATGGATTTTGTGACGATTTTCTAGGATCTTTTAAATATTATTAGGCGACCCATCTGCTATGTATAACCACTATTTGTCACTATAAATTTTGAATCTGATACTACAGTTCTTGCTTAATTAATTGGGCAACTCAATAATAATAGGTGGAATGATATGTCAGTATATGAGCGTCATGTAGATGCAACGTTCGCTGTAATCATATGCCAACGTCGAAAGAGACTGTCAAAATAGCTGTACGGTTAGAGTTTTATCCGCAATTGTGTTGTGTCCGCCCAATCCGGGAGTTAGTGAGGGGGTTGCCGTTTCCACGGTGATAGAGTCTACGCTTAGTTTTATGGTTCCCCACCAAGAAAAAAGTAGTTAATATTTATAACATAATTATCAAATTGAAAACAAGGTATTTGAAAGCTGCACTGTGTTGTTGAAATATATCATGCACCTAGAGAATACTGCAGCAACTTAAGATCACATGACTTTTGTGGACACATTTGGTAGCTGCACACATAGGTAATATATTTAATTAGATCTCGGACGCAGAAGCATTTGTTACCTTGCAACACAAGACAATTGCTTGTTCAAAGTTGGTATACCACTACATGTACTTGAGAAAGGCTTGTAGTGTTTAAAGTCGGCTATGCACGCCCTTTAGCTAAGACAATAGTTAGAGTACTACGCCCACCTCTGTATACTATACATAATACTGTACGCGTAAGTACGGCGCTACTATACGGTACAGTACCGCTATTCGAATTCGATGCTACTATACTGTTTATATACCTGTGCGTGGGAAGTGAGAGTGCTTACTCGGTGTAGAGACGTAGAGACTGTTTAGATGTTTTGGGTTTCAATACCTCGTAACCAAACACGTACGAGTCTGCTAGTCTTGGTCACAACACGCAATTGCATGGGCACCCGCTGGAGCGGAAACTCATAACCTAATTATAAGCTAAGACTTCCATTCCGGATTTATTGCAAAGGGTACTACATATACACGTATACGCATGGAAAGCCTAAAGTCATGTAAAGCACAAGTACACGTACACATGCATGCAGCTATAGGGACTAACTAATTACTTCTAGGCTACTTAGTCACTGCATATTATGACTCGCCACTTGTGCACTAGTTCGCTATTTCCGCTGAAGGAGAAATAATTCTACTTAAGTAAAATTCAATTGTACTTATTCATTTCCACTTATGTGGAAAACCATTTCTACTAAAGTAGAAATCAACTTCTACTTACTTAATTGATTAGAATTTATTTCCACTTAGAATTCAGTGGTCAATTTCCACTGAAATAGAATTCATTTCTACTTAAGCGGGATTCGATTTAACTGAAGTGGAAATAGTGAATTTTACTTAAGTAGAAATGGATTTCTACTTTGCTAGAAATGAATTTCACTTAAGGAAATGAATTCTACTTAAGCTTTTCCCAAATGTACATGAAAACTACTTAATTGAGACTGGTATTGATTGGACATTCATGTCTCTGCCTGGTTTTTAAACACTTTCCCTTCGTTTGTCACAAAGCTTGAACCAGTCTTCTCGGTTTTGGCACATCTTGCACCACCTATATCCCTCGTGCACCAACAGCTTGCATACCCGATTTATCAACATCTCTCTTTCTCTTCATTCCATCATGAATCCATTACATGGTCTCTCTTTTCTCAACTCTCATATAACTTTTTTGGCAGCCTCTCTTCATCCATATGACCCACCTGTGCCAGCAATTTGAGTGGCTGTGTCATAATCAGATCAGATATGACTTCCTGCATGCCAAATGTTGATACTTAAATTCTGATTGATATTGTCTCCTTTTACTTTTTGTACCTTGTCATGCCTAAGATAGTTCTCACACAAAAATAATCGCATGAGTTCAAGTGTTTTACTTTTGCTTCCAGTGCCAGATCTTTGCCTTAAATAGCAGGACTGACAATACTATACTGCTCGATGGACTGGTCGCTTTGTTGCTACAGATAGGTTTCG
Source organism: Corticium candelabrum (assembly GCF_963422355.1). Taxonomy (NCBI): domain Eukaryota; kingdom Metazoa; phylum Porifera; class Homoscleromorpha; order Homosclerophorida; family Plakinidae; genus Corticium; species Corticium candelabrum. The sequence goes on from NC_085103.1 coordinate 1,396,179, forward strand.
TTATTAGAATTTGGATCTCAGCAGGCATCCAAAGGATCGATATGCTTTAGCAATCCTACAGTCTATTTCTATCATGATTTCTTCATTACTAGAGATGTTAGAACCAAGATACGCGAAGTTATCTACAATACTTCCACCTTTCTCTTGCTCTGATGTCACAGCGACATCAACCTCTTGGCCAGCTGCCATTCCTTTTATCTTCTTCACACTCATGTGAAATCCAAAGTCGCTTGCCACTTCCTCACATCCTACTGCTGCTGACTCAAATGCAGTTTAAATGTTGCATACAGTGCTGCATCATCTGCAATCTGTATCCATTAACTTTCACTCCCTTTATTCTAGATTTAACAGACCTGTCGCCCACTAGTTTTCTCGAATCCTTATGCAGTACATTTACTCCCAATTCTTAATACCTTTCAGTCCACTTAACTACGACAGAGCCTTAGAAGAGTATATGTGCCAAAGTGCATCCCTGTCCGAGTTCATTCCGAAGTTCAACCTTTTCTGTTATATGAGTGTCTACTCTTACTTTGGCATGCGTTCTCTCGTGAATTGACTTTTGTTGCAGCAGCCTTGGTCGCATGCCACACTTCTCCAGGACTTTCCACAATGCTCCTTTTGCCACAGAATCATAAGCCTATTCTATTTTAGTCAACAAATGACATGTACAATGTGTCATATTATGCTTTCAAGTTTCTGCACAAGCTGTCTAGTAACCGAGATTATACTTACACAGCCACAACTTTTCCTACACGTTGACTGTGGTAAGATAGTATCATTAAATTCCTTAATCTCTTCTTCACTCTTCTTGCCATTTGTTTCTCTACCACATCCAAAAGACCTATTCCACGCCAATGGTCACATCATCTAAAATCATCCTACTTTGGAATTGAAATAATCACACTATCTTTTCAATCATATACCACACCTCTTCTCTTCTATACCTGTTCTATTGTCTTCAATATTCTATCTTTCAACTCACAATCTCCACGATGTACTAATTATGGGAGAATGCCAGACATCCTTTTGCCTTTATGTTTTCAAATGACTCAAGGCTTGTGATAGTTCTTTGGCAGTTGGTGAGTAATTCTACATGCAATAGGTGGCAGTAATGGCAGAGCATCAAACATTTTCGTACCTATATGCTCTGATGTACATTGAGGACCTTCAATAATTGTTGTATCCACTTCTTAGTCAACTCGTCGTTACCGTGTGTCAAACTTCTGTAATCATCTAATTCTGGCCCACTTTGTATGGTAATCTTGTACAGCAGCTTTGGATGTTTTCTTCACAAGTCTCGGTTGTCTCCTGATTTCCTTTTGGTTTGCTCTCGTGTTCGATTGTAGTGCTCTCTGCTGTGTTTTGTAGTTGGCTTCTACTAAAGGTATCAATGATGTCAGAGCTTTCTTGAAGCCACTCTGGTTGTTTTCTCTTTCAACTACCCAAATCTTGGTTAGCTGCAGTCACAATGCAATCTTTAAGAGTGTACCACATGGTCTTACGTGTATCTCCATCCTTGTGTGGTCTATGCTGTTAGCGTAATGCTCAAACCGCAATAATTAACCGTGCCATTATTACTCTAGAGCTCAGCCTTTCACAAGTCTCCTGCGTTCTTTCAAGCTCCACTGCTGCTTTGTCTAGAGCAATTTGAACTCCTTTATTTCTCACGTACCCTCATAATTTTGTCAGTACTTGGCAATGGACGTCCAGAATGTAAAAGGATGTATTCACCTGTTGTCCACACATTATTGCCAAACCACGCGTGGTCTCTTGAATACAGTCAGCAGACACTCCTGGTCCATATCTTTAACTCCATCAAAGCAGGGTCAAACTTCTTTGTATCAACTACCAAGATTATTACTCGCTTCAGCAAGTCTCCTCCTACACACTTGTTCATCTTCTGTAGACTCAACCAGTGTCTTCACACTCCATGTATCAACAGTCAAAACAATTTCTCCTTCTGCATCTTTCTCCTCTTCTTTTTTGAATTTAGGCCATTGCCACTGTTTAATTTCATTCTCTTGTGCAAAAAGTAGAACTAAATTTTGGTCTGCATGACCATAATTGGTGATCTACTATAAAAGATCTGGAACTACTTTTCGCTATATACCAACAGCATGCAGCCTTCAAAGACTTAGCTACATATGCATAATTGCAAATGTGTTACGGAAGCTTACAATGGAGACGTACTTGGCATCTGATCTACGCACAAACACGATCGCACGCACACTCACACGCACAAACACAGAAGTCAGTCTGGTGAGATGGTTTGATGCAAGTGGCAGATGCAATCGAGCTTCTAAGTTGTGTAGGAACGGGTCACATTTTTATGAAGAATTCTGGCTGCAGTATGGCATTATTTTTTGCAGATGACGTTGGAAGGGGAGTAAGTCCAAGCCTTTTTCACTTGCTGCGAGTAGTGTTTGCATAAGTACATGGTATCAGAATCACCAATGCAATATGGTGCTATGTTACCATTTTTCAATCTATTCCTACTTCAAAAACTCAGTATTTGCCAGATTCTATACAGAGCTCCTACCTACAATTTTGTTGTTCATTGTAACACTGATGTCGATATCACTTCTTTCTTGTTCCTGCAACATACTTAGACGGCTATTAACTTCATTCGTTTGGAAGGTTGGAAAATAATTTTTAACATGCTTCAATATGTGTAACGCAAATAGCTACATAATATGGCACATATAGCTAGGCATGAGGCAACTTTAGTTGAAAAGAGGGAGGTAGCAGTTGAAAGCATTCCATTTGGTGAGTCCATTAAAACTATTTGATCTCTCCATGCGTAACCAGCAGAAATCAACAAAGAGAACATTAGGCGATTTGATAGTATACATGTAGATAATCATAGACTTGGTTAGTTGTTTCTAGTCTGTAAGTCTTCGTTGACTGTGGCATGATTGACATTAACAACACTTTTGGAAGTTGATATTAACAAGGTGCCTTCGTAAAATTTAATGGTTAGTTACGCCCTTGATAATGTATACATTGGCAGAGGCATTAAATTTGTAGACCCAAACCTTTAAGTACTTGTGATACGGACACCATGGTGCAAACCCTATTTTTGGTTGAACATGCCTGTATCTCAAAGAAATGTTTCACTACCTTATGTTACTCAGATTTAAATCAAGGCTAATAATGCTATACAGCTACGAGAATCGTCCAAATACTGATAATCGATGTTCAGAACTACTGACAAACTGTTCAGCTACATGGTTTAGCGACAGCGAATCAGTACGATCTTTGTGCACATGCAGCAAGAGTAGGTGATACAATCTAACCTGCTTTATTGTACTCCTAAGGTACGTTTTCAATCTCTTGAGGGCACTAAATGACTTCTCACTGAGGGCGTTGGTAGATGGAAGGACCATAATGAGTTTAAGGATGGTGACTACTTCCGACATCAATTCTCTTTCGTAAGGAGATAAACTCAAGATGCAGTCCCTAATGTCACAGACTGTCACAAAAGTCTTGTCTACGAGACCAAAGTTCGCTTGCAAACTTTCAAGATAAAGCTGCAGTGGTTGAGCATCTAAATCGTCATGATGCAATGCAGTGGCATGGTTGAGGCATTCCCTATAATCGTCACCCTTGACAGCCTTTAGTAAAAGGTCCTGCAAGTTGCGGTACATTTTGAATCCGGGTTGATCAAACCTGGCTTAAATAGCATTCACAATTAAATCGAGTGCTTCGTAATATTGCTGGCAATAAAATTGCTTGCAAACATCGAAAAACTCAGGTTCAGCACTGCCCTCCTCATATCGCCTTGGAACTTTCCTCTTTCTGGGCAGGACATGTTCATCAACATCTAATTTAGTCCTTGTCTCTTGAAGACTCTTCCAGAAAAGATCGAACTGTGTGTCGTATCTGAGTACGTGCAGAGTTGCAACAGTCATGAAACCTATCCATTGACCTTCAGCAGCAGACAACTTTGGTGATTGTGGGGTCTTGCTCAAGTTATCACTATGCCTCAGAATTAGTTGTCCCAAAGCAACCCCAAACAAGTATTGAAACGTTTTAAACTGGAATTGAACGCCAATGATGCGGCCCTTGTTATCGGGATCGGATGCATAGTCTTTGGACATCTCCCAAAGCTCCTGCAGAACACAGTAGTTATCAAGTACTGACTTCAAAGAGATTGCCCTGACCGTCCACCTTGTTGGACACAATGTGTGGAAACCAGGAGTGTCTGGTGCAAGACATTTCTTCAACTTTCGCAAAGCAGTATCCCGTTTGGAAAGTACTTCACAAACTTTGAGACTTTATAAGTGGTGTCCAGTGCATCCTTCATCACTTTGCAATGTTTTACGGCATTCCCAACAGCCAAATTCAAGGCGTGCCCATAGCAATGGGTGTATAAAGCTCGGGGTTATTCATCCAATAGCTACTTTGCAACACAGGTATTCCCACCCTTCATGTTGGCAGCACCATCATAGCATTGTCCTCGGCATCTTGACAGTGAGAAGTTCATGCGCACCAACATATCTCTGATGACACTAACAATGGTATGTGCTGAGATGTCATCAATCTGGTACATACCAATGACATCTTTTTGTGGCTCTAAATTGCCATGATCAATCCAGCGAATACATAATACCAGATGCTCTCTGTTGGATGAGTCTGTGCATTCGTCACACATGATTGAGAAAATTGTAGACTTCTGGATACATTCAGCTATTTCTCGAAGAATAGACAATGCCATGAATCTTATGAACTCATTTTGCATGTCATGAAATACATATTTGCTTGACTTTCTAGTCAGCCAGTATTTCATTAGAGGATCATCTTGACTACGTAACTTCAGTACTGAATAAAGTTAGAGTCAGTCTCATCCCCATCTCCTCAAACCGGTAATCCCTGTCTGGCTAAAAACTTCAAATTGGAGATGATCTTGAGTAAACACTCCCTGTTCTGTCCCTTCTCAGTTGCGTGCTCTCTAGACAGCATCTCACCTACATATGGGCAAGTTTTGGGCAATTCTACGATCATTTGCATTGCCTCCTTGTGGCAAGACGACGATTCATGAGATTTGAATGCCACCGTGTCTTCCTTCCAGGTGGTAAACCCCTTTGATACAAAGGAAGGGTTTCCTTCCTGTCACTTGATCTTCTTCGACTGCAACGCTACCACACACACCTAGCAGAAGATGATATCATCCTTAGTGGAATAGTGCAGCCATTTCCACTTCTCAAACCAAAGCGACTGACGCGATCGTCTGACGACTACTTTCTTACCGAAGTTACGCTTTGGAAAGACGAAACCGGACCTTGGCTGATACGGCTGACATGGAAATTCAGGTAAAAAGGACTGAGCAGATTCTGTAGAAGACGACATACTGTCCAGTGATCACGCATGTGCTGAGCTCTTTCCTGACTGGGGCACACCTACTACTTCCTGTAAGCCGTCTTCCTAGTGACTTTCGGAACGTTTCCGCCTACTTCAGGCACACTGACAGTCTAACCTAGATTTGGTAAGTTACTTCAATTTGGCCCTGCCAGTGATTAAATGCTGATAGAATTCTTTCCTTTAGTCCACCAGCAGGGCAATTAAGTACAAAAATTTATAAATTACCTATACCGTTTACTGGAAGTTGTTGTTTTTGTCTCCTGGTGGAACTACTACTTTCAAATATTGGTCCCGCCATGTGCGGACCAACTCTACAGGCTCCGCCGGCCCTGGGATATATTAGTTGTTGTACAAATTTTATACACAGTAGTCTAAAACCTACTACTCGTCTTTAATTTACTTGCACGAAGTGCAGCAAACGACGATCCCAAACTGGGGTCTCCCTTTCAAGAATGGGGTTTCGAAGAGCGCTCACACATGTTCTACAGTTCGTTTATTTAGAATACTACAGGAATACAAGGTGGTCATTGTATTTAGAATAGCTCTCGTTATAGTACATTCATTGCTGAGCGTAGCGAGGCTTCTAATCCGGGTCGAACAACAGAAATTAGCGTGTTCCTATATGGGTCTCGGGTCGATATTTTGCTGTGTGTGTGTGTGTGTGTGTGTGTGTGTGTGTGTGTGTGTGTGGTGTGTGTGTGCGTGTGTGTGTGTGTGTACACAAATCTCAAATTTCTCGACAAAATTTCATGTAATGCAGTGTGTGGTCACGTGATACTTCAGTAATGTATTTGGCCTGCAGCGCTATAATAATAACTCATTCTTGATACTTCCCACTTGCGCGTGCCAAAGACATTACATTGGTGACAGGATGGACAATTGTGTACCTACAGCTTTGGAGATTATGATGACTTACTGGTATTTTTGGATCGCGTGACTGTCTGGTCACAGTTGAAGGGTTTTTCGGGAGAAAAGAAGGCGCTCGCCCTAGCATCACGATCGGAAGGGGCTGCATTTGATAACTACCGACGCCTGTCGGTGGACGACAAAACAAGTTTTGACGTAATCGTCAGTTCGCTAAAACGTGAGTTTCTACGTGGAAGAGCAGATCGCATGCAGGCAGTCACTGACATACGACGACGAAAATGGGCTGTTACTGCAGAATCTGTTGGTCGTTTGGTCATGATGTTCAACGACTTGCTCGTTTATCTTACCCTAGTTTCGACGTGGATTCGGTAACTACAGTGGCTCGAGACGCGTTTTTGGAAGGGTTGCCGCATGAGTTCTAAGTTCAGCTCCGTTTGAGTGGAGATACAGCTTTAAACTCAGTGGCAGAATCAAGTGAAGAAGCACATCGTTTACAGATAGCAGGTATCGGTGAGAGAAAACCAAGCGGGACGATGCCGGCACTTTCACGTGATTTCAGTCAATCGTCTGGTTCCAGTCATTTGTCAACCGGCGAAGATACACGATGTCATAATTGCCGATCATTAACATTTGACAGGTCGGCGGATGCCGATGGTGTTGGTCATGTCAGTGCGGTTGATTCGGCTTCCGGTAGCTGACAGAAGTCTGTTTGGGGTCGCGGTCGCGGTCGACGACGGAAAGTCTTTGGAATGCAGAAAACATCTGGCCAATTTTGTTTCATCTGTGGCGATCCTAACCATATTTGTCCCAATTGTCCCCATTTGCACGATTGTCATCGGTGTTTACGTCCAGGACATGTAGCCCGTAATTGCACGGCACAGGCTCCAGTACATCGAGGTAGCGGTAATCAAAGTCACGTTACAAACCTGACAACTAATATACATGGTTTCATAATAGTGACAGCCATAATTGGTAAAGAGAAATGCCCTTTCCTCGTTGACACGGGAGCTGATGTGAGTTTAATAGGCTATGATGTCGTTGATGGAAACAAGTTGGCAATGACACGGCAGGTCGCCCGCCAACCGGTAATGGTCGATGGCACGATACTTAGATGTGAAGGTATGGTGAATGAATTTATCCAGCTAGGATCTCGTGGTATTCGTGCCTCCTTTTACGTGGTTAAAGGCATTCCTTATGGGATATTGGGAACCGATGTGTTGTCGTCTCTAGCGGTACAGATTGATGTGGCCAATAAGAAATTGTGTACTGACGGAGATAAAGTATCAAATTTCGAGAAGGTTGACACCATTCAACACTCTGTTCAGCTGGTAAAAGTTGGGCGAGTATTTGCAGCGGTCCACATGACGATTCCTCCAGGACAAGAAATGACTATATGAGATCAAGTTCGTTCTGCCATACCAACGGAATGAACAGGTATTATTGAGGTAACAGAAGATTTGTGCGAAAGATCTGGTTTGTTGGGTTGCGATACGATTGCAGTTGGAGGTAATCAAAAGAGGTTTTCTATCCGAGTTTGCAATTTGACGTCTTCTCCTATAGCAGTGTATAAGGGACAAAATATTGCAGAATTTTCGGAAGCGGCCGTTGTTAATAATCAGAATGGAATTAAACGTGGTAAATCTCCAGATGTAGGGGGTAAACCTTGGATGGAGGTAACTTTTGGAGACAAGTTGACGCAAGTGGAAAGGACTCAGTTAGAAAGATTGCTCAAGCGTTATCGTACCGTATTTTCATATGAAGAAAATGAGGGAAGTGCAAAAGGAATGGAGCATACAATTCCGTTAAGAGATGATGCTCCTGTGACATGCCGCCCTCGTAGATTGCCAACAAAGTGGAGAGCGGAGGTTGCAGAAGAGGTAAGAAATCTTCACCAACGAGGAGTTATACGTCCTTCAACGTCTGCGTTTGCTGCACCAGTATGTCCGGTACGAAAAAAAGATGGAACTTTACGTTTGTGCATTGATTATAGAGCTCTAAATGCGAGAACTAAAGATACGGCCATTCCCACGGGAAATCTATTAGGAGCTGTTGAATCTATGGCTGGAGCACGGTTTTTTAGTAAAATCGACTTAGCGCATGGCTATTTCCAAATACCCATTGCAGAGAAAGATAAAGAAAAGACTGCTTTTAGTACACAATCGGGATTATGGGAATTCAACAGAATGCCATTTGGACTAAAGGGAGCATCAGCTACATTTTGCCGTATGATGAATTCAATCTTAGGTCATATGTTACCATTACAGCTAGTGCTATATATGGATGATCTGTGTGTTTTCTCTGACTCGTTTCATTCACATTTAGAACGTCTAGAACAAGCCCTTCAGACATTACAAAGTCATGGATTGAGAGTCAATGGAAGAAAGTGTGAGATTGGTATGACTGAAGTTGTTTTTTGTGGATATAGAGTGAGTGCAAATGGCCTTAGTCCAAAATCAGAAAAGACAGTGGCGATTGCCAAAATTCAGAGACCGAGTTCAATTCAAGAGGTCAAGTCATTTTTGGGTATGACCGGTTGGTACCGACGTTTTATTCCAAAATATTCAACAATTGCTAAACCACTTACGTCGTTATTAGAAGGTGACAAACTTTTTCATTGGTTCCCTGAATGCGACAGTTCGTTTGTAACTTTGAAAAACAAGATAATGTCTGCTCCGGTGCTAGCTCATCCTGACCCATCTCAGGTGTTTATACTTACAACGGATGCCTCAACGGTAGGAATTGGAACCGAATTAGCACAAAGCACTCCAGACGGTGTGAGACCTGTAGCTTATATTAGCAGAGTTCTGACCAAAACAGAAAGAAAGTATTCTACCTATGACCGTGTGTTTCTCGCTATAGTTATGGCGGTACGACATTTTCGACACCATTTGATTGGAACGAGGTTCATAGTACGAAGGGATCATCGTCCCCTCCAATTCAGATCAATTGTTAAAGACCCTTGGGGTTGAAGAGCCAGGTGGATTGCGGAGCTGGAAGAGTACTCGTTTAGTTTAGAATATATAAATGGTGAAACAAATAAAGTGGCGGACGCTTTGAGTCATTTGGAACCTCAGGATGAGTACTGGTGCGAAAACGACATAGAATATGGTGCAGTCGACAAGATAATTTCCGACTGTGCTGTGAGGTCGTTATCACAACAGTGTGTTGCCTGGGCTGAAGATGTATGGTCAGCAGATAAGTTCAGGGAAGCACAAAGGAGAGACCCGTTGCTTAACAAAGTGTACGACCTATTGAAAAAGAATATTTCTGCTTCCGCTGCAAGCTTGTCTTTTGACATGAAGCAGTTGTTTAAAGAAGAATTACACATTTCTTCAACTGATATTCTGTATTGAACAAATCCTGGAGTTGGATCACAAATTGTGGTACCATCAAAGTTAATTCCAGAGGTTCTTAGACTGGCGCACGATGAACATTTAGCAGGTCATCAGGGTTCTAAGAAAACTTTGCTTCGGGTTTTGAGTGGTTTTTGGTGGCCAACCGTTCCTAAAGATGTAGAAAACTACACGCAATTTTGCACTGTTTGTGCTGAAAGAATGCCTGTCAACATTAAAGCTCGAGCTCTCCTGTTGGAAAGACCGACATCAGCAAAACCATTTGAGGTTATTGAAATGGACATCAAAGGTCCTCTACCGAAAACCGACGGCGGATATCAATACATTTTTGTTATACAAGATGCCTTCTCGCGGTATGCAGAAATGTGTGCCATACGGAGACAAACAGCCGATGAAGTTTTTGAGAAACTACAAGAATGGATTGGAAGGTATGGTATTCCAACACATTTTCATTCAGATAATGGTCCTTGTTTGGTAAGTCATGTTTTTAAAGAATTTTGCAAACAATACGGTATTCGACATTCGTTTTCAACACCCTATCATCCACAGGCTAATGGATCTGTTGAACGTCTTAACCACTCTCTGGGTGAATCTTTGTCTAAGATGGTTGCATCACATCAACGAGATTGGTATGACCATCTCTTTGCAGCACAATTTGCTCACAATACAGCATACCACGAAACCATGGGAGATACACCTTATAGAATCGTTTTCAAAGATTCCCCAAGAAGTATGTTATACGTAGCAGCGGATCTGGTATATTCTGAGTCAACAGATGAACATCAACTACCTACCGTGTATGCTGACCAAGAACAGGAGAAAGTTGCAGAAATGTACGCTAATGTCGAAAGTAGATCCAGCAGATGAAGGAAGCTAGACAACAACAATATCAAAAAAAGGTCAAAATTATCGTAAGTATAAGATCGGTGACCTGGTATGGATAACAGCAACGTCTCGACGGGTGAAGAAGTCTCGATCGCTGTCTCCCAGGTGGACAGGTCCCTATACAATAATTCAACCTTTGTCGGATGTCGTCTATTTGTTGCAAAGATGTCGCGGAAAGAAAGTTATTTCTGTTCATCACGATCGGATGAAACCATACAAGTCAATGCCCGTACATCTCACATCGAATGAACGATCGAAAGTGATATGTCAACCGATTGGTAATCTCCAACACGATAAGATGGATCCTGGACGGGATAAAGGGTCAAAGGAATGGGAATGTTGTTCAGGAGACGTTGACCAACCGGAGAATGGCAGCGATGACGATATGGACCAACTGGAGAATGATAACGAAGACAGTATGGGTGAAGACCACAATGGTGATGATGCAGTTCGAATCCAACGTCCCGTCCGCAATCGACGTCGCCCACAGCGATACGGAGATTACCTAATGGATTCTGACATTGATTCTAGTATGGACTCTGATTAAGTCTATTCGCTAATTAAGTTAATTAGAGAAGGGTATTTTAGACACTTTTTAGAGGGGGAGTGATGTAATGTAGTGTATGGTCACGTGATACTTCAGTTATGTATTTAGCCTGCAGCGCTATAATAATAACTCATTCTTGATACCCCCCACTTGCGCGTGCCAAAGACATTACAATAGGACCTACCTTAAAAAATTGTTTCCGTGTCCGACTACACACGAGTTTAAAAACGATTCGTGCAAGTGACCAAACGGCAGCAAAAATGTTTCATGAACTTTCGTCTCCCCATCCTTTTGTGTCGTAGCTAGGAACTGTGTGTAAATAACAACCAAGAAACACCTTCAGGAGTTGAATGCCATCTACAGTCAACTATTCACACGTCAGTATGATCAATCCTTTACTACACTGTGCTGCATCTGTTGATACTCAATATTTGCCGATATCAATTTCTATGTTAGTAAATACCATACCACTGTCGTTACATCGGAACCTAGACTGTACATTTCAATTGTCTTGATCAAGACCAAAAAAAGACGACTAAGGTAATCCAGAGAATTTCCGCTCACGGGGCAATTCCGCACACTTTTGAATTCAATTAATTCTCATTTCTTTCAACGGAGACAAAATGGAACATGTGAAAACTCGCTAGATAGTTTATCGTTCTGAGCATTAGTTAGCGGTAAAATATATACGTTTGTGAGCTGGAACAATTTTCTAGCTAGTGTTCTTCATGCAAAGGTGAGCATCACGTTGTAGAACAAGCCGTCTAACTTTTTAGCTAGCAAGTAGTTTGGTGACTTCATACTTTCCAAAGATAGACACACCACTATTGCTGCTCGTGGATATCGCGGAAGATAAATCACCACCTGAAATTAGCCGATTCAGGGCCGGATCCAGGAATTTTTGAAAGAAGGGGTTGACCTGGTAGCAACTATTTATAGAATTACTAATTTTCTCTTTTCTAATAAAATTATATAAAATTATTAAACCACGTCTATTGGAAAAGAAGGGGTTCCAACCCCCTGAACCCCCTTTCTGGATCCGGCACTGCGATCACGGGAAACTTCTCGTCATTTATGGGGCCCTAGTAGGGTGCAAAGTGGACATCATATCATTTTATTGTAAATTGCTATACATACTTAGCATAAGACCATCGAAGAAGCAGGCATGAGTTTGTGAACGGTGCAGAGCTTGAGACGAGAAGCAGGAGACAAAATCAGTAACATCTAGGGCGGACCTTGGTTAGCATTCGCAGAAAACCTACAAAAACTCTAACTTTGCTTTTTGTAAGCTCAAGTCGTAATTCTAACGGTTAGTAAACTATACACCAACCAGGTGTCGTGTTTGCAGCCATCAGAGGAAGAAACGGCAACTGTGCAGAATAGCCCCGCCCCTAAAATTTAACCCTAATGCAGAAACGTCCAACCGCTTGCTTGAATAGTTGCATGACGCCAAGAACAGCCGTCCACGTATACTACAGTAGCAAACGAAGAAACCTTAAGCAGGTAAACGCGAGGCGCAAGCATCTTGCATAAGATACGGGTCATCTAACTAAAAAGTGTGCGGAATTAACCCGGATTACCTACATTTTGTGATAGGAAGAGCATCTGAGCTGGCCGGAAAGTGTCATTTTTAATTCTTATTTTGTGTAAAATACCGTTGGTGGTGTCTTTGCTTCAAATAATGGTGTAGAGTCAGTATACTCTGCGAAAATCAACCAAAAGACATGGAATACACCTGGAGGTTGGTGTCGAAAATTTGATTCTTGATGATTGAAACTTGATCAAGTGACTGGAAACAAATTTACAAGTGTAGTGACTGTTCATTTTATGATATACAACAGCATTGCAATTAAGAATCTTGTAAACAGTTTAACTGATATGAAATAAGACTTGCAAGAATTTCAAGAGCAGGGTAACAGTGTCACAGATTTGATGTCAATTACAATAATTTTTGCTTTAATTTACTAACAGCAGTCTCTTGTGACAATCTGACGCATTGTTTCAAATATAGATCGACCACTGTAAACTTCGATTTTATTAACACAATGTCATACTTCGGATACTTAATTAAAGTCTAGTAAGCTGATATTTAGTACAGTACACAAGAAATTCTCTTAAGAGATTAAGTCACGCGCAATCAAATCAGGAGGTATGCTTGCAGAAGTAGAGTGAGTCCAAGCTTTATGGCTATATTATTAAACGTGGTGTTCCAGGAGGTCTTGGCACCTTCACAAACAGACAGACGCAAAATTAATTAAACAGTTTATTTCCAATTTAAGTTCACAATTTACGTACCAGATGGTTGCATTGATTTTACTGTCGGTGTCAAATTCAATGTTGGCACTTGGGATGTCAGCACCGTGAGTTCCAAACAACCTTGAATCTCGGCGTCCGCTGTAAAAGTTTATGAACAATGTAGCTACGTAGATTGTAGATCAACTGCGTTTGACTGACAAGATTTTGTAAGGACACTGCAAATTGGCTGTCGACAGTAGCAGTGGCATGAGATGAATTGGTGACCGAGGACTGTTTCAAGGCTGCAGAGCGATCCGGTTGGTGGCACAGTGTCGCATCCACGCACGATAGCAAATATATTGGGATTGGAAGTCGGTGTGAGGAAAGATTGAGTAAAACAGACTTCATCAGCTTTGCTACATTGCACGATAGTGTGGTTGTCGTAGAGCGTTGTACTATTGATGTCACATGGACTTTCATCCTTAAAACATGACGAACAACGTGCAAATGAGCCAGTCCTTGAATTGCGTGCTGAAACAAACTAAACTTTAATACGACATTCTATTCGTAAGGTCAATGTGCTAGTTACCTGTGGTTTCCATTGCTACTAATGGAATTAGTGCTGTCAGATAGACTAGTGTCACTCTGTTGCAATTATCTGTTGAATTGAGATAACAAAATTATACAATTAATTAAATGAAAAAGTTGGATGAATTGGTTTTGAACTGCTGCATGAAACGTTGGTACCTGTTGTTTTCATTGTCTCTGTTTTCCAGAGGAGCGTGGATGGCGTCGTTGAATGATGGAGCTAGGGCAGAGAATGTGGACCGGCAATTGGTTTGACTGAATCTATTTGCTGGCTTCTTTGCTACACGTGACGTCGATCTCAAAGCTTCTGACGGCATGTACTATTTTTGGAATAAGCCTATGTACTAGCCGCTGCATCAAAACTATATTTCTTGCTTGCACGTGTCTGCACACGTGTCGACGCACGTGTCAGCGCACGTGTTGCAGGTGGGTGGGACTTTGAACGTACAGCAAGGAATCCGAGGCTTTCAATTATCCATGCTATTCATAACCTAGCTGCTATGGAAGTGATTACAAATTCTAATGGGATGACTTTGGTTCTCATTCACACTAGCAACTTCAGAACTGAGTCGGACCAAATAACTTTTTTCAAGATTGCCGTTACTAGGTTAATCCGGGGTATTTCCGCACACGGGGCAATTCCGCACACTTTTGAATTCAATTACTTCTCATTTCTTTCAACAGAGACGAAATGGAACGTTTGAACACTCGCTAGATAGTTTAGCGTTCTGCGATTTAGGTAGCGGCAAAATATATATGTTTGTAAGCCGGAACAATTTTCTAGCTAGTGTTTTTCATGCAAAGGTGAGCATAACGTTGTAGAACAAACCGTCTAACTTGTTAGCTAGCAAGTTGTTTGGTAACTTCATACTTTCCAAAGATAGACACACCACTATTGCTGCTCGTGGATATCGCGGAAGATAAATCACCACCTGAAATTAGCCGATTCAGGGCCGGATCCAGGAATTTTTGAAAGAAGGGTTTGACCTGGTAGCAACTATTTATAGAATTACTAATTTTCTCTTTTCTAATAAAATTATATAAAATTATTAAACCACGTCTATTGGAAAAGAAGGGGTTCCAACCCCCTGAACCCCCTTTCTGGATCCGGCACTGCGATCACGGGAAACTTCTCGTCATTTATGGGGCCCTAGTATGGTGAAAAGTGGACATCATATCATTTTATTGTAAATTGCTATACATACTTAGCATAAGACCATCGAAGAAGCAGGCATGAGTTTGTGAACGGTGCAGAGCTTGAGACGAGAAGCAGGAGACAAAATCAGTAACATCTAGGGCGGACCTTGGTTAGCATTCGCAGAAAACCTACAAAAACTCTAACTTTGCTTTTTGTAAGCTCAAGTCGTAATTCTAACGGTTAGTAAACTATACACCAACCAGGTGTCGTGTTTGCAGCCATCAGAGGAAGAAACGGCAACTGTGCAGAATAGCCCCGCCCCTAAAATTTAACCCTAATGCAGAAACGTCCAACAGCTTGCTTGAATAGTTGCATGACGCCAAGAACAGCCGTCCACGTATACTACAGTAGCAAACGAAGAAACCTTAAGCAGGTAAACGCGAGGCGCAAGCATCTTGCATAAGATACGGGTCATCTAACTAAAAAGTGTGCGGAATTAACCCGGATTACCTACATTTTGTGATAGGAAGAGCATCTGAGCTGGCCGGAAAGTGTCATTTTTAATTCTTATTTTGTGTAAAATACCGTTGGTGGTGTCTTTGCTTCAAATAATGGTGTAGAGTCAGTATACTCTGCGAAAATCAACCAAAAGACATGGAATACACCTGGAGGTTGGTGTCGAAAATTTGATTCTTGATGATTGAAACTTGATCAAGTGACTGGAAACAAATTTACAAGTGTAGTGACTGTTCATTTTATGATATACAACAGCATTGCAATTAAGAATCTTGTAAACAGTTTAACTGATATGAAATAAGACTTGCAAGAATTTCAAGAGCAGGGTAACAGTGTCACAGATTTGATGTCAATTACAATAATTTTTGCTTTAATTTACTAACAGCAGTCTCTTGTGACAATCTGACGCATTGTTTCAAATATAGATCGACCACTGTAAACTTCGATTTTATTAACACAATGTCATACTTCGGATATTTAATTAAAGTCTAGTAAGCTGATATTTAGTACAGTACACAAGAAATTCTCTTAAGAGATTAAGTCACGCGCAATCAAATCAGGAGGTATGCTTGCAGAAGTAGAGTGAGTCCAAGCTTTATGGCTATATTATTAAACGTGGTGTTCCAGGAGGTCTTGGCACCTTTACAAACAGACAGACGCAAAATTAATTAAACAGTTTATTTCAAATTTAAGTTCACAATTTACGTACCAGATGGTTGCATTGATTTTACTGTCGGTGTCAAATTCAATGTTGGCACTTGGGATGTCAGCACCGTGAGTTCCAAACAACCTTGAATCTCGGCGTCCGCTGTAAAAGTTTATGAACAATGTAGCTACGTAGATTGTAGATCAACTGCGTTTGACTGACAAGATTTTGTAAGGACACTGCAAATTGGCTGTCGACAGTAGCAGTGGCATGAGATGAATTGGTGACCGAGGACTGTTTCAAGGCTGCAGAGCGATCCGGTTGGTGGCACAGTGTCGCATCCACGCACGATAGCAAATATATTTGGATTGGAAGTCGGTGTGAGGAAAGATTGAGTAAAACAGACTTCATCAGCTTTGCTACATTGCACGATAGTGTGGTTGTCGTAGAGCGTTGTACTATTGATGTCACATGGACTTTCATCCTTAAAACATGACGAACAACGTGCAAATGAGCCAGTCCTTGAATTGCGTGCTGAAACAAACTAAACTTTAGTACGACATTCTATTCGTAAGGTCAATGTGCTAGTTACCTGTGGTTTCCATTGCTACTAATGGAATTAGTGCTGTCAGATAGGCTAGTGTCACTCTGTTGCAATTACCTGTTGAATTGAGATAACAAAATTATACAATTAATTAAATGAAAAAGTTGGATGAATTGGTTTTGAACTGCTGCATGAAACGTTGGTACCTGTTGTTTTCATTGTCACTGTTTTCCAGAGGAGCGTGGATGGCGTCGTTGAATGATGGAGCTAGGGCAGAGAATGTGGACCGGCAATTGGTTTGACTGAATCTATTTGCTGGCTTCTTTGCTACACGTGACGTCGATCTCAAAGCTTCTGACGGCATGTACTATTTTGGAATACGCCTATGTACTAGCCGCTGCATCAAAACTATATTTCTTGCTTGCACGTGTCTGCACACGTGTCGACGCACGTGTCAGCGCACGTGTTGCAGGTGGGTGGGACTTTGAGCGTACAGCAAGGAATCCGAGGCTTTCAATTATCCGGGCTATTCATAACCTAGCTGCTATGGAAGTGATCACAAATTCTAATGGGATGACTTTGGTTCTCATTCACACTAGCAACTTCAGAACTGAGTCGGACCAAATAAATTTTTTCAAGATTGCCGTTACTAGGTTAATCCGGGGTATTTCCGCACACGGGGCAATTCCGCACACTTTTGAATTCAATTACTTCTCATTTCTTTCAACAGAGACGAAATGGAACGTTTGAACACTCGCTAGATAGTTTAGCGTTCTGCGATTTAGGTAGCGGCAAAATATATATGTTTGTGAGCCGGAACAATTTTCTAGCTCGTGTTTTTCATGCAAAGATGAGCATAACGTTGTAGAACAAACCGTCTAACTTGTTAGCTAGCAAGTTGTTTGGTAACTTCATACTTTACAAAGATAGACGCACCTCTATTACTGCTCGTGGATATCGCTGAAGATAAATTACCACCTGAAATTAGCCGATCCAAGGCCGAATCCAGGAATTTTTGAAAGAAGGAGTTGACCTGGTAGCAGTTATTTATAGCATTACTGATTTCCTCTTTCTAATGAAATTATATAAAATTACTGAACCACGTCTATTGCACAACAGGACGCTGCAACCCCCTGAACTTCCTCTCTTGATTCTGCCCTGCGATTACGGGAAACTTTTCGTCATTTATGGAGGCCCTAGTAGGGTGCAAAGTGGATATCACATCATTTCATTGTAAATTGCTATATATACTTAGCATGAGATCATCAAAGAAGCAAGCATGGGTTTGTGAACGGTGCAGTGCCTGAGCGGAGAAGCAGCAGACAAAATCAGTAACATCTAGAACGGACCATAGTTAGCATTCGCAGAAAACCTACAAAAACTCTAACTTTGCTTTATGTATGCTCAAGTCGTAATTCTAACTGTCAGAAAACTATACACCAACCAGGTGTCGTGTTTGCAGCCATCAGAGGAAGAAACGGCAACTGTGCGGAATAGTCCCACCCTTGAAATTTGACCCTACTGCAGAAAACGTCTAACCGCTTGCTTGAATAGTTGCATGATGCCAAGAACAACCGTCCACGTATACTACAGTAGCAAACGAAGAAACCCTACGCAGGTAAACGCGGGACGCAATCATCTTGCAGAAGATACGGGTCACCTAACTAAAAAGTGTGCGGAATTACCCTGGATTACCTACAGTTTGTGGTAGGAAGTGCATCTGAGCTGGCCGGAGAATGTCATGTTTAATTCTTATTTTGTGTGAAATACCGTTGGTGGTGTCTTTGCTTCAGATAATGGTGTAGAGTCAGTATACTCTGCGAAAACCAACCAACAGACAGGGACTACACCTGGAGGTAGGTGCAGAAAATTTGATTCTTGATGATTGAAACTTGATCAAGTGACTGGAAACAAATTTACAAGTGTAGTGACTCTTTACTTTATAATATATAACAGCATTGTAATTAAGAATCTTGTGAACAGTTTTACTGATGTGAAATAAGACTTGCAAGAATTTCAAGAGCCTGATAGCAGTGTCACAGATTTGATGTCAATTACAATAATTTTTGCTTTAATTAGCTAACAGCAGTCTCTTGTGACAACCTGATACAATGTTTTAAATATAGATCGATTACTGTAAACTTCGATATTATCAACACAACGTCATACTTCGGATATTTAATTAAAGTCTAGTAAGCTGATATTTAGGACAATACACAAGAAATTCTCCTAAGAGATTAAGTCACGCGCAATGAAATCAGAAGATATGCTTGCAGAAGTAGAGTGACTTCAAGTTTTATGGTTATATTATTAAACATGGTGTTCCAGGGGGTCTTGGCACCTTTACAAACAGACAGATGCAAAATTAATTAAAAAGCTTATTTCAAATTTAATTTCACAATTTACACACCAGATGGTTGTATTGAGTTTACCGTCGGTGTCAAATTTAATGTTTTTGCCATGTCCGGATTCGTTTGTAGCTAGATCATAAAAGAAGTAGGCACTTGGGATGTCCGCACCGTGGCTCCCACGCAAAGTTAAGTAAACGGTGTATTTCAAATTTAATTTCACAATTTACGTACCAGATTGTTGTATTGATTTTACCGTCGGTGTCAAATTCTATGTTTTGCCATGTCCGAATCCGTTTGTAGCTAGACTCATAAAAGGAGTAGGCACTTGGGATGTCAGCACCGTGGGTTCCAAACAACCTTGAATCTCGGCGTCCGCTGTAAAAATTTATGAACAATGTAGCTACGTAGATTGTAGATCAACTGCGTTTGACTGACAAGATTTTGTAAGGACACTGCAAATTGGCTGTCGACAGTAGCAGTGGCATGAGATGAATTGGCGATCGAGGACTATGCTAGGCTACCTGGATTACTGCACTACACAAAATGTAGCTAGATAGTCCAAGTAAGGCTCTCACTTTCCTATATACAAACACACATGTTGACGTCAATTCTGTAGCTGCCACATTAATCAAAAAGCCGGATAACATATACAGTACTTGACACATTGCTATTAGTAATGATCTGAACACCCAGTATGCTTCAAGCCAGATAAACAGACAGATCTTTTCCACCTCATGACTACTAACACAATAAACATCAAAATCAAACGAAGTAAAGATGGGGAAATTATGTGTATTGTGTATGTGCTATGTATTGTACTGACCCAAATTGCAGGGACGGATTCAGGATTTTCGAATGGGGGATCCATGACGTCACAAAGGTTGGGATCAGCCACGCCTCCAGATATAAATTAGCTATTTAGTCACCTATAACATAGAACGGAATTATACGTTAATGAATCTACAGTACTGGAGAATCTGAATTGATCTTGCAAGCCTATACATGTCTTTCGCTAGACAGGCAAATGTTACCGCTTTTTCTTTTTTTTTCCCGAAGAAAGCTTCTAATAGACATATATGATTTCATGAAATTGTGAATGTTGTGACATTCAAAGGTGGAAGTGTATTTTCATGAGATAGAAAATAACTACTTTGAAACAATATCATTGCAAGGAAGTAAATGAAACATGCTGTTGAAGAACAACTGAGATTGAAAACAAGTTACCACAAATTGATGTAGAAAGAGTAGGAGTACCGTACGACTCACTCGTACTGTCCGACGATGATGGACCTACGTCGAAAGTTCATAATCTGTACTGCACCTCCGTGTGAAGTTGTCTAAAACTAAAACGTGAACTGCGAGTGACGTCAGGAAGTAACAAGCACTGCTGGTACACGGTCATCTCCGTGTAATGACGTCACAAAATTTTAGGGGGTTCTACGGAGACCCCGCAACCCCCTCTAGATCCGACACTGAATTGGGTACTGTACTATAGCCTTTGCAAGCTGTAGTACGATAAAATAAATTGACGTTATTATTGTCCAAGAAATTATGCCATATTTTCATCATCACTATAGCACAAGAGTATGTGCTACTGCTACAGTTCTGAATGTACAGACGTCATAAGATGACACCATTCCAACTAAAAAAAACAGCCGTATGGATTCACAAACACGGACATGACTTCACTAAACAATGAGCAATAGCCTACTTTGTAGATCCCCAAATAAGCAATCAAGTTGACTGCATTAGAACTACTGATGAAGTGCTCAAACAGTGCTACAGTTTTAAGGACATTTGTATATTGTTCCAAACTCAACACTACAAGAAGAATTTTGATTCTTAGACAGCACGAACTTGTTCTTTGGTAAAAACTACAGTTTTAGGCAACTTCTTTGTGGCCATGTCTTGCAATTCTTTTTCTTGTAATAATGCATTGTAACTTTTAGCAGCCACTGATTCTCTGTCTCAATCACCTGCCTCATATATTCGTTTGTTTTGAAGACTAATTCGTGGTAAATTAACTGTCTTGACTGACCCTCAAATAGTCAATGGCTGCGATGCATGTGAACAGTCTACACAGAATAAGTAACAAATAATTATGCTATTATGAAAACTGTTTCCAGTCAATACAACCCCCATTGCTTCAATCACTAGCTGAAATACTAAACTAAGAAGTTAGAGACAAATGCTTCTACGCAAGCCTGTTGTGCATATAGTTTCCAACAACATTCAAATGCTAGAAGCACTTGCTATGTCTAATCAATGTATCATTGCAAACAATATGACTATCTGACCATCTAATAATAAGATAAAACACAACGCAATAAATGCTGCAGCGACTGTCTCTTTAATACTTATAAGTGAGAAGTGAGAATACGCCAGATCACACTGGCTTAACAATCAGAAGAAAAATCACTTATAGACTAAAATGAATCTCGAGGGAACAACCAAGACACGTCACAGCAACTATGCAATTTCAAGTAAGCTGTAGTAAACTGAAAACTGAAGCAATTGTCGACGTCCATATATCTTTGCAGTAATTTGTAAATGTAACTTGTGTATAATTACAGTAATAGATTAAGTAATAGTAAATACGCTAACCTGCTGATGCTTTACTGTTTGGTATTGTCCACCCTTAGACAACTTGGCTGTGTAATAGAAAAATCCAGCAGTAATTGCTTTTCTAATAGCCACACAATCACTGACATTTATGTTATCTTAATCTGCACCCTCTCCATCAGCCCTTCAAGCTAATCTCTAACATCCCGAGCACGACGAATTGTGCGATTCTGAATGAAATTCTCAAAATACCATCGAGTGAAGAAATCAGTTTCGACCCACTAAATAACACAACACACAAAACTATAGTCTTCATTTCCCTGTAATTTGGATATGCTTCCTACTTGATCATACACATTTAGCAATGATAGATGGTCACCACCAACTGAAAAAGCTTTTTCGTGCATTATCAGCATGTACTATCTTATGATAAACACACATATGTAATTAAAATCGAGTGACTTCTGTTATGATGTAGCTCAACTTCAAGTATGTCACAAACAAACTAAGAAACCAGGTAACAACTCTCTTTATATCCTGTGAATTAGCAATATAACAAAAGTCAATTGCACTGGGTCGATGAAATTAGACAACATAGCTGTGATAGTCAAAATCTCCTCTGAGCACTGACATCTGTGTAAACATTAGCAAGTTCACTACATGTTTACATGTACTGTCATCAATAAAAAATTTCTTTACTTTTCTGATGCTAACAGCATCTTAGACAGCATAGGATCAACAGGAAACTCAGTCGTACGACGACCCAACTGTAATATAACATACAGTCACAAGTATATAAGCAAGCAAACAGATGCAGACCTTTGTTTGCTCTCCTTGATGACTAAGAGTGCCAAGAGCATAAAAGTATTCTAAAGCCATGATGAGTGTTTCTGCTGGTGAAAGATCCAAGAAGTCAAAATGAACAAGATCATCAATACCCAGAGACTTAAGCATCAACACTACATTTCCAAGATTTCTTTGATGGATCTGCTCAGAGAAAACACTCACCACGCCATAAACATTACACAGTATATTACCCAGCTGCCTGTGTTCCTGCATGTCTCCTAGCTGCCAATATTTACTGAGAATTAATTAATATCAATTTGTTACCACGCACCAGAGTAATACGAAGTGATGATAATATTCATAAAATAACATGGATTGTAATTTGTAATGCCTGAGTGACAGTAAACAACTACGCTTACACATCTATATTAAGAATGTCATGAAACTATGTGACATCAAGATAACTTCATTTTATAATGCAACATCCAAAAGTAATAGAGTAAGTACACAATCAACAACATCTAAATATTGTATGGCTCTCAATCCTCTGAGCAAGGAGCTGAAAAGAACCGGTTACGGCTACAGGATGACCACTGGGCATGGTGAGACTGCCAAACGTCAGCTTATCAGTCATCTACTTTACATGGATGATCTGCAGCTGTATGGCAGAAACTCTGATCAGTTGGACGGGTTGTTGCACACGGTTCGTACCTTCTCTGATGACATCCAGATGAAGTTTGGTCTGGACAAATGTGCTGTTGCACACTTTGTCAACGGCAGGCTATCTGGACACAACCCTGGAGTGACGGTAGGAAAAACCGAAACCATCAACCGTCTGGAACCGGGTCAAGTACTTGGGTGTAGATGGGAGTAACGCTATTCAGCACAGCATGATGCGGGAGACACTCCGTCGTGAGTACTTCCGCAGAGTGAAGGTGGTTCTCCGGACTGAGTTGTATGGTCGGAACAATATTCTAGCCATCAATGGTTTTGCACTACCAGTTCTCACTTACGGTTTTGGCGTCATTCATTGGGGGTGCACAGACCTGCAGCAGCTTGATCGACTGACCAGAAAGCTCCTCTCTATGCACGGTGTAAACCATTCTGCTGCAGACGTTGACCGACTGTACGCTCCTTGCAGTAATGGGGGTAGGGGATTACAACAGATTGAGTCGACATATCAATCTTGTATTGTGAGGCTGAATTGTTACCTTGCTGACGGTTCTGATCCTTTCGTGCAGATGACACGGGAGTGTGACTCTGGAAAATCTTCACACTCGATCAAGCGCATGGCTTGTCGGTTTACTACTTGCTTCGGACGACAAGTCGCAGAACTTACACAGGAATGCATCCATCTCGGTTGAAGGTGGCTTCGAGCAAGCGCCGGAAACAGATGCGAGACATTACCGTACGTGTTGCAGTTCTCTTCGTGTGCGGTCCAGGAGCGAGAAGCCAATGCACGGGCAGTATCGCCGTCTCACTGAGCAACCGCCTGTGGACATGAAAGAGACCTACGGATGGCTAAAGGCAGCGAATCATCCTGCTGCAACTGAGGAACTGGTTGTTGCTGCTCAAGACCAAGCTCTTCGGACTCGGTACTATGAGCGCAAGATTCTACATCGTGATGTCATTCCTACTTGCAGAATGTGCAGTGTAGGCCTGGAAACAGTCGACCACATTGTGGCAGGCTGTAGTGCTTTGGCACCGACGGACTACGCTGATCGACACAATCAGGTGGCCTCCATCATTCACTGGGATGTTTGTCGCCATTTTGGGGTTCCAGTGGAGAGCAGATGGTACCGGCATCATCCTGATAGGCTTGTGGAGACGGATGACATTACTATGATGTGGGATACCACCATTCTCACTGCCAGGAAGATCAAAGCCAATCGTCCAGACATCTGTCTCAGAAATAGGAAGACAAACACTTGTCTTCTTATTGATATCAGCTGTCCTGCTGATGGCAACATTGGCAAGCAACATGCTGAGAAGTTGGCGAAGTACAGCGACTTGCGAGTGGAGATAAGCCGCATGTGGCATTGTCGAACACTGGTGGTTCCGGTGGTCTTGGGAGCTTTGGGCACAGTGCACGCAGGTATTGCACGATGGCTGGACATTATTCCAGGTCATCACAACCTGCAGCACTTACAGAAAACAGTGCTTCTGGGATCTACTCGGATCCTTCGTAAAGTCACGTCTTCTTTCTAGACAGCCGTGATGGTCTAAGTACTTCTGAAGCAGGGTTTGCTTCCGGTACTTGTAATAAACTTTACAAACCAGACTGATCTGGTTGAGCACACAAACAGTCAATCTGAATTCCTATTTGTTTTTCGGTATTTGTATGTCCATATTATTTAAGCCTATGACGCTGACTAACCTCAGGCATTGTGTTCTCTTCCAGCTCATTTTGTAAACCCAAGCTGTGTAAAGCCGAAAACGCTTGCCAGCTGTGACTCTGCCTGATCGCCCAGGTCTCTGATTAGCTGAAGCTTTAGAGCAACATGTAACAACTAATGACTACATGCCTGTCCAAGGATTATAGCTTTTTAGTTTACAAAAGCCAGGATCAATGGCATAAATGATGCCATCAATAGTGAGACTTGTTTATGCAAGGTTAGTTGCAATGAAAACCTTCCTTGCTCCACGAGGTGTGTTGGCTCAAATATTGTTGCCTGCATCTCAGAGGAAACATTTGCATAAATTGGTAGAATGATCAGCTCGTTGATATATATATATATATATGACGTCCAAGACGACGACAACGTTCTCTTAGACTCTCATAGCAGGATTCAATCCCTTCTTGAACAGTAAGAAATACCTATATAGCCAACATTGTAAATGTTTACAAACTTGAAGAGAAGTGATAAGAAATGAAGCAAATCAAAATGGTGACTGCTGACTGCTGATCAAACAGCTAATGTAGTATGCCTTCCTTTTAAGTGCCCGTGTAACAGTTATCAACTGTCTGCTAGCTACATCATTCTGTGTGTGTTCTTGTTGTAAGATTAATTGTCATTTAGACAGTAACTCCACCTACCTACATGTCTGTCACTCTCATGCAACTAACTATCTTTGTTTCTCTGTTGTCTTGAGCGCATCAATCTGTCACCTACTCAAATGCAGCATTATGTCGATCAACTCACAGTCAAACAAGATTGTAAATTTAGTGCGAAGATATTTAGTAGACCGACAAGAATACAACAACCACAAACTTACTAAACAGTCACCATCAGGTTGTGTAAGATGCATCTGCAAAACTAACACAACACAAGCGTCTAAGTAGTCAGCTTCTGGTACCTACAACACAACACCAAAGAATCCCAGTCTGTGTCATTAAGAACGGACAATTATTTAATCTCCACCTTTGTGTAGTAGATATCAACAAGAACTCACCTCCCTGGAATACGAAACACTGCAGCACCAACATCAAAAAACTAAAATCAATAAAAGCAAAGTCTAATGACAACATGGAAAGAGACAGCATGCATGGGAATAAATTGTGAGAACTTGTGTGTGTCCAAAGTGGCACTTGAGATTATTAACTTGAGTTCAGATCTAAATCTAGCAATGTCTTTAACTATAAACCGAACAGAATTAACATCTGTGTGAAGTGTCCTTTCATGAGCTTCGTCCATTATCACAACACTAAAAACAAGTATATTGAAACAACTATAATGACAAAGATCAAATGCAAAGAGTAAAAGAAAAGCAGCATCTTACCATGCAATGTTCGTCAGCCAGCCCAGGATCGACTCTCTCTCACCTAAGACATAGAGTCTTGTCTGTCAAAAAATCTGTTTGCCCTACTTGAGATAGCTGGTTCAGAAACTTTTGAGCATTAGAGTCCCAAAGCCACAGTATTTCATTGTCAGAGGATTAAGATTAAGGTAAGTTCTGAATGACTGCATGTCTGTCTGTCAATAGAATTAGATTTGTCTATTTCATCTGAGTTACCTGTATGACTGCAGATCTGGTTCTCTAAAGAGCTCTCTTAGAAGCATGCCATCAGTCATACATGTATTTGACAATGGTCCGTTCTGATGTGCAGTCCTCAAATCGAATACTATAATCAACCTTTACACACAACAAGCCAGCGTAATGAAGTCAGTTACCAAACGTTACATAACACTGCTGTCTGTCACCTCTTTGCCCGGTTTCACTTCCATCTCTTTGAATTTAGCGCTAGACGGCATCATCGTCACTCTTTGCTTTCTTCCTCACTACAGTTTCCTCTTCACTTTCATTGCTCAGCCAAGTCGATTTCTTCGCTCTCAAATACTTCTTCGACTTCTGCTTCTCGTCTTCCTCGTCTTTCTTCAGCAGCCTAGCCGCTCTCCTCGTACATTGCATTCGCTCTCCTCCCTATTTAGCACGTACAACTTCTTTGCTACAAATTTCACGCCTAACATGTGTACGTACATGTAACGTACATGTACGTTTATGTTGTGTACAGTACGTAGCCTGGAAGTATCCGTAACTCCTTGACGGCTAGGCATAACCAATACTAAGCATGCAGCGCAGACGTCAAATCAATATCAATTGACTGGGTGAGTTTAGGACAATGACTACAGTACGTGTACAGTCAAGTCACTTCTAGCGAACACCTTGTTTGCTATGGATTGTCACAATGGTACAGGCGGTTGTAGACTAAGATGCAGAGAGTGGTGGTAGATATCAAAAAGGGAAGAGTTTGGATAAGCGAGCGACGGTCTGGAAGTTCGAGACTAGGGCATGTCTTGCAAATGACAAAAAAGGGATCACGATGTGTGTTCGTACAAACGAGTTTTTGAACGTGACGATCAGCAGCCCTCCAAGTACATGAAACAATCTAGGACATGTACAAGAGATACTGCCCAGTAAGGGAAAAACCAAAGTATCATTTTAATCTCTCTCTATGCCTCACAACACTATTTTCATATGTTGCTGTTGCTGGCTTGTTGAAATTACCTGATTTCACTGAGTTTTCTTTCCAAGTAACTGTACCAAATCACGTACACTTCAGGTAAGTATAGGTTATAGACTGCTGGCGAGTGTATAAACGAAATACACCCCGCTCCGCCCGCGAGTGCTAACGAGCTGGGCGTAGCGGGGTGTATTCGTTTATGCACTTGCCAGAAGGTCTATAACGGGGTTGTAGCACCCAGCTGAGGCGTTGATATCCTTGCACAAACAATTCACATCTTGATAAACCAGTAGCCCCAGGCAGTTATACGGCCCGATTAATTGACCTTTCAATATGTAGCGGAAGTGGGATATGTCAATTATTGTAAGCGAATACTGGACAATGATTGACCTGTAGTCTCACAGCTGCAAAGATTAGTCTCTGGTACATGTTCTTTGCTTGTTCGTGTTATTACAGGTCAATAACATAAATTTTTTTACGCTGTAGAGTACTGGGCCAAGTGGCATGAGCTATCTGAAGATCACATTTGTACTGTAACAAGTAAAATCCGTGCTATTGCTGATTGACAAAGGTATGTTTAAAGGTTGCAAATCAGTAAAAAATTGGTCTTTCCAGAGGTTGAAAATGGTTGACATGGCAACTATCAGTATTTTTCTGCAGCATATCTATGCAAAAATTCCTTTCAATTTCCTTAACATTTAATTACCCCGGGCGTTGACGTCATTGGATGAAGTGTCCACTAGAGGTGTCTGGACATGGGATGTCTCAATAAGGGAGATTTGTGCGTAAATCTACTCTGAGCACTTCCGCGGTTGCTCAGTTTTCAAAGCTGCAGAGAGCATGTGATGACTGCAGATCATGCCTACAGTGCATCTAGCTAGATCGCAGGACACAATCTAGTCTGAGCTGTTCGTGCCGCTTAAATTTGATTGAACGCAGTTGTAATTACCAATTGTAGGTTTGGGGAACAGCGGAAACATGCAGATCTATATACCCTTGCATATAAGTGGGCGTACATGTAAGTTCTTTAGCATTCTGGTGTCTTGAATCCTGAACCTTGAAAGCCGTCCATTTCACGTAGCAATTCAAACGTTGTCTTTATGCTAAGCAAAGAAACTCTAAAAGGAAAAATGGGACTGTTTCTGTGCTATATTACGCTGAAATGAAAGTGTCTTCTGCTGTCTATTTGTTGTTTGTTAGGACAGTAGTATCACTCTCATGCATATAGTGAGAGGATTGAATGGACAATTGAGCCTATACATTATAACATGATTTAAAGGATTGGTGGCATGTGAAGAGACGAGAAAACATCAGTAAAAAGCGAACTTTGTCAGAATGTCTATACCAAACATTCTACAGGGTGTGACGTCAAAGCTTGACGGCTATCATGCGCTTAACCTGGACAATTTCACTTTATGAATTAGATATGTATGGAATATTATGAACTAGAGAATGATTTTCTGAACGACAACATAAAATTTTACTGCTGGCAACTACAGTAATATCCGTGTATTGCTCAGAATCAGTAAACTGAAATTCTTGTCTAATATCATCCATTGACCTGCACAGTCTGTGTTACATTTTTTGTAACCCTTACGTTTAAAGAAGAGAGAAGAAAAACAGATACCTGGTCTCGGCATTATTGAAGACTTACTACAACTACTACTACTAGTAGCACCGCGCTGAGCTACTCAATACATCACATACAATCGCAACTTTTAAACAAACATCTATCAAGTTCGAAGATTGAGTGACAAGTCATTTTTCTTCCGTGTCGGGAAAGTTGGTCAGCTTATTAATAATCGTGAATTTTTTGACTCCTGTATCGATTAGAAACGTTACCCAGTATTCCTCTGGACCCAACGGAGATGTCAGTGTTGCCACTTTAGAATTTCCATTGTATAGCTCTGCAGTCCCTTGTCCTCTACTAAAATCTGCACTATAGGCATTAACATAGTGTCTGTATATGCCAGACTCACTTCCTTCATTAACTAAAAATGAAAATTATGTATTATATTATGATACAATGTACATCATATAACATCGCTTTTCTTACTTGTAATCGATTCAGGCCCAAATCGACTAGTGTCGTCGATATCCAAGGTGACGCTCGAATTTCCGGACTGGAACTCTCTCTCGAAGTAACTGATTCGACGGCCGTCAGGGAGTCTTAAGTAGGCATCGAGATCACGAGGCTCCTCTCCCCATGTGACCACAATCTTCCAGGTACCTGATCACATTCCAACGTGTCATAAATATAAATATGACTAAAACTTAGTTGGAATTTTTGACCTGATTTCAGTATTTTAACGAGTATGATATCTGCTAAGTCTTTTCCGATATCGCTATTCACAGTGATCTCTTTATTATTAGAAACATATCCATCTGCTGATGCGTTTAGTATGAAATTAAGGCCGGGAACATTACGGAAGGAGAAGAAGCCGTTGCTATTTGTTGTCTTCAATTGACTTCCCAGCATAACGCGCGCTCTCCTAATAGCCAAGCCATCCGAACCATCTATTACGCGTCCCTCAACAGTATAAGTGTCGCCACTACAGGTACGACCATCCCCGAAGAATCCGGGTTTGCAAGAGCACTGATAACTGCCGATCGTATTTTTGCATAATCCTTTTACCTTGTCACAATCGTGGCCTTTAGAGCACTCGTTAATATCTGGAAAACATTTTATAATGACGTATACGTATTACGCAGCAACTATTTCATTACTACTTATTATGTAGTAACACAGTGACGGAACCGGGTTTTTCAAACAGCTTTGAACTTGAGGCAGTGTTGGATCCCAGCGGAACCCTAGCCTCACCTTTCTTGAACAGGCCGCTGTTCTAGACACATGCATAGGTGTACTGGTACCAAGATGTACTGGTACCAAGATAGCATGCATCGTGCATGCTCTACGGCGTTACGGATGCGGATAATTTCGTCTTCCTACCAACAGCCATATGTGCCTAGGTCGTCGCTGGAACCCCAAATTTGGAGATGCTTGCTACTAGGGTTTAACTTTTATGAGAACAGTGTAGCATATAAGAATCAACACCTACCAATATTGGAGAGGCCATGTATGCATCGCCAGACTGTAGCGTGGCATATGGGCTAGGTCGGGCTATAGCCCATCATTTGTAGGCGTGGTGGCACCCTTTGGCTGGTAGAGCTCTCCAGGTGTAGGGTGGACCATCTCTTTTGTGCATGAAAGAGCCCTAAATGCATTAATTTAATTGAAAAAATCCCTAATTTGTTTAGTCACTTGAACTAATCCGTTTCCGGAAGTGCCGTTTTCAAAAGTTGGCTAGGCGAAGGCTCACCTGGCCCACCCTGCTTTGCCGGTCCTGCGCCTTGACACACGAAATCGTTAATCTGATCTGTAATAAAATATAAAATACTCTAGTTTGCACCTTTGCGCAAGGTTTACTTTAGTGATGTCAAAATGATGACATGGCATCACTCAAACCCAGATGAGCGTTGCAGGACGCTTCCACCAGAAGCAGACGGCTCTTTCATTCCCATCGGACGTTGATCTTCAACTCATTGGTTTGTCATGCACAATTTATGCCCAAACCAACAGTAACAGCATTTAGAAAGCGTTTCATCCTGAAACCGAAAAAAAAATTTGCAATAGGGTGTTGAACGCTGTTTTAGAGCATGGCGTTTTGGCGAGAGGCAAAGCCATTATTGCCTGGTTGAGGTAAAAACGGACAGGTATACAGGCAAAGAGACAGACAGACAGACAGACAGACTATCTTTAGCTTATCCATGAAATGGAGAGATTATCTCCAAGTCTCTGAGGTTGGTGGATTTGCTGCATCAAAAAGGGAAAAACCGACTATCTTTAATATGGAACAATAAAATGGATACCTTTGGCAATATTACCAACTGCACTCCACTAGTGTTTGAGCCTTTCGACCTTAGGGGTGGCGAGCTCAGAAGTTTCTTCAGGAGTCGTCTGAGTTATTTGTCAATGAAATGAGCAAAAACGACCTACTTCAAAGCTTTCTGAAGACAGTGCTCCTCAGTTGCTCTTCAGCGTTGCAATGCTAAAATAATTGCAACAAAACCCAGTAGACTCTCTAGTTGTGGAAATGTAGAGTTTGAGTCGTATCCTAAGCAGCTTTTAGCTATATCCTTTAGTGTTTGGTTTGCTGCCTTGGTGTTTGCTGGACTGCTATGGCGGACAGCCAGCTAAACATACAGACATACAAACAGACAGACAAATATACATGCATAGACACATACATACATACATACATACATACATATAAACATACATAGTACATGAGTACATACATGCAGTCAGACAGCCAAACATGAAGACAGACAGACAGACAGACAGACAGACAGACGGACGGACGGACGGACGGACGGATAGACAGAAAGACTGACAAAGGGGCAAGTGGAAGACAGGCAGGCAAGAAGGCAAGTAGACAGGCAAACAGACAGTCAGCTAGTCAGGCAGAAACACACACGGCTGAGCAGACCCCTGCCCAATGCGTTCTATGCGTCGCCTTGGTGTGTTTAGTTGTCACACGGGACGCCTGCCTGCCCACACCCACGCTCACCTTAAGCCAGCCAAAACAATTACCAGACGCTGTCGGACAGGCGTATGGAGCAGCTTTGATATAGATATAGAGATTCCAATTATTATATTAGTCATTCTTTCAGTTAATTAGGTTAAATAGAGCCAACCTTTGCACAAGAGAGATTTGCCAGACCACCTTCCCTTCGGATTACACTTTCGCTTTTGTGAGCCACTTGAACGGGCAAAACCATATAAGCAGGAGAACGAGACCACGCTCCCACAACCCGTATCCAATGACGATAATCTTCCATGAATTGGAGCCGACAAATTGGAACAATGAAGTAACTCACAAGAAACGCCGTTCAGAGTGTAGCATTTTTTGCATGAGCATTTATAACTCCCGTCGGTGTTAGAGCAGGCACCATTGGCGGTGTCACATTTATGTGTCTTCTCCTTGCACTCGTTGACATCTAGATCCAAAAACGCAAAAAAT
The DNA here is from genome assembly GCF_963422355.1 of Corticium candelabrum. NCBI lineage: Eukaryota > Metazoa > Porifera > Homoscleromorpha > Homosclerophorida > Plakinidae > Corticium > Corticium candelabrum. The sequence goes on from NC_085103.1 coordinate 1,428,485, forward strand.
GAAAAGACACGAATTTTGCTTTGGTACACTGCCGACCTGCACACTCAGGCTCCTTTCCACTCCATGAGCCATCCCGTGTACATATTCTCAAACTGACTCCCTTTAGCCGATATCCAGAGGTACACGAATAGGCTACCCTGGAACCACACACTGTCCCATCCCCGCTTATTGCCCCATTAGACGGCGCTGTAAGATTTTCGCAAGTAATTGGAGAGCAAGACCTGCCGTCGCCATTATAGCATGGTTCACACGAGCAAGTATATCCGCCTGGTGTGTTATCGCAAAGTCCCCCCCTTTGAGCACAATTATGAGAGCCTTCGGTGCACTCATTAATATCTACATTATAAATTCACATTGTTACCTTTTAATCAGATTATATTTACTGTGTTGTTTAATACCACTGCAGAACGATATGGTTCCAGACCACAGTGAGTTTATGCCGCATCGTCTCGAGGAGGATCCATGTAACCGATACCCGACGTTGCATGCAAATGCCACATTATCCCCACAGAGACTAGAGTTACTTGCAATGCTTCCATGTTCTGGAGAAACCAAACTAAGACAAGTCGTACCTACATAAATTTACTCTAATGACAGAGTGCGCTAAGCATGTAGTGGACCCGCGCTTACGCGTGCAGGTCGTCCCGCTGCCACTGTAGCATGGATTACAAGTGCAAGCAAATGATCCTATCCCGTTGATGCACTCGGCATTAGAATCGCAGTCGTGCGTGCCCTCCGCACACTCGTCGACGTCTGAAATCCAACAGCCGTAAATGACGCAAACTAACACGCGTTAAACCTTCTTCTCTACCTGAACACTGGGGTTGCTCTCCATTCCACGAACCGTCTTCCTGACACGTTCTTACTTGGTCACCATTCAGACGGTATCCAGCGTCGCATCCATACGCAACCGTCGCAGAACATGTCGTGTCGCTGCTGTTTATTGTTCCATTGGACGGCGACAAAAGACTCTCACACTCGATTCTCACGCACGATCTGCCATCACCCTCATAACACTTTACACACGAGCAATTAAAGCCTCCCACAGTGTTAGTACAAGATCCCACTGTTTCAGCACAATTGTGAGACCCCTCTCTACACTCATTGACATCTACAGCATCAATTGAATTTAACGCAATGACGAAATCGTTTATAATAGGTTATACCGTTGCAAACTGGTTGCGTTCCAGACCACAGTGAGTTTATGTCGCATTGCCTCGAGGAGGATCCCGACAAGCGATAGCCATCGTTACAAGCAAACGTCACATTTTCTCCACACAAATTCGTCTCACCAGAAATGCTCCCATTCTCTAGAGGCTCCAAAACAGCACACGACGTCCCTAAGAATGTATAAACTCTTTGGAAACTATAAAGGATGATGACGTGAGACGTAACTCTGCTTACGCGTGCAATTAATGCCGTCTCCGCTGTAGCAAGCATGACAAGTGCAAGTGAATGATCCGACCGTGTTGTTGCACTCAGCGTTGGAATCGCAATTGTCCGTACCTTGTACACATTCATCGATATCTGCAATTTAAATTCAGTTTAAGAGAGCAATCATTCAATCGACGACGTGATTAATTGCATTCCCACAATTATTCGACTGTACCATTGCAGACCGGTTTTGTTCCAGACCAGAGCGAGTCCTTGCCGCATTGCAGAGAAGACGATCCGACCAAACGATAGCCTACCTCGCATTCAAACGTCGAGTTCTTTCCGCACATATTAGAACTGCTAGCAGTAAGCCTTCCGGCCGTTGGAGGCACCGGAACAGGACAGCTCAATCCTGCAAATATATTCTAATTCGCTATATGTCCACAGCAAGGCTCAGACTTCGTACGTGTGCATGTCGTTCCGTTACCACTGTAGCATGGGTTGCATTTACACTGGAAGGATCCGCGCGTGTTGATGCAAACAGCATTAGAGTCACAGTTATCCGTCTCCGTCGCACACTCATCTACGTCTGCAATGTAAAAATGACAAGTATACAAAATATTCCTTCATCGTTACGATGTCTTACCGCTACAGACTGCAGGGGAACCGGTCCATCTGCCGTCTGTCTGACACTCACGAAAAGTTGATCCAGATAAAGTAAATCCGTTGTTGCAAGAAAATGTTATTATGTCTTCAAAAGAATTTCCGCTGCCGGTTTTGGAACCATCCGCTGGTGTAGTAAGATTGCTACATGATATTTCTGTAATCAGTGGAAAATCGTTAAACATATTTAGAGCAAATACACTATGAAGATTGACTATACACTCACCGCAATCTGGCACGACGGGTCTAAGGAAATTTTTGTTGCATCTTTGAGATTGATCTTGGTATGATAAGATTGCTGAACATGCATATTTTTTATCTCCATCATGCGCGCAGCCGATCAGTACACAGTGCTTGTACGCTTTCTCTGGATCGGTGTAACTGTGAGCTTCAGCAAATGGTCCTTTCGGATCAATAATAACTTCGCAAAATTTTTCGACCGTTTCTCTGCGATCCAACAGTTGATCGCAATAGGATACATGGATGAGCTTACCACAAGTTTCGCTCGGGCTTAAGAGTAGTCTGTCCTTGCCCTGTGCAGTCCAGTTGGTACCAAACGTGAGATAGTTAGAGACAGACATAGCGGACGTAGAACCGTCTACGTTACTGACTGGCAGCGACTTTCCATTGGTCAGCATGAGGTCGTCCTCTGGGTTGCCATTGCAGTTACCACACAAGCCGCAAGTTTTATTAATAAATGATCTTGGAATAGATACAACTATTTGATGTTGACCAATCACTGATATCCTGACATCTATGCTTGCCAAAACGATCTCAACTATGTCTTCCATTAGTTCAGTGAACAAGAGAATTCGAGAACCGTCGGCTCCATAATTTGATGATGGCCAACTTAAAAGACTATCGTTCATATAGACTTTGGTTTCTTTGTAAGAAAGAAGAGCTTTAACCACGCCGAGCTGACGTGTACGAATAGCAATGCCTTTTGTCCAAGTAGTACGGATGCCATTTGGAAAAGGACAGTCATTCTCAATGTGGATATCAAACAAGCCATCAGTGCAGTCACGTGCCAAAACGTATTCGCAAGAACCTTGAAATTTGTGCAATAAGCAGTCGAACGTTGTAAATTTCTGCTTTTTTCCATTGACCGAGGCTAGCGGGCTGCTGAAAACGGTGCACGTAGAGTATTGTTGGCTGCAAGAGGTGCCGTCCCCACCACATACGCCGCAGGCATCGACGATTGACCTGAATGCGATCACTCCTTCGGCTAAGCATTGCTTCTCGTAATCTTCAGCCGCACTGCAGGCACAATCGCTGTGTTTCTCTTTCTTACAGTTGCAGAAATCAGACATGCAGGCATCAAAACTTTCTGTCGGATTGACGAAGGAATGACATGCTGAGTAGGGACCTGCTGTCTCCTGGATGAAATTGCAGTATTTGGCAGCAGCAGCTTGCAGCAAAGTGTTGTTTTTGCAAGCGTGGACACTGCCAGAAATGCGATCAAAATTCGTTTCACCTGTATACCAACAATATATCAATAAGATGTAGTAACTATTTCGTTGATGCAAAGAGTATAAATTCACGAATATATTTTGGATGCTTTAAGTCCGAAACAGAAAGAGGAAACAAAGACCATTTGCATGGTCGTTGTTATGTCACATTCGCTCTGTTGATTGGATAAATTTCAAAACATTATACAAAAGCAACTCTTTTTCTAATCAAGCCACTAGAATTTCAAACAAAGTGATAGGTAAACCAATTGACGGACAATAACGTTAAGAGTCATTTATCATTTTTCTTTTTATTCTGCTTGTAATTATAGCTCTCTCTCTCTTTGTGTAGAGGCAGCTTTCTAACGAGATGTTATACTCTGGTTTCTTTAGATTTAGAAACAATCCGCATATAAAATCTAAATTTTTTTCAATTTTTACCTTATTTTGTAGTCTGGTTTAATAAATTTACTAATTATTTCTTCAAAAGCTTTTCTATAACTCTAAAACGTACAGTAATATCAGTTATGGTATTCCAGTACCTCTTTTTACGGTATTTAGGATAGACTCTCTTTCTTGGTACAATCGTAGAAGACATTGACTGTTTCTTATCGCCTCTGGTCATGAAGTAGGGTGTTTATGTTTTTATACAACTGTATTATCTACCTTCCTTCTCGATGACTAGTAATATTTTTGTGTGCGTTTCATGCAGATTAGAATTTTTGAGCAGATATCCTCCCTTGACCCATTTACAAGTAAAACGGCCATTATAGAATATTGCGTTCTACTTGATCGATCACTCGGATGGGTTTGGTTCTTCAATGGTGTCCGAGCACTGCCTGTCGTCATGGGAGTATTGGGTAGGCCATTGTGCTTTCAGCTTGCTAAAGAAGCGGGTCCCATCAAAGAGCCCATTCCAGACATCTGTTATATCTTTTTTGAATGTTGAGTTAAGACGTCATTTTTCATTCGTACTTCCACGACGATGTGCCCATTAGTGATTGACATCGGGCTATATCAAGAAGGAATACTTTATTGATTGAACGCGATCCACTGCTCATCCGAATAGTTGCTCCTTATTAGTCAGCTTTTGCAACAGCTGCCAGGATGCCGTGTCCACCGCTTCTATGATGTGATGATAAAATGATGATCATTCTACTCCTGAATATAGGTTATTTCCATTTGTGGATACCCTAATTCTCTGGGGGTGTTTGTGGTCACGAGCCAGCAGAGCGAGTTGGAATTTGACCTCGTGAATGAGTGCATTTCTTGAAGTTTTGGGCGCATGTATGACAAGATGCTAGAAGATGTGGTGGTCCTCTAATGATACTCTGTCAGCTTAGAAAATGTTGGCCTATCACACGTTTTAGAACAGTTGGAGAAACATCCATTTACATCTACACAGATTGCATTGTGGACCACCAACGACCCAGTACTGTATCAAGTGAGAACATGGGTTAGAGAAGGCTGGCCACTAAAAGTAGCAGAAGATGTGCGACCATATAAGATAAGGAGTCAAGAACTGTCTGTGGAGGCTGACTGTGTAGTTTGGGGAATCATGGTTGTGATACCACTTGCATGTCGCACGCTGATCTTGACAGACCTTCATCATCCCCATTATGAAACTGCTATTGTTGAAGGATTGGCAAGGTTTATGTTTTGGTGGCCAAGCGTTAACGTAGAGGTGGAACAGCTGATCAGGAAATGTGAAATATGCCAAATTATCCGCCCCAACCCTCCCTCAGCGCCGTTACTCCCAAGGCAGTGTCCAAAAACCATGGTCAAGAGTACACATGGACTATGCAGGACAGTTGTTAGGGTCGATGTTTCTAGTAAGAGTGGATGCACACTCGAAGTGGATTGAGGTTTACAACACAAGGCATGCGTCTACAGGTTTTCTGACGCTACTTAAACTGTAAAAAGCTTTTGTTCAACAGACTCCCAGACGTTAGTCTAGGATAACGGGCTTCTTTTACCAGCAGTGTGTTCACAGTTTATGAGGCAAAATGGCATCCAACATATCAAAATTGCACCATATCGCCCAACTTCCAATGGTCTAGCAGAACGTTCCATCTAGAAATTCAAGGCTGGAGTGAAGAAAATGATAGTAGATACTTTGGAAGAGCGAATTAGTCGTTTTTATTGTTTGCATACCGAACAAAACCACACAACACCACGAGAGTATCTCCAGCCGAACTCTTCATTGGACGGAAACTCAAGACTCGCCTGGACTTGGTCAAACCAGGGTTAGAGGAACGGGTGATGCGAAAGGAAGGCCATGATCGAACGGCGTGGGATAAGAGTTTTACAAGCGGGAGATACCGTTTATGCTCGGAATCATAAGGAGGGAGCCGCCTGGAATGCTGCCAACATAGTGGAGGCGACAAGGCCATTGTAATTTACATATCAATGGCCAGAACAGAGGATATAATACGTAATCATCAGGATCAAATCCAGCACAGAGAACCGCAACTGCTGAGCAAAACAGGAGGCAAAGTAGGAACCCTTGGGCAAGGAACCGAGTCATACAAACATGATGTAGAAGCACCACCTCCTCCACAATCTGCTAAACGACCCCAAACAGAAACCATTCAAGCAGATGATCAACTAACCGAAACAGCTGGGAAGGACAACTCCGACGATGAACAGACTGGACTTGTAGTAGTGACTATAGCTGGGGGAAGGATTGTAGTAGATTGGAGAGATAGGTTACGTAGTAACTTAATCCGGGGTAGAACATTGTTCCCGGATGCGGTAGATTAGTGGCGCGAGCATCAGAAATAAATGCTGAGTTGTGTTCACTGCAATACAAATCACGTTTAATAGGACACAATTTTCTATAACACTACCGTCAGGAAACTAATATCAGTGCAATCTAATATAGAAAGCGTTTCGATAACTAAACTTTCTTACTATTCCTAAATTTTTTAAACGTTCTCATCAGAAAATTATTCTAAAAAGGTTGAAAGGTTCTCTATGGCACAGAGTTACTGAAATCCATCCTCAGGCAAATGTTCGTATCGCTTTTGCACTTCCATATTTTGGTTTTCTGTCTTTGTTTTGTGATACTTGAATCCACTACACCAGAGTCTTGTGTACTCCAGAGACTGTTATGGTGTACACCAGTGACTTCGTGAGGTATGCTACCGTTTATGCCATAAAGACGAGACAGAGAAATCTTCGTCATACACTAGTAGCACCGAGTGGTGCCTATCACTCCAATCATCGAGCCAGATCCCATATTAAAGTCCAGAAAAATCATGTAACCTTTGGTACTATCTTTACAGGCTTACCTGCTCGTGTAGCACCAGTAGAAAATTTTGCTTAGCAATTGATTGGAGACGATCTTCCTATGCCTGTTTTTGTCGATCAACGAATGACCAGCAGGAACAAATTATAACCAAAGAGCACGACTTCTCAAAAAATGAAAAATTGTCAAAACGTTTGAACTGGCTGTGTTGGATAATTTTGAATTCAATCACAATTTCTACAGGTTTCTATTTGTTCCAAGATTACCCCGGTGATTGCCCGTGCAAACGGAATGTGCAGAAAATTACTTTAAATGGTCAACACACCCTCAATTCATTTTGTTGCTGGCTACGACATGATGTGGTTCCCATTTTTCGTATTTATGTTCAAACAAGCATATCAGCCGCATGAATGGCGATCTATTAGAAAGGTAGATACCCAGCTTATCCGCTATTCGGAGAGTGCGGAATCTTAGCTGTCCATGGCAACTAAACAACCAAACATGTACAACTAACGAACTTGATTCGAGATATAACTCATTTGACGCATCAAAGTACTTGTTCTTGTGACTTTGTGTTCTATTCCAGCAACTATCACGATTCAATGAACAATACGAAGGCAGTTACCGTTTAGGGAGACCAACTTGCGGGATCAAATGCAGATGAATCCCTCTGTCTATATCCCTACTTCAAAATAGGAGGTGATTAGTACACCAAAATAGACCACTGACGTCACAATGACATCGTGTCGTGTTTTGGCCTTTCAAATTATATATTTCAAATTATATTATATATATATATATATATATAGAATGAGGAGAAATGATAAAAACAATAGAAATGAAGAAGCACTAAAGTGCTAGCTTTGGTTAGCAAACAGTTGCTGCAGGCGTACTGGCACCTGCCAATTAACACGAAGAGCGTGAGGAGGGGGCTGGACACATTGAATGGCACATGGGATGGTCGAAATCTGGACCAAACTAATTCATCGATAACAGCGAGCACGTCTTCTGCATTTCAATCGCCATGAGGCCGTTCATGGTCAGTTTATAGTCCACAGCGTTACTACTGGAACTATAGAGCATGTGAGCAGAGGCTGACACGTTTCACATAGTAGGCGCCTTTACAAACCTACAGACGTGTTTGGCGTATTACACGCCGGTATACATTGGATCGAAAGCCGACTTACACAGATGAGCGGGCGGCTCGTCTAACCCGCCCCCCCCCCCCAACTCAGGCTGTCAGCTTAAGGGCTTCCTCAATCGTGCAATGTGAGTGGGTTGCGGTCTCGAGATGATAGAGTAGCACAGTGATAGCCAAAATAATATAGTAGGTTTACTGCCTAGAGCGATCGATTGCAAGGCACAGAGCGTGCATGAGATTGAAATGCATGTGAATGTTACGCTTTCTAGAGTCTGTTCTTTTTTAAACAGGTAACGCCGTACTAATCGCTTGCTTGCATGTGCTATATAGTCTAGGGAGGAGGAGTCAATCGCGACAGTCTGGTTTTCGAACAGACAGAACAGCTTAGAAGTGTGATAACAATGTGCGCCTAAACCGCGAGTTGATTATTCTCTTGCAGTGCATGAGATGATAGCTAACGTACCTCACATTATATTGCCATGCCTAGCACTCTCCTTAGTGGATTCGCAGTGTGGCGACGTTCCAGAAACGTTTGACAAGCACCGTCACCTGCTTGACAACCTGGTAAATCGCATTATGCTATTGTCACATTTCAGAAACGTTTGATCACCTAGTACACGGTCTGGTTATCAGTCAAGGACTGGAACCTCATCATGTTGCCACATTTCCAAAACACTTAATCACTTACTTAGCAGGATTTCTTGATTGACAAGCAAGGTACATTGCAATTACCTTGTTCCACTTGCTGAGCGTTTCTTGACTGAGAAAGTGACGTGCACCACATGGTGTTCCACATTCATGAAGAATTAATCCCTATTTGCGATCTTTTCTATGTATTCTACCACATTTCAGAAAATTTTGTAGCTACATCAGTCTCCTTTAGAAATTCTCGCTTATCGAGGTAAATACAACACATCTGTTGCCACATTTTAAACGTGTGATAAGCTACTGAAAACTTCTTGAGGTAGGCAAACTACATTAGATTAGTCTGCTTTGGTTCAAACACATTTGTCAATTCTGAGACGGATCCAAAGGTGGCGTGAGTGAGTGAAACCCAATTATTTGGACCAACCCCCTAGCAGCAATGCTAAGGTCTCCCGCAAATACTCTCCTGCATCATCGCTGATGAGGTATAGATATTCTCAGCTTACATCCCTACATTTTCCTGGTCGTATATTTATATTAAGAGATTATTTGCAGTGTCAAAACGTATAAACAAGCCAATCCGCAAAACTTTCTGCACTTCATCATTTCAACTTGCATTATCAATTGACAAGTCAAGTCTATTTAGAATTGACAGTCATGAGGTATGCCTTGACTAAGAAAGCTCGATAGAGCAAAGACAGTCTATTAGAACACTAGGACATCAAGTCAGAAAGGCATAAACAACAAACCAGCAGACTTATCGAATAGTTTAGAATTTCAGCATTACAAGTAAAGAGACGCGCGTATGCATTCAGTCATGCACATAGAAAATGACCAGACATTTCTTACAGGCTATATGATACTAACCTGAAACAGTTGCAATGAATACCAGGCCGAGTATCAACACCATAGTGTGATAATCGCTTATCAACCCAAGTCTTCTGGACGAGTAACGGCTACAAGTCCCAAAAATGCAACTGAAAAACGTAAACACACGCAACTTTTCGTTCCACTTTACCTCATTCTGATTGACTAGAGTTGAGAGTTGAGCAGGATCGATGAATTCTGTAGTCACAATTTACTTTAGTCAACAAACGTTGCCTCGATCTGCTGGAAGGTGGTCGGCTTCGTAGGAGAATCTGATATAGCTAGTGCACTCAAACAATTCAAAAAAGGCAATGAATTTGTACGGAACGTACTAGTCCAATACCTTCTCCTCATGCAGCAGCTGGTGCTGAAAATAACACGTTAAGTCTCCGCCTTCCCAAATTAGATCAGCTTATGTGACAATGACAGGTTCACCTTAGGAGACCTGCCAGGCGCCATTGCGTCAGTTGACAAAATATCAAATTTACTCGATAAGCCTAAGCGCGCATGCGCTACGGATAGAGTAGCGTTCTCACCGGAAACTATGGATAATTTGACGGATACGACCACCGACTCACACTCTAGCTAATAAACAACAAATGGACTTTCATACGCACAATACATTTCGACATGGAAAATTAATGTCAATAACAGGAACACTCAAAGACGATTGTTTACTTTAACTGCCACGTGTGTAAAGAAAATGTGCTACATATCACGAGCGTATGACTACGCATGAGAGAACCCAGGCAACTGCCTCCTTTGAAAAAGTGGGCGTAACATTTAAAAACATTTTAATTGCGTGTGTCTATAAAAAATTTCGACTTATTCGTGGCTTAGCCAGCACCCTTCAAGATCATAAAAGAGAGCATTTGACGATTTCATGGTACAGGTGTTTATAGTCTTTACAGTCTGTTAGCTTAATTTTATAATTAAATATAATATAACTTTCCACACTCATACCTTTCGGACACTAAGCGACTTAAATTATTTATATAATTCGGATTGTCGGCATCTGCAGAAATGTTTTACTACGGTCAGTGGATTGTTCGGCCATTTAATTTTCTGCATTTCAATTTTCATGTCTTCATTTTTAACATTTCAATTTTTATTTAATTGTTTTTAAATTTTTTCATTTTGTATATTTTATTTCCTTTTTTTAGTTTTTTGGTAAAATGGTTTTTCATCATTTGATGTTTGATTCTTGTGATTTTTAGATTTATTCTTTAAAGTTTGATTTTTAGGCACCTATGTGCTCAAAAGTAGAAACTTTAACATTTCTAACATAAATAGAAAATAGAAAATAGAAAATTAAAATGTACGAAGACACTAGACACAGCGAGGTCTCAGAGGGGCTTCCATTTGTACGCGTGTCTCAAGAGATTCCTTTTCCAACACACAGGTTTTTGTTTTTCGATCACGTGCCAAACCACGTTTTCAGCTCTTGACAACTCCGCTCTGACACACAACGTCGTGACAGTGAATACCGCGGTCCCTAGCTGTTTAGGTACGTGCATTGTACACAACACGCTACCTTTACCGTAGATGAACCGGTTGGAAGGGAAATGCTACGAATATATATGCATTTAGATAAGCTCCCCACTAGAAGATCGCCGAGTTGACAACTGTGGTGACGAAGTATACAGAACGACGTTTGTTGTCTAGGAGAAATCGAGACACAACGAAAACATCGAAACCGTCAACCTACTACAATTAATTAAGTAGTAGACTGCGCACTTTCACGGGCACACTCTAGATGTAGTACACGGTACCGGTAACGCATACAAGGGTGGGCGTGGAACTCTATAGCAGGTTACGTTTCTTATTCGCATGACGTTGCAGAACTCACCAAGTAAACAGAAATGCACATCCGTCGTCAACGCCTTCTGAACTTTAGTTGAAGTCAACTCAGCTGAACTCTATTTGCTCAACTCAACTCAACTAATTGAGGCCTGGTTCACAATACACCTTGCGTCGTTTCGCGTCAAAGGAGGCCGTTTCTGACGCAACGCGACTCGACGTGTTGGATAGGACTTTTTCCTATTCCAGCGCGTCGCGTCGAAAACGGCCTTCTTTAACGCGAGACGCCTCGTCGCGACGCGAGGTGTATCGGGAACCAGGCTTAACTCAACTAATGTAGAATAGTGTGCGGCTACAACTGAAGGAACATGCTGATAGCTAGTCAGCTAGAGCTAGAGCTAGTTACTAAGTAGACTACTATGTCAATGCTAGGTATAGCTAATAGACTCAATAGTGTTAGAAAATTATTGTAGATTGAGTTCTACCGTGTCATTCGATGATCTCTGGGCTGTCTTTGTCGGCGCGTACGTTTACATCTGCAGTCAAGCTGTTCATCTTCTCTAACCGGTTCATCTACGGTAACGGTAGCGTGTAGTGTACAATGCACGTACCTACACAGCTAGCTATAGGGACCGCGGTATTCACTGGCACGACGTTGTGTGTCAGAGCGGAGTTGTCAAGAGCTGCTAACGTAGTTTGGCAAGTGACGGAAAGTAAAGTAAAAACAAACACAGGCTTGTGTGTTGGAAATGTATCTCATGAGACACGAGTACGAATGGAAGCCTCGCTGGCCCCCCTAATCCCCCCCGCTGTGTCTAGTGTCTTCGGTCATTTCAATTTTCTATTTTCTATTTTCTATTCATGTTAGAAATAGAAATACCAACTGCGCGTTCAAGTTTCTAGTTTTGAGCACATAGGTGCCTAAAAATCAAACTTTAAAAGATAAATCTAAAGATCACAAGAATCAAACATCAAAAGATGAAAAACTCTTTAACAAAAAAAATGAAAAGGAAAATAAAAAATAAAAAATACAAAAATTAAAAAATAAAAAATTAAAGAAAAATTGAAAATTGAAGAATGAAAACATGCAAATGGAAATGTAGAAAATTAAATGGCAGGACCATCCACTGACTCACAACCTCATGTTCCTCAGTTTAAAGATTGCTGTACAATTTCTTTAGGTCTTTCCAAATGTTGCTGACTGTTGACTTAAAAACTATAAATTTTCGGTAACAAATCTTTGATTACTTCCTCGACAATTTGAACCGGCTTTTCTAGACTTATACGCACGGAACGCTTTCGTTTCCGGAAATCCCAAGACATTGATGCCATTGGACTTGGTGTCCGTTAGAGGAAGATGTCCAAACATAGGAGATCTGTTTAAGGGAGGGTTGTGTGTACATCTATTCCAAGACCAATAGTAGCTTAGTTTTATCAAAGCTGCATGGAGGTTGTGACGACTGCAGCTTCTGCCTACAGTGAAACTAGCTAACTCGCAGTCCATAAAATGGTTAGAGCTGTTCATGCAAGCAGCTCAAATTTGGTCAAACACACTTTCAAATAAAAGAGCTTTGGGCAATACGGAGACATGTCTGTCTATAATGCCTTGAATATACGTACATGCACAGGCGCGACCTTTGGCACTCTTCTGTTTCGAACCTCAAACTTCAAGAGCCCTCCATTGCATGTAGCAATGCCAACGGTGCCGGGTGTCTCCAAGAAAAGGGACAAGCACTAGAGAAAATGGCAATAGGTGACTAAAAGACGATAAATTTTTCTGCTACGTATCTGCTGTCTGTTAGTACAGCAGTATCACTGCCTATAATGTTGAGTCATGTATTTTGTATATATACCAACTTTTAGATTGAGTTCGAAACATGTCTTCGGACGCCTTTGCAGTGGCGTAGGAATGGGTCGGGCAGGTCGAGCTACAGCGTGACCAGACTTTAGAAATAAACATTTGCCACTGGACGATTGGTGTAACTTCCGGTTTAGGTATAGACGATCAAATAAATAGAATACTTTTGACGATTTCTCCACTCTGATAGTAAACATGAACTTTGCCCTCAGTCTATGTAATCAAGAATTTAAAATCACGGTTTGTTTCAATAAATCAGTACTTACGTTGGGCCATCGAGGCCATTCTTACGGTGGGCATACGTTACAATGTGGTCTAGGTACGCATCTGGACACTATGTTGTTAAGAAGAGTAGTGGTACATGAAGAGAAGTAGGAGGATCAGTAAAGAGCAAACAGTTTGTCAAAATGGCTGAAAAATTCTCGATTGGGTGTGACGCCAAAGCTTGACAACGACCGTGCGTATTAGCTGGCCAGTGTCACTATATAACTTAGATATGTGTGCATATGGATATGCAAGGTAAAGTTTACTAAATGAGACAAGTAAAATTCTAGATTCATCGCATTCACTGATGTGCACAGTTTGCGTTGCATTTATTGATACTCACGTTTAGAGACGACGAGGAAAAACAGATCCAAGGTCGCATCGTTATCATTGCGCTGCTGAAGACTTTACTCATACTATTACCACCACCGCGCTGATCTACTCAATACATCACACACAATTGCAACACTTAGAGAAGCAACTGTTAAGTTTGAAGATTGAGAGAAAAGTTATTTCTCTTGCGTGTCAGGAAAGTTAGTCAGCTTGTTAATAATAGTGTACTTTGGGGCTGTAATATTGATTAGAAAGGTTACCCAGTATTGCTCTGGACCCAATGGGGACATCAGGGTGGCCACTTTAGTATTTCCATTGTATAGCTCAGCGGTCCCTTGTTCTTTACTAAATCTGAAGTATAGGCATGGACATAGTGTCTGTGTGCGCCAGACTGACTTCCTTCATTAACTACAAAAAACACATTATATAATAAATACAATGTACATCATATCTCATCGCATTTCATACTTGTTATCTTTTCAGGCCCGAATTTATTCGTGTCATCGATATCCAAGGTAACGCTCGCAGATCCGGACTGGTACTCTCTGTCGAAGTAACTGATTCGACGGTCGTCTGGGAGTTTCAAATAGGCATCGAGATCAGGTGGATCTTCACCCCACGTGACCACAATCTTCCATGTACCTAATTAGATTACAACATGTCAAAAAATATAAATATGACTAAAAGTTAAGTAAAATGTTTTACCTATTTTCAATACTTTACTGAGTATAATGTCTGCGGTGTCCATTTTGATATTGCCAGTTACAGTGATCTCTTTGGTATTAGTAACATAGCCATTCGCTGATGAGTTCAATGTATAAGTAAGGCCAGGAACGTTAAGAAAGGAGAAAAGTCCGTTGCAATTTGTGGTCTTTGATCGTCTTCCCAGCAAGACGCGTGCTCTCTTAATGCCCGAGCTGTCCCAAGCATCTATTACGCGTCCCTCTACAGTATAAGTGTCACAACTACATGTACGACCATCCCCAAAGAATCCAGCCTTGAAAGAGCACTGATAACTGCCGATCGTATTTTTGCACGAGCCTTTTTCTTTGTCACAATCGTGGCCTTTAGCGCACTCGTTGATATCTGCAAAACATGGTAAACTGACGTATGCATATACGCTGTTCAATTACTACACGTTACACATTAAGTCAGTGGCCGATCCGGGGTTTCTCAAACGGCAGTGCCTTTGAGGCTCCCGAAAATGTGAATTTACGTAACGGCAATTCAGAATTACGAATGTATTACTGAAAAAACAATTTAGAAATAAGCACAAAAGTGCTAAACCCTCGGCTGCTATGAACCTTGCATCTAAATTATGAGATTCAATGAAGAGGGTGCAAAAAAGGAAGATAGACACATTGACTGGCAAGTGAGATTTTTGACATCCTACAGCTATTCGATAAAAATGTGCGCGTATCCCGCATTCTAATTGTCCGTCCGTTTATCCACAAGCATTACACTGTAACACTAGGGCATGCGAGCGTCGTTTTAACAAAACTTTGAAAATTATTATATGCGGAAAGGCTTTATACATTCTCTGCTCATGCTCACGTACCTCACAAGCTGTCTCCATTGATTAATTCCCGCTTAAATTGAGGGTGTTGCATGGTGCGCTACCCTCTAAATATTCACTAAAGTCTAATAATGTCTTATTTCTTTAAAATAGATTCGATGGTCTGATAGTCAGTAGGAAGTCCTGAAATTATTGTACTAAGCAAATTTGAAGAGATGTGGCGCCTTACACATTAATTGAAGCACGATAATCCTTTGTCTATGTTATTCGGTAATGAACTGAAAATGTGCTAGTTACACCTTCACGCAATCTATAGTTTCTAGATGTCAAACTACAGAGACAGTACTACTCAAACGCAGAGGGACTTTGCCATGCGCTTCCACCGGGAGCAGACGAACGGTTCATTTTCCAAAGGACTTTAGACGTCCGTCAACTTACAGCACAATTTGTAGCACTGAAACTGCGATAATAACAGTCGCTACCTTGTCCGGGTTGCTGGATCTCAAAAGGGGCAAATTTGAAGTAATATTTTTCATAAAAAGCACATTTGCATTGAAGTTTGCCATGGGTCTTCGTCCACGGTATCTTCTTGACGACTGGCACAACAGTTTTGACGCGGTTAATGTATAATAAACAGACAAACTAGCTGACAGGCAAGAAGGCGGCAACAGGCAGGAAGGAAGGCAGGCAGGCAGGCAGGCAGGCAGGCAGGCAGGCAGGCAGGCAGGCAGGCAGGCAGGCAGGCAGGCAGGCAGGCAGGCAGGCAGGCAGGCAGGCAGGCAGGCAGGCAGGCAGGCAGGCAGGCAGGCAGGCAGGCAGGCAGGCAGGCAGGCAGGCAGGCAGGCAGGCAGGCAGGCAGGCAGGCAGGCAGGCAGGCAGGCAGGCAGGCAGGCAGGCAGGAAGTCAGGCAGCAAGGTACGTAGGCAGGCAGGCAAGCAGGCAGCCATGCAGGTAAGTATGAGCGGACGGACAGACAGACAAATAAACATAAGACAGACAAATAAACATAAGACCGAAAAACAGACAGGCAGGCAGGCAAACAGGCAGACAGACGGACGGACGGACGAACGGACGGACGAATAGAGAGACAGGCAGACTGAAAGACAGATAGACAAAGCAGTCTTGCTGGAGGTATAGAGATTTAAGGTATTATACAAGTCATTCTTTCAGTTGTTTAGCAAAACTACAAACTGTTGTTTTGTCTACAAACCTCCAACAGTGTTTGTGCAAGACGCTCCTGTTGGTGCACAATCGTGAGATCCTTCGCCACATTCGTCAACATCTACATTAACAGTCAATCATTCAATCGAACACTTGATCAATGTTATTCACACAATTATTCGACCATACCTTGGCAGACTGGTTCGGGCGAATTTTTTTTTGGGACACCCTTTCGACTTAGCCGCTGGAGCGAACAGTGCGCTGGTAGTACGAGGCTAGCGGCGCGGCCTTTGATTCTTGGTAGTCAATGGACATGTTACAATCGTGATTTTGACATAAACGAAGTGCTGCGTTTTTGCGCATCTCTCGAACAGTAACCTGCACCGTTTATTCAAAGGGGGCCAAAATTTTGAACATCGTCTGCTGAACGTTGTTTTCTCTGTGCAAATCGACTTCAAATAGATTGGACGGCAGGCAAAGTGATTTCTAAATTACTATGAATTGCGATTAAACATTTTTTTTATTATTTCTAAAGTTATTTTTGGGTGCATATAGCTATGCACGTTGCCTCGATTGAATTGTACGGCAATATTCACGCTGTTACATACACTGCATACATCAAATTGTGTACTATTTATTGCAAATCTATTTTCTGTGTGTAATCATATAATATGCAATTAATAATACAATTATATAATACAAACTACTACTACCACAAATTTACTAACAGATAAACATTATCTAGTTGAAATGACAGCATTGATATATTTTAAGCATTACTTAGTTGGTATAAACACGTACGTAAAATAATGTATAGACGTTTCAATAATCATGACAAATCATATGTTGGATATATATGCCTTTTACGAACTGACATTATATTTTGAAATACATATCATGCCATTGGTTGTTATATAATTTTTACATGAATGAATTATATATGTAATTAGCTCTCTGTGTGTGTGTGTGTGTGTGTGTGTGTGTGTGTGTGTGTGTGTGTGTGTGTGTGAGTGTGTGTGTGTGTGTGTGTGTGTGTGTGTGTGTGTGTGTGTGTGTGTGTGTGTGTGTTAATTGTGTGTGCGTACTTTACCTACTTGAAGTACGAGCAACATAGCTAGAACATAATGAATATTTGGTATAAAGATCAAATGGTTGAAATGTAGACGAAGATCGATACTTAGTTTATGCAGCAAATGTTAGACGAACTCAACTTTGACATACTAGAATTATTAGTTTGTAGATGGTAATATTTTATTATATGATCTACACAGCTAATCAACTGAAAACTCTTTTTTAGTTAATCTAGATTATTTAGTTATGTGGTGTTTATTGTTGCTGTCGACGATGTGACAGTGGAAATAATTTAATTGGAAAATTATTTCTGTGGCTAGTCTTTTACAAACATTGATTTATTAAGTGCCTATCTGTTTGTATCAATATGCATGCAAGTGTTTTGACTTTATGTGTTGACTTATTTTTGCAGTGACACTATTAGTTAATTTTCATTATCATGCAACAACAGTTTGTAGATGTTATAGATACTAAGAAATAAGTTGAACAATTAATTGAACAGAGTTGTTTGATTATCTGTTTTTGTTTTTATTTGTCTGACCATCTATTTATATCTGTTTGTTTGTCTGCTTGTTTGTTTGTTTGTCTTTTTATCTATTTGTTATTACATATGTTCTTATTGATTGGCTCTATAGTTTATATGTATAGGCTAAATAATATGATCTAAAATAATTAGTTAGCTTTATAAATTATTGTATCTTGGGGCAATTCCTTGGTAGTTCTGTATGTTTGTTCTTTTTTGGATCAAGGATGTACCTTGGGGTATTTTGCTGCAGCAATGGATTTCAGTATACTTTGACACATAATTTATGTCAACAAGACTCATGTCACAAACAATTGGTTATTCATAATATATAGCAACAAGAGTTGTGATCAGCAATGCAGTTTACATTGTGCAAGTTAGTGGTCCAAATAAGTACTGAATATTTCTTTTGCATGTTTTCATAACTGTGCTTAATTAATTAACATAATATTATACTGGCAGGTTGAGAGAATAGTGAACAGTCTACCATCTTCCTGAATTTTGTTGACCTTTGCAGATACTGTCTTTCAAAGAGTGAGGTCTTTTGATTGAGTTGTTTTTTAGTTGAACTGGTATAAAATACCTGTCATCTTTTTCAGTCTCTTTTTGATTTTAGTAACAGCTGCAGGGGCTCGTCCAGGAGCTGCTGATGCTTTCCCTCTGTGTATTAATTTTCTTCTTCCAGCTGATTTGGCTTGAATAGGGATCCTCCTACCTCGCCGCAAAACTCCGTAATTCTTTCGGGTGACACTGCCCCCAAAGCAGCAACCGAATTTATGGAAAGCTGTAATCAGATGAGAATTTGTGGATTTGGTGGATAGTTTATTGTATGTTGTAGTAAACTTTTCTATGCTTTGCTGGAACATAACATCAGCCCTCAGTTGCTTTTAATATCTTCGGATATTAAGTCAACTACCTGACAGAGTTGGTCTTGTTGCTGTGTTTCTTGTTTTAGAGAGACAGTTGTATCAGAATCATGCTTTTTGTTGCACTGCTTTGTGTCATCATCTACACACCATTGTGGCTGTAGATATTCTGATTGCGCATACCAGCCAGTTGAAATGTAGTGCTGCTGCTGCTTCTCCTGCTGCTGTGTTGGTGATGGTGGTGGCTCGCATGATTTCTTTGTTGTGTCAACTGGCTTACTGATTAGCGTATAGAAGGACAAATCTTCTGCACATTCCTTGCCATATGCAATGTATGCCAACTTCCATTTGTCTTCAGGGTTGAGAGCAGGAATGCAGTTTATTGTTGTGCACCCAAAGTGCAACACAACTGCTGCTTGGTGACTACACGGTGACCCATCTTGACCTCTTGGGCACGTGCAAACTCCTATTTTCATGTCAGTGTACTAAGCAACTCCCCTTTCAGTCTTGCTTGGCACCAAAAAGCATTCTCTTGCAATCTGCTTTATGGTTACTTTAGTATATGCTTTAGCATTTACGCCTTGATAGCGAAGAGAACTAAAGCGGTCATCTCGACTGTGGGCTACACTGAGCAGTTTACTCTGGTAGTACCGTTCCATTATTTCAGTTATGAAATAGAATATCTGTACCAAGTTGTATGCTTTCACTCGACTGAAAATGAGCTCTTTCATGATCCTCATTCCAGCTTCTGCACAGTTGTTAGTATGATTTCCTCTAATAAGAATAGTTCTACGATAGCAGTGCGCCCATTGTCTTCGTCTAGCCCACAGTGACTGCATGTGACTATAAAACTTAGGATATTTCTTTACTTCAGGGCTTTGAAGGAAACTGTTGTAGTGTTTCTGTAGCTCAGTTTCTGTATTAGTGTAAACTATTTCTTGACTTTTTCAATAAGGATGGTACGATAATTTTTAAAAATGTGGTTTTTACTATCATATAGCCAGGTCCACCTGCGTTGAAGAAAATGAAATGTACATAGAAGAAGATTTGCTGTTGGTTAGAAATTGTGAAGAGTTTCTCGCTCTGTATGGCTGTCATCGGTCATAACAATAGTGGGACCATGTTTCACTCCTTTGCCATTGAATGACTCCTCTTGCAAAACTTCTCCTAACAACTCCAGTTTACGATGTATGGTTGTCGCCTTCTTATCTGAAGTGACAATCACACCTAGGGGGATACCAGAAGTAGGTGTGCTAGTTGACATAATGAATACAGATGAATTATAGCGATATAGTGAAGAAGTTGCATCAATAAACACCATTTCTCTGGCTTGTTTGATGTTGTTGTGGGCTCTGGACATAAGTGGTGTACAGATTGCTAGAACCATTGGCTGATGTTTCTGCTTTCTTTTACACAACTTGACTTTTTTTCTTGGTGAGATGTCGTCATCACTGTTAGAAGATGTGCCCCTTTTTGCTTTGTTGAAGCATGGATTTTCATAGACCTGAAGTTTGGCTGTTCCACCTTGTTGTTGGTTGTTTTCATTGTAGATATCAATTTCAGTTTGAAGCTGAAAAACATGTCTGGCCCATTCTCTTCACCCATTTCCTTCTTTCTGCATTGCTCATGCAATCTGCTGTAGTCCTGTACTGATGGATTTATGGCCCTGTCTGTAAACGTTGAACATCTTCCTCGTTTTCAGCACAGGAAATCATCAGTTTGGTTTCATGGGCGTGCCGAGCTGATGCGGCACTATGCCCCTTAGAGAAAAGAGTGAAAATTTCCTGCTTTGTGGCATCATCTACAGATCGAAAACTCAACGCATGCGCTGAGTGTACAGGATGGTTGTGAATAAAATTCACTTCAAGATTGTCATGTGTGACAGGACGTTTTTATCTGCTGTACAAACTTGCTTCTAGGTAGGTTTCAAGATGGTTAAAGTCAACTTAGAAGCACAATCTGTTTCTTTGTTTCTCATTCCTGCAATGAGAGATCTTCTCTGTCCTTTTCTCTCTACTCGAAGATGTGCCTGTTTTTGCTTGTGACTTAATGATTTTCTGTGATGCTGTCAATGCCTGTGGAATTCTGCCACAAGGCGTTTGGAAGCAATCTTTTTCCTTGTTCTTGTTGTTCTGTATGTGCACTTGCTGTGACACATGAATTGTTTTAGCCATTGCTCTGCATCGGCTTTAGTTGCTAAATTAATTCGTAGAGTGGCAGAAAACTGGGGACTATCAAGACAGTGTTGCTCAGATACTTTGAATTCGTCTATCACATATGTGTATTTTTGGATTGTGGTACAACAGCTCTCAATTGTTCTGGGCAATCATTTCTGTTCAGGACAGAATAGCAATTTCTATTGCCGGAGGAGACTCTTTCCACAGTGTTGTTCTCAAAATCCGAATCTGAATCTGTGCTTAGATTTGACTGGCAGGTTGTAATGAGCGATTGTTTGATTGTGGGTTGACATTCATTGTTTTTGGACTCAGTTATGGGTGCCAAGTCAGTGCTGTTGGTTATTTCTACATGTGTTGATATGGATTCATTGGAGTCAGCTGCTGTCTTTGACTTGCACACATCTGTTAGTTCTGACTGAATCCGACAAAGAATCTGGGGAATGTCAGCCTGTAGTAACAAAGCCAATAAAGTACGAGTACGTACTAACTGTACAAACTGTTCTAGATATATCATTCAGGTTTTCTAAGTGGTTCTAAAAATAGAATGTTTGAGTTTGTTAGTATCAGTAGTAAGCTGTTGACTGTTAATTAATTAATTAATAGATATATAAATTAACAATCATGTACCTGACTGAAGTCCATGTCTCTTCTGTGAACCACGCAATAGGCATACTGAATACATAAAATTGACTATATATATATATATATATATATATATATATATATATATATATATATATATATATACATATAGTTTATTCAAATATAAATAATAGCTACCATATATATATATATATATGAGATCAAGCCATCTGCACCATTCTGTCAACAAACCATTACAGTCAAAGTCAAAATAAATTGCGTATGGTTATATTATATAACGTGCATACTATAACAGTTTACAAAATATAATTTGATCAGCAGTATATATTGATATACAAAACAGATACACATTCCTTAAATTTGTTTCCGTGTATTTAGATATTAAGAACTCCACCCCACTACTCACTGTCTCACAACAAACACCATAAACTCACAATAAACACCACATAACTAAATAATCTAGATTAACTAAAAAGAGTTTTCAGTTGATCAGCTGTGTAGATCATATAATAAAATATTACCATCTACAAACTAATAATTCTAGTACGTCAAAGTTGAGTTTGCCTAACATTTGCTGCATAAACTAAGTATCGATCTTCGTCTTCATTTCAACCATTTGATCTTTACACCAAATATTCATTATGTTCTAGCTATGTTGCTCGTACTTCAAGTAGGTAAAGTACGCACACAGAATTAACACACACACACACACACACACACACACACACACACACACACACACACACACACACACACACACACACACACACACACAAACAAACACTCACACACACACACACACACACACACACACACACACACACACACACACACACAGACACACACAGAGCTAATTACATATATAACTGTCATTCATGTCACCAATTATATAACAACCAATGGCATGATATGTATTTCAAAATATAATGTCAGTTTGTAAAAGGCATATATATCCAACATCTGATTTGTCATGATTATTGAAACGTCTGTACATTATTTTACGTACGTATTTATACCAACTAAGTAATGCTTAAAATATATCAATACTGTCATTTCAACTAGATAATGTTTATCTGCTAGTAAATTTGTGGTAGTAGTAGTTTGTATTATATAATTGTATTATTAATTGCATATTATATGATTGCACACAGAAAATAGATTTGCAATAAATGGTATACAATTTGATGTATGCAGTGTATGTAACAGCGTAAATATTGCCGTGCAATTCAATCGAGGCAACGTGCATAGCTATATGCACCCAAAAAAGACTTTAGAAATAATAAAAAATGTTTAATCGCAATTCATAGTAATTTAGAAATCACTTTACTTGCCGTCCAATCTATTTGAAGTCGATTTGCACAGAGAAAACAACGTTCAGCAGACGATGTTCAAAATTGGGGGCCCCCTTTGAATAAACGGTGCAGATCACTGTTCGAGAGATGCGCAAAAACGCAGCACTTCGTTTATGTCAAAATCACGGTTGTAACATGTCCATTGACTACCAGGAATCAAAGGCCGCGCCGCTAGCCTCGTACTACCAGCGCACTGTTCGTTCCAGCGGGGCTAAGTCGAAAAAGTGTCCAAAAAAAATTCGCCCAGTTCGGTTCCCGACCACAGCGAGTTCTCGCTGCATTGTAGAGAAGACTATCCGAGCAAACGATAGCCTAAGTCACATTCAAACGCCGCATTCCTTCCGCAAAGATTAGAACTGCTATCAGAAAGTCTTGCAGCCGTTGGGGGCACCAGAGCGGGGCACGTCGTTTCTACACAGAAACTATTTGCTGCACATTGACAATAAGGTTAAGATTTTTACGTGTGCATGTATCCCCGCTTCCCTTGTAACATGGGTTGCATTTGCATTGGAAGGATCCGTGCGTGTTGATGCACACAGCATTAGAGTCACAGTTATCCGTCTCCGTCGCACACTCATCCAAATCTGCAATGCAAAATCCCAAAGTGTACTACACCAGTGTCTCCTCGTTTCTGACTTACCGGTACAGACTGCAGGAGAACCGACCCAGCTGCTGTCGGCCTGACACTGACGCGACAACGATCCCGACAGAGTAAGTCCGTCATTGCAAGAAAATGTAATTATATCTTCAAAAGAGTTCCCACTGCCGAATTTGGAACCATCCGATGGAGTTGCAAGATCATTACATGGTATTTCTATAATCGGAAACTTGTATATAGTAAATACACCATGAAGATTGATTATGCACTCACCGCAATCTGGCAGCGTATCTTATTAGCAAAATTGGTATATGTCTTCTTTGGCAGTCTTTAGCTAAATTATCGTTACATAATATCTCTTCCTCTGCTTTAGCATCGTCTTGTATTTACAATCATATACATAGGGCCTCCGAATAGCCTTACAATGGGGTGATCAATGTGGTGACAGTGACGTGCACATTGTTCCATAAAAGTCTATTTTTAATCAATGTGCTTTCTGTTGATCGCGAGGTGGCTGTCTTGTCTAGCACAACTGTGAAACTCTCTATACTTCATAGTATTACAACTTGACATTTTCCTGGTCGCTTACTAGGAAACTGATTGCTGTGTCAAACGTCTAGACATGTCAAGCTCAAAAAAGTCTGTGCACGACATCAATTTCGGCAAGCAATAGATTTAGAAAACTTGTTTCCTCCAATGAAGCTACAAAGAACTACGCTACTCGTTGACAAATCATCTTTTTCTAAATGGCTCGACACGTGGCTCACTGGTCGAGGCCATCACAGTCTCTAAGTTTGTTCCAATGAGTCAGTAGTGCAGATTTATGTGCAATACATCATGTACATGCAGTATGCGAGGCAAAGTTTACATAAGAAAATTCGAAACGGACTATTAGAACCTTAGAAATTTCAGGACAGAAACAAACGCCAACAGACTTGACGAATCGTTTGCAATGGAAAATGGCGTCTATGTTATATGCATTCATTCATGCACACATAGACATAGGCCAGACATTCTTACACGCTAAACGATACTAACCTGAAACATTTGAAACGAAAATCAGGCCGTGTATCAAGAACATGGTGAGAAAATCGTCTGTCAACCCAACTCTTCTGGACGAGTAACGGCTACAAGTCCAAAATTGCAACTGAAATAAGCAAAAGGAGCTTGCAGTCATTCGTTCCACTTTACCTCATTCTGATTACTAGAGTTGAGAGTTGAGCACGATTGATAAATTCTGTAGTCCCAATTTGCAGTGATTGAGAGAAACTTTAGCTCGATCTGCCGTCCGATACACGAGATCGTACTAGTAATGCACTCAAGCACTTCAAAGAATGCGATGGCTTGGTATGGCGCGTACCAATCCTATACCTTCAGCACAACAGCTGGTGCCGAAGACCACACGCTTACTCCCCGCCTTCACAGATTTAGCTAAACCTACATGTTATTGACAGCTTCACGTTTGCAGACGTACAAGACGCCACTGTCTGGCTTGCAGCTGCACTGAACCAGCAATTAATACAATTTCAAACGTTACTCCTTCATCTGTCCTTTTTTGCAATAGATTACACCATAAGTTGCAAAGCCGTTTCAGAACGACCACCCAATGGCCTTCCATCCTCATCAAGATCGTACCTCGCCTTATGAGAAGGTGTCGTTGGACATCTAAAGAGGCGTCAATTGCATCGTTCTAACACTTGGTTCGCTGAACGAACAGCTTGTCCTGTAGACCTGCGCAAGCCAATTACTTATCGTAATTGTCTAGCGAATCTGTTAGCAAGTATGTATGGTTATGAATTATGAAATTACCGTGCAAATTTGCTAGAGAGAAGAGGTCATTATAATCTTTGTCATGCACGAATTGCTGAATGCATGTTTTCAAGATTAAGTTTTGTCTTCATACAGTACGAAAAGTAACGGATATAACAACTTAACAACTACTTCTAACCATTCGATCTAGGTAACGCCTTGAGCTTGACAGCCTTGATTGGCAGTTTACGTTGGTAATTACCAGAGCAAACCTGCATCTGTATAAATATATAAGGCATCTTTAAAGCATGTTAGAAGATGAAGTCTGATCGTATTTGACGTACAATATGTGAGTGTAAAGGTGTGGGAGTAAGTGCAAATGGCTGTGCATGCTAGAATGAGACGTCTTCATCTTTATATACATAAATGCGTCTGTTCATGGACAAAGTTGAGAAAGTGCGTCAGTAGGCCGGTGTGTTTGTGTGTGTGTGTGTGTGTGTGTGTGTGTGTGTGTGTGTGTGTGTGTGTGTGTGTGTGTGTGTGTGTGTGTGTGAACGTTCGTGCCTTGTGGGTGGGTGTGTATGTGTGTGTTTGCGTGTGTGTTTGTGTGTGTGTGTGTGTGTGTGTGTGTGTGTGTGTGTGTGTGTGTGTGTTTGTGTGTGTGTCTTTGTCTGTGTCTGTGTCTGTGTCTGTGTCTGTGTCTGTGTCTGTGTCTGTGTCTGTGTCGTGTCGTGTCGTGTCTTTTTCTGTGTCTGTGTCGTGTCGTGTCGTGTCGTATCGTGTCGTGTCGTATCGTGTCGTGTCGTGTCGTGTCTTGTCTGCGTCTGTGCCTGTGTCTGTGTCTTTGTCGTGTCGTGTCGTGTAGTGTCTGTGTCCGTATATGTTTGTGTGTGTGTGTGTGTGTGTGTGTGTGTGTGTGTGTGTGTGTGTGTGTGTGTGTGTGTGTGTGTGTGTGTCTGTGTGTGTGTGTGTGTGTGTGTGTGTGTGTGTGTGTGTGTGTGTGTGTGTGTGTGTGTGTTTGTGTGTGTGTGTGTGTGTGTGTGTGGTTACAGTTATCTATTGAGGTGTTGACATCCGGGACCAATTAGTGTTACACATTAAGTTGAATGACCGAAGAGAAACGAGGTTTTCGACTTTAGTAAACGCTATTATAACAGCTGTAAAAACGTTCTTTTGTACAAATTTTTGATTCAAACTTATAGAAACACTGACGTGATTCCAAATCATGTTTAGCAAGTTTCACTCTGAGACTGAAGCAGTAAAAATAATCGCGCACAGCAGTACGAACGCAACAAGACAAAAATACACAAACATCAGCACGTAAGATAAGCTAAAGGCGCACTCTTTGATGCGCCCGGTTACAGAAGATGGAACTAATACTAGCGCGCCAAACCAGTTAGCATATCAAAGACACCAGTTAACAAAGCTTTTATCCTTGAGACTGTTTACGAAGAAATACTTCTGCTTCGTCTGCCAACAAGTTTTTATAACGATTGGTGATCCTGTCAATAACTTGGAACTTTTTGAGTGAAGTAAATATTTGGAATGTTACCCAATGTTACTTTTCGCTATGCTCTGGCAAATGGAGGGTGGCCACTGTGGAGTTTCCGTTGTATAACTCCACAGTTCCATTTCCTTTGCGAAAATCATAACACTCATCAGATCGATGCGCATATGCATCAACGTGATGTCCGTATGCACCAGGCTCAACTCCTTCGGTAACTACAAAAATTGAAATTAGGCAATATTTTTGTTTTATTATAAATATATAGATTATATACTGCATTACCTACTTGTTATAGTTTCATGGCCGTAACTATCTTGACTATCATCATCCAAGTGATCATCCCATTTATGGATTTCACTATCTGGTTGTCATAACTGACGCGAGCAAGATCAGGGCATGGGAGTACCAAGTAGGCATCGAGATGACTTGGTTCTTTACCCCACGAGAGTACGATCTTTCAAGTATCTAAATAGACTATGACATCACATAACACGATTTGGAATTGATTAGAAAATGTTTACCTGATTCTAACATTCTAGTGAGTATAATGTCAGCTTCAGTGCCTTTTTTTAATATTGCCAGTCACGTGCAGTGTTTTTGAGTTAGACACATAGCTATCTGCAGACGCATTCAAGGTGTAAGTAAGATAATGGACGTTGGAAAATCGGTAAACGCCTGAGCTGTTTGTTGTTGTTGATCTATGCCCAAGGAAAACGACCGCTCTGCTAATGAATGCAATAGTAGAAGCATTTCCTACTCGTTCTTCAACAGTATAATTTTGACCACACATGTAGCCATTTCTGTAGTATCCGGGCATGCATATGCACCGATAACTGCCGATCGTATTTATGCAAATTCCGTACCTTTTGTGGCAATGATTGTTACCAGAGAACTCGTTAATGTCTGCAAAGCATGAAAAGTATACTGAAATATGCCTACCATATTTCATGATTAATAATTTTAAAAAATTGTATACTTTAACTATATCAATCATATTAACTCAATCAGGCATCTTAAAATGGACGCACATTCAATATCATTGATGTCATCTAATTAATAATTTAAGATATTTATCATTGACGCAATCTTATACCATATTATTAGACAAGTTTCCATTTTAATAAATTAAGATAAGAAGTAAGTGCTAACCCTCGCATGATGGAGGTGCATCACTCCAATTTCCCTCGTAACATGTGATTCTGCTTGGACCAGATAGATTGTATCCAGGTGAGCACTTAAACGTGTAAGTAATTCTACAGTGAAGCTGTTCCGCGGATGCTGCTATTATAACATTGGCGGGAAGTACGATTGGAGGGCACCGAGACAATACACACGTCAATCCATTCGAATAGTAACATGGAGGTCTGCACAAGCATTTGTAGCTGCCATTAGTATTGACGCAGACACTCCCAATTGTATTACAATTATTACTCTCAAGACATTCGTCAATGTCTGCAATATAATAAGTACAGCATAAAAATTCGTAAATTGTTGTAATCAGTATATGAATATCTTACCTTTACATTGGGTAGACTGACGGCTCCAGGTACCGTAGATCTTACACGTACGTGAAGTCGATCCCCACAGACGGTATCCGGGTTTGCAGTAGAATGTAACGACATCTCCTGGCCAGTGACCCTTGCCTACTTTGAAACCATTGGCGGGAGCTTCAAGAACACTGCACGGTTGATCTACAAATGGAAACAACTAGAACACTTTCTCGCTGAATGATACCAAAACTATGCTTACAGCAATTGGGTACAATTGTAAGAAAGTGTGTCTTGTTACACCTTTGGCATTCACGTTTGTACGATCGAATTGTGAAGCAAGCATGTGTCCAATTTCCACGATGCAAGCAACCCATCATCACACATTTCCTGTAAGCCAAACGGGGAGCGGTATAAGAGTGGCATTCGGCAAATGGGCCGTTTCCATCAATAATGACATGGCAAAATTGTTCTACAGTTGCTCTGTTTTCTGGCATATCACAATATGGGATGTCCGTGGAATCTCGACAAGTTGCGTTACGGTCCAATACTTGGCCTACTGCAGCCCATTCGATAGCAAATTTGTGGTAGTTGGAGATAGAAATAGCTGATGTTGAATCGTTCACGCTGCTGACACTCAACGACTTCTTACTCGGTATCATAAGGCCATCGTCTGGGTTGCCGTTGAAGTTGCCTCACAGTCCACACGTTTTGTTTTTGAATGACGGCGGAACAGAAACAACTAATTTTGTTGGACATTTCAAAATTACCTTTACTCCTGTAGCTGCCAACAAGATCTCAACTCGGTTTTCGGCTGCGTCATTAGACAGAAGCAAACGTGAACCGGCAACTGCGTCAATAGTTGATGGCCAAATCAAACGTTTGTCGTTCATATAAACATTTATTTTTTGTCCTGAAAAGATTGCTTTAATCACTCCTAATCCGTCTGCACGTACCGCAACCCCACCGGCCACTGCACTGCCAATGGCATTTTGGAGGGGAGTATCGTTTTTGATATGAACATCAAAGGTACTTTCACTGCAGTCACGAGCTAAGATGTATTCACAGTATCCCTGGAATTTGTGAACAAGACAGTCAAAAGTTACAAAGTTCTGTTTCAATCCATGAAAAGACGTCGATGGATTACTGTAAACAGTGCATTCGGAATGGTCACTTTTGCACGACGTACCGTCACCGTAACACACACCACAAGCATCGACGATCGATGTGAACATGGCCACGCCTTCTTTTCGGCATTGTTTCTCGTAGGTTACGACGGCTTTGCAACTACAACTAACGTGGTTAGTGCCGTCACAAGAGCATTAATCATTTACGCAATCATTAAACGTGTTTTGTGGATCAATGACGAAATGGCAAGCAGAGTAGACACCGGGCGACTGTCTAATGAAGTTACAGTATTTCTCGGCGTCGTAATATACCTGAGAGTTGCAGATTATTCTATCTGCACGGGAAGGCTTAACTCCGTCGATGTTTTGCAAAGGGTTTCCTTGAACACCTAAAATGCATTTGATTTCTCAACTAATGCATATTACGTGATGAAATATAGTTAAGTTAAACATAATAACAATACATAGCTGTTTTAGCACAAGAACTCTTAAAACTATCAAAACCAAATGCAGTAATAACCAATAGTACAAACAAGAAACAGGCAAAACAAGTACAGCCTGCCAGAAAGATAGCTAAAATGCAGTAAACAGAAGTACAAGCTCATAAATTCACATTGCAATCAGCATGTACAATCCATTTAGTTAAAAATTGTACTTTTAGGTTTACGTATACGTCTTTATTGTCAGAAACTCCGTATGTGTCTTTAGCTGATTTTTTTACCTTATATCTCTTATTCTGCCGTTTGGCATCATTTTGCATATTCAATCACATTCAGATGGCCTCTGGACATCCCCACATTGGGATGGTCTTTCGGTTCACACCTTCTGGAAACTTTTCTGACAGTAACGTGGTTTCATAAATTTTTTGAAAAATCTGCCTTTATGTCTAATTAACATAAGGTGTAACTCTTGTCTAGCATGTAAAAATTCTACTTTTATAGTATTACATCATATAGAGCTTTCCTGATCGTTGACTAAGAGACAAATTTGCTGTATCACGACATATAGACAAGTCAAGCCTACCAAATTTATATCAAGCCAGAATTTAGCATGTAATATGGACTTTAAGAGTTTCTCCGATAAATTGCAATACAAGAGCAGCACTACCTGGACAAACCATCTATTGTCACACGAATTGCTGACAAGGGCTCACTCCGCAATGCTACTACAAATTTACCTAAGAGAATGCGATTGAGCAAAGGCAGACTAAAAACATCAATTCAGAAAGACAGAGACCGTGTTCACACTAGTGATTGGAACTGGGTTGGCTACTGCTTAGCATAGCCATTTAATTAATATAAATCAGTTCTGATTGCGACACCAGTGTCGGTTACAGCAAGGTTATCTTAACCCTGTTAGAGAGTCTATAGGGTAAAAGTGAAGTTTACATGGAGTCACCGTTTGTCAGAACATTCAATTTTAGCAATACTGCCTATATCACTGTAACTGTAACGAATCACCCAAGATTGTTCTATTAGCAGGTGTGTCTGTCGCACAAGACATGGCAAGTTCTTGCCAGAGAATAGACATTGTCGCCAAATGGTTATTTCATTAAGCGAGTTTAAGTCCGGGTTTTGTAGAGGCCACGTGATTAGAGCAACGTATTCACTATTATTTGGATATCCTTTAATATCCATACAAAGTTCACAAAAGGGAAGTTATAAACAGATGTCTCCTTAAGACCAACGGCCATGCATGCAGTTTCATATGATATTCTGTTATCTATATCTAGTTCATTTTCTCTAGCTCGTGTGCTGAAACCTCTCTCTCATTCTCTAATATAGTTCAGCTGCTCTAGCGTATGCAAGTGCTTACACTTCACTTTTCGCGCAGAACACGTACAGGAAACTTTAGCCTCGCAAGCCAGGTTCCTTCGAGCAGTCGCTGAGCTAAATGCATGTGAATCACACGAGGAGGAGGAGCTTTTGCCGGAATTGCTCCGGCATGAGAAGAGCCTGGTCGCTTTCGAGAACGTCATTATGACGTCAAACCCCGAATCCGGTTGCATAGCTTGGATTAGGCTAATTCGATTCATAAATAGCTCGTTAATGTAATTGCGTTTGATACATGAAGCGGAGAGATAGCCCTCCGCAGAGAGCTTGAACACGAAAGCCAGTGAAGCTGTTGATGGACAAAGTGCTGGTGAATAATGAGACCAGGAATGGCCTCATTGGTCTGCTGAACCTACAGTGCGCTGCTGGAGAGTGTAGGTTCAGCTACTGGTCCGCTGAAAATACACTCTCCAGCAGCGTTTCTTTCTACTGAACTCATCTGCAGGTTTGAGCGAATTGAAACCGACGTAGAGGTGTTCACCACTCTTGCGCGTCTATTCTGACATCTATAGTCTAATTAGGGGGGGGGGAATGGTGTGAAAACTGCCGGCCTTTTTCACTCAACGGTTCATGAAAGCAGTGGCATACAGGTTGTTGACCTCTCAGACGGAGTCCACGTCAGATTGGCGTGTATTGCTAACGCAGTCCATCTGACGGTACTTTTGACTCAGCAAGCAGCTGTTTTGTACGATATTGGCTCTCCTCACAGTGAACTGGAAACATCTAGGCGTGGGAAAACAGCAGTGCAGTGGACCTACCATGTTCAGGAAGTGTAGAGTTGACTCGTAGTTGCATGTGTTGTGTACTACGTACGACTTGTTTCAATGCACGGATTCTGACTGCTACATATACACTAACCGCGTACAATGATTTCATTTCTCAAACTACGTGGCTGCAGATCTAGATTCGGCGGTGTACTGTTGTCGAAACGGAATGCTTAAAAGGAGTCGTGACACTGCAGAATATTACATGGCTGAGCTGTCTACATACGTACTCGAAGCGAACGATGATCTCAACTACATACTTCGCGATAAACAAGCAAGTGCGTGAACTGATGTCGCGTGTTACTCAACTTTCATACCTACATGCCTAGCTAATCGAATTAGTCTTATCCAAGCTGTGAAACCGGATCCAGGGTCCACGTCACTATGACGTTCTCGAAAGCAACCACGCTTGTCTCGCGCTGGAGCAATTACGGCAAAAGCTCCTCCTCTTCGTGTGATTCACGTGCGTTTAGATCAGCGACTGCGAGGAAGATTCTGGCTTGCGAGGCTACAGGTCACTTGTTTCTTGACCAAATCGAGTCCGCAGCACAACTTATAGAATTCTTTACATGAAAGGCACCGCAGATTCAGACAGCTGTAGGTGTTGCGGTTGTAATATGTATCACACGTATGTGGTCCATATATTATTTACCCTAGACCCGAACCAGGCAGAAAGACGGAGCTGGTCAGAAAAAAATTATTGAGGTCGGAAATGTATAGCGTAGCTAGACCACTTGATTATCAAAGGTGAACCAGTTTAGAGGCAGTATGGACTAGTTCAACGTGTGAACACACGTTGCTCGTGACGGTACACCAGAGTGTTACAATTAATTAATTCAAACTCGGTTTTCTAACTCTATAATGTAAACACGGCCAGTGTGAGCAAGGCCAGAAAAAAACATATCAACGCTAAACCCAACAGACTTAATGAATTGTCTGCAAATAACTATGGTATCTAACTAAACAGACGTGTATACATTCAGTCAAGCTCGTAGACAAGGTCGAACGTTCTTAGGGGCTAGACGATACTAACTTGAAACCGTTAAAGTGAAAATCAGGAATTGGATCAACACCATAGATGGAAAATATCCCATCAACCGAAATATTCTGGACGAGTAATGGCTACAAGTACAAAATGTGCAACTGAAAATAGTAAAAAACGTAACCATTTGTTCCACTTTACCTCATTCTGCTGACTGGAGTCGAGAAATGAGCACGATCAATAATTTCAGTAGTTCTAATTTACGTTAGTCGACAGAAACGTTACCTCGATCTGATGACCGGTATACAGGGTCGTACTAGTATATCACTCAAGAACTTCAAAGAATGCAATGGCTTGATACGGTACACTCTGTCCAATATCTTTTGCAGTGTTAACTGTTACCGTAGTCGACACGCTCTCTGCAGCATTCAGAGATTAACTAAGCCTACGTATTGATGACAGCTTCATTTTAGGAGACGTGCCAGGTGCCACTGTCTTGTTTACTGCCGCACTGAACCAGCCATTGCTGGTTCAAACGTCACTCATTCTTCTTTTCTAGGCGACCGATTACACGATCAGTAGCAAAGCCGTCTCAGAACGACCGACCAATGGTCTTCCGATCTAATTGACTTGAGATCGCACGTATAGCCATAAGTGAAAGTTTCATCTGACGTCTAAATTTACATTAGTTGCATCGCTTAACACTTGTTCGCTGAACGAACAGCTTGTACTGAAGATGAACGCATCCAAATTAGTTACTCAATTGTGTCTATAGATAACGTTTCTAGCAGAAATGCTACTACCTGGATAATGAATTATGAAACATCGAATTATGTATTGAGAAAAGTTTCTTTTACTTTTTATTGTACACAAAGTGCTGAATGCCTTCCGTATTAATTTTGTGATATGCAATATACAGGATACGCGGATATCACAACTTAGCAAACTACTTTGATCTAGTTGTTTGATTGACGCCATGTGTATGTGCTTGTGACAGCCCTGCTTTGCAGGTTACGCTGGTAATCACCAGAGCTAACTTACAGATGTGTGAGTAGATAATGGCTTCATTAATGCATCCGTGAAGGTGAAGTCTGGTTGTAGATGTAGCTGACTATATGTGAATGCTAAATAATTAAAGTGCGGACGTAAGTGTAAATACCTGTGCTTGAGTAGCGCGTGTTGTTCAGCTATACATAAGTGTATGTATGTATGTATTTATGTATGTATGTATGTGTTGTGTGTGTGTGTGTGTGTGTGTGTGTGTGTGTGTGTGTGTGTGTGTGTGTGTGTGTGTGTGTGTGTGTGTGTGTGTGTGTGTGTGTGTTATTGTGTGCGTGTGTGTGCGTGTGTGGGTCTTTTGAGACATGGGGCAAAGATGATAGAGAGACAGCGAGAGACATAATTCTTCAAAGTTAACGTCATGATATCTTGATGATGTTACAGTCTTTGGTCCCAAACAAGACGCGTTTTCAACGACAAAGAGCTAAAAGTCTAATTTATCGAGCATTGGCCTTGAGTCGACAGATTCAAAATGTGAAGCATTTTCTTTGAATTGTAGTCAAGAATGGTCATTTGTTACCTACTCTCGTGCGATCTAATGGCATGGAGGTCTTAGGGACTCTACTATAAATTGTACAAAGTCTATGCCTTACAAAAGCTAAATCGGAAATTTTTTTTGTCCAGACTACTCCAAATGGAGGCAGTCAATCATCATCATTACTATGACGCTACTGAGGGGTGCAAAAAGTGTTCCATCTCTTACGGGCTGTTTCACAACGGGTAAGCACAGGTATGGCTCGTCTGCATGTCATCAGTACGTTTGAGAGCATTTTTGGACGCAAATTGACTAAACAACATCGGAAAATTTCGATCAACAGCTTATGCTGAATCAAAGTTGGGGCTTTGGTTTCGCTGAAGATTTCCTGCCAACAATTTCATCATTTTAGGTGCGTAAGATAACAGTTTGTCAAATATGACCGTTTTTACTTACATTAAATATGTGAAGATCTTACAGCTGCCTGTATTGTCGAAAATCTACCCTTACAGTAGATTTGAAGAGTTCTTTGAATGCATGAGTCTCACAAGTTGAAAAGAAGCGCAGGACAAATCTACCCATCTTTAGATCAATTGTTTAAATAACCAAACAATCTTCAAACAAGAACCCACAAGGAGATGAATGATATGCAATTTGGAGCATTTCTTGCATTGTTTTCCATCAAAGAGCACCGGTCAAGTCTTATTAGCTGTGGCGGAGCCATTACGGGAAATAGCTGGAGGTTAACACTTTCTAGCACCAATTCACACCTTGAAACGGTGAGTTTCGAACTGCTTGGTTTTGTGACTTGGAGAACGTCTTCGGCATCTAAGTGACACCTGCTGCTTTGTTCCTCAATGTCAGCAAGAAGTGGTCTCTAGATGATACGATATTCCCACATGCAAATTCGGTGAAGGCACAATTAGGCGACACGACCTTGTCCTGATTGCTTTTATGACGTAGTCAGGTTTATCAATTTACGCTGCCAAAGTGAGACTCCAGATCAGTTTGAGGGAAACAGCGTCCCAATATTGTGATTTACAGTCATAAAGATGGTAAAAACCTATGATACAATCGCTTATCCTTGTGCTCTATAAAGGTATGTCTGGAAACAGCACAAACGTAGGATTTGCAGCAGCTACAATAGGAAAAGAGAAGAACCACAAATATCTTACAAAATCTTCAAATCTTGGACATCTGTTCAGACCGCTAGCTGTTGAAGAGTTTGGCAGATATGGGAAGGAATCTGTAGAGATGTTAAAGGAAGCTTCTATACTGGCAGGGGAGGAGGAGCTGGCAAGAAGAAATTTGGTCATATTTTAGGTGCTAGGCGCAACTTACTCAAGCAACTTCTGGTATCAAGCCTCTCTGTGCTACTCGCTAAACGGTACGTGCGCAGTAAAACCCTTTCTTGTCAATTATGATGTTATTCGAATAACCATGGAAGAAATCATGGAAGAATACAGCGGCATGATCGATGTCACAGCACAAGCAAGAGGTATACTATTGTCAATGGACACGTTTCAATTTCTATTTGGCATAATGATAAGCAAGACCTTTCAAAGAAAACCATTAGTGCGGTAGAAGCTCGAGCCTGCACGGCTGTTACTTTGCATACTATGAAAGAGAAAATTATGACGATCGATTTGAACAAATGTCGGAGGACATATTTAATTATGGCGAAAGCTAATCAGGTGGGAGTTGGCGACCCAATTCTATCGCGGAGAAGGAGATCGAGCACCAACCAGATATGACGAAACAATAGAGATTGCCTTTCACAATCCTACATCCAAAGAATTCTATCGCAGGCAGTACTTTGAAATTGCGAAAGAGTATGTAGGGGAATAGAGAGAAGGCTTGAAGCTCCCCAATTCGTTATACTTACGAAAGTTGAAAGAATCATCAAGGCAGCTGCTGAAGGCCAGCACATCCATCTTGACACTAGTCAAGAAATTCATGGCCATTTTAGGGTTGGCGTTTAAGGAGATTTGCACACAGAGGTATGAATTAATGCATAAGAATACCTTCCAAGAAATTGATTTTTACAAATAAGAAAGTTAAATGACCAACTGAATTGGTACCAAGAGTTGTTTCTAGAACTCTGCAAACTTTCCGGTTGCCATTGCTAATGCCTGCTACATCAGCCACAATGAAGGGTCATGTTCTTCTCTCAGACGGATCAAGTCGTATCTTCAAACAGCAACAGGACAAGAGAGATATCATAACTTGCTGTTTCTTCATATACATAAGGAATGAACGATAGATTACTCTCAACAATGCGAGAAC
This sequence comes from Corticium candelabrum, assembly GCF_963422355.1. Classification (NCBI taxonomy): domain Eukaryota; kingdom Metazoa; phylum Porifera; class Homoscleromorpha; order Homosclerophorida; family Plakinidae; genus Corticium; species Corticium candelabrum. Next base: position 1,465,263 of record NC_085103.1, read on the forward strand.
CTGTTTTACGTAATGAAGACAGCTTACGTCTTTTTGTCAAGTTTTAATCACTTGATTAATATCCTAAAACGCTGTATGTATAGTGAGTAACAATAAACATCTTTTCGACTAAACAATTTTAGGTTAGTGTATCGCAGGTCGAACGTAAGTACTCACAAACAGTAGGGTATTACACACCATTATATCACATTAAACAAATGGTGTTGGGCTAATCAGTTTGTTTCCACAGTAGCACTCTAGGTCTGTGGAGTGCTCCGCCGCCCCTATCTGGCACATGCTGTTCAAGGAAAATCAATCGCCCAGTTCAACTCTAAATGGTCTATTCGGTGATCTACATGTTTGCAGAGGGAGAACGCAGAAATACTCAACAAAAAAATCAATTGAATCGTTTAAGACAATAAAGACATAATGTTTTAAATAGTTTGCTTCTTACGAGCTTTCCCCTTTTAGTTGTACTTAATTCAGTTAACTTGATGTACAGGGCATATAACCCTAAGACTGTTTTAATTAATATTAGTATTTTCTGGTTAAAGCATATTAAATTGTTTAAGACAGACAGAGACGCGGATGTGAAGAGCAGAGTATACTCCACAGCGAAGCTCACAGTTCCATGCGATACTGTTGGCAGATTTCGAAATTTTGGTTTTCTACCCTTCTTGCTTCCAGCAATGCAATCGCCTGGTCTAGTATTCTGTCCAATTGCTGTCTGTCCGGTCAAAACATGTCGTCGGCATCATGGCTCACGCCAGCGAGTATTCGATCACATCCGACGTAATCAATATGTTAGTTTCATCCCCAAGAATTTCCTTATTCGTCAATCGCTAAACCATGTCAATTTTGTGGTAAGCCCTATGTCGCTTGCAGTACCTGGTAATCAAGTGGTACAGAAAAGTGCTTTGGAATTGGAGACAACAATTTTGACACCAGCAGCATCAATAGTGCCGACAACACTGTCACATGGTACAAATAAGCATTCAGGGTGGTCGTATGAATTGGTAAGAGCGGACCTCAGAATGAATTTGTTTGGTTCGTTCGCATCCTTAAATAACCTCGGCCTTCCAGACCCGTGTAGCGCCAATTCCAAATCGTCCCCCACGGGTCTGGGATTTTACCGCCTCTTCTCAATATATTGCGGTTGGTCCTAGGACAAGCATTAGTGTTCAGATTCATAAATGCATATTTTTCCAATTACGGCGGTAATTTCTTAGAAACGACGAATCAAGACATGTTACGGTAGAACATCGTGTTGCATACCGCTGCTCGGGTACCCCTGTGTTTACTGTAGCTACGGTTTCATCGTTTATGTGTACTAGGGAACGCGAAAGAAACACTTTCTCTTACTTAATCCTCGTTCACAGTATGACGCTGACGCCGACGTTGACGCTGACGCTGACGCTGGAATGAATCTTATTCCAGCGTCAACATCACAGGATACCGCCAGCGTTAAGGCGGTGTCTTTGACGTTGACGCTCAGCTGAGCGTCTGCGTCAATACTGTGAACCGGGTTTGATGGTGCTGCGGAATTGATCGGCACGTGTCTGATCGCGGCGAGTCGTTGCAAATTCGCGATAAAAATTCGCGATTCGCACATCCGTTGTGACTCGTTGCGGATTTTATGTCAACTTGCCGCGAAATCGCGACAAAACTTCGCCGTGAATTCACCGCGAGACTTTGTCTAGTAGACGTGATCATGAAGTAGTTGAGCATGCTATAAAGTGTACATGACGAACCATCGGTTCGCGCATTAGAAAAACGGCTCTAAAGCCGCTACTAAAAGTTGACGTCGCTGAATACAAACCACAACGTGTAGGGACGTGATTTTGCGTGAAGAGCGTTATCGTTTGTGTACAGTACTCTTTGGTATACAGTAAATCACTATCACAAAATGCTTGAGATGTCTTCGTTGCATTACAGCCGTAATTGGGAAGGTATGAAACTGAACAGTTATGCTAGTCCCAAGACCAACCTCAATATATTGAGAAGAGGCGTTACCATCCCAGACACCATTTTGAATCGACTCTACAACCCCCATATGTACACGCCTGTAACTGAACGTAACTTAAGACATTATTTCAACGCAATCGTGTATACACCAGTCGTTACACCTTCTAACTCGCCAAACTAGTCGATATACTACAGGCAACATCTAAGCTGTTTAGCCTTGAGTCTGATCCAGACGAAATTCTTCAGCTTTTTCTGCGAACAAGCTATTATAATCGTCGATGATCTTGCCAATAACCTGGAACGTTTTGAGTGAAGTAAATATTTGGAATGTAACCCAGTGTTTCCTTTTGCTATGATATGGTAAACGAATGGTGGCCACTTTAAAGCTTCCATTGTATAGCTCTACAGTTCCATTTCCTTTGCGAAAATCGTAGTACGGATGCGAATATGAATCAACGTAATGTCCGTATACGCCAGGCTCAACTCCTTCGGTAACTAAAAAATACAAAAATACAACATTACTTTTTCTTACAGATATAGGTTAAACCTCTTTACTTACTTGATATAGTTTCATAGCCTAATTGTACTTTACTATCGGTATCCAAAGTGATCGTTCCATATTTAGATTGCATTTTCTTGTTGTCGTAACTGACGTGCTTACTATAAGGTTCTGAGAGTACCAAGTAGGCATCGAGATCACTTGGTACTTTACCCCACGAAAGTACGATCTTCCAAGTATCTAAGTAGACTATGACGTCACATAACACGATTGGGAATTAATTAATGCGGTCTACTTGATTCCAACACTCTAGTGATTATAATGTCAGCGACTGTGCCTTTCGTAATATTGCCAGTTACATGAAGAATTATTGAGTTAGACACAGCCATCTGCAGACGCATTCAATATGTAATAAAGAGCAGGAACGTTGAAAAACCGGAAAACGCCTTCGCTGTTTGAGATTGTTGATCTCGGTCAAAGGGAAACGACCGCTCCACTAATGAAGTCATTGGTAGAAGCATTCATTACTCGTTCTTCAACAGTATAAACGTCACCAATACACGTGTAGTCATTTCCATAGTATCCAAGCTTGCAAGTGCACCGGTAACTACCTATCGTGTTTTGCCAAAGTCCGTGAGCTTTGTCGCAAGGATGCTTTTGGGAGCACTCGTCAATGTCTGGAAAGCAGAGTTCATATCATATCGGCTGTTTATAATAATTACAATTTTTTTTGTTTTTATTGTAATAATTGCATATTTATTTTTAACCATATTATATTCTAATGCGTTCTAAAAATAGAATTAATCCTGATTATTATATGACGTAAGATAGTTAAATTTAATTCATTGACTTAATCGTTTTATTTTATTAGACAAGCTGTCATTAGGAATCAAACACTAACCTAAACATGATGGAAGTGCGTCGCTCCATTTTCCTGTATTATTACATGTGATTTCGCTTGGTTCAGAAAGGCTGTAACCAGGTAAGCACTCAAACCTGACCGTAGTGTCACAAGCTGTAAGTTCTTCCTCATTTCCACCATATTCTAGTCTGGCATGGGCGGGAGGTACGAAACTAGGGCATTGAATTACTTCACAAGAATCTCCATTCCACGAGTAACATGCATGGCAAACGCATTTGTAACTGCCATAAGTATTGACGCAGTGACTATTGGGGTCACAGACATGTGGCCTTGTACGGCATTCGTCGATGTCTGCAATCGTAAATTGTAGAATCTTAGCTTATTAATATACATTGCAAATACCTTACCAGTACATGTTTCAGATTGACCGCTCCAAGAAACGTCGGTATGGCGCGTACGGGAATTCGCTCCAGACATATGGTATCCGGCACTGCAGACAAAAGTGACGACATCTCCTGGAGAGTGTCCATTGACTACTTTGAAACCATGTGCTGGAGCTTCAAGAACACTGCACGGTTTATCTACAATTGCAAAAGAAACCTAGAACTCTTTCTGCCAAAAGATATTTAGACAAGAGGCTTACAGCATTCGAGCACAATCGCTGAAAAGAATTTTTTGTTACATTGTTGGCATTGAATTTGATATGATCGAATTGTGGAGCAAGCTTTTGTCTTATTTCCGCGATGCAAGCAACCTATTAGCACACATTTCCTGTAAGCCAAACCTGGAGCGGTATAAGGGTGACATTCCGCAAGTGGGCCCTTTGGATCAATAATGACATGACAGAACCGTTCAACATTTGTTCTCTGATTTGGCAGTTCACAATAGGAGACGTCGTTGGGATCTCGACAATCGTAATTACGGAGCAATATAGGTCTTTCTCTGCTTACGGCAGTCCATTGGAGTCAAATTTGTGGACGTTGGAGATAGAAATAGCTGATGTTGAATCATTCACGCTACTGATGCTCAACGACTTCCTACTCGGCATCATAAGGTCGTCGTTTGGGTTGCCATTGAAGTTACCCCACAGTCCACACGTTTGTTCTTGAATGACGGCGGAACAGAAACGACAATTTTGGTTTGTCCTACCAAAACTATTTTTACATCTTTAGCTGCCAAAAAGATCTCAACTAGGTCTTCGACTGCGTCAGTAGACAGCAGCACACGTGAACCGTCTGTTGTGCCAATAGTTGATGGCCACTATATGCGTTTGCCGTTCACATAAACTTTTACTTTCTCTCGAGCAAAGATTGCTTTAATCACGCCTACTCCTTCTGCACGTACCGCAACCTCACAAACTACGGCACTCCATATAGCACTGTGAAGGAGAGGATCGTTTTCGATATGAATATCAAAGAGATCTCCAGCGCAGTCACGAGCCAAGATGTATCCACAGTATCCCTGGAATCGGTGAACAAGACAGTCAAATGTTACAAACTTCTGTTTTGATCTTTGAACTGATTCCAATGTATTGCTGAAAACAGTGCATTCGGAACGTCTATTTTCATGTAACAACGGAAAGTTGCCAGACATTTCATCTTCATAGGACGGCATAGGTCCGTCTGTGTTTTGCAATGGATTTCCTTGTACACCTAAAGTGCATTTGACTTCTCAACTTATGCCTGTCAAGCACTAGTAAACTATAGCTAATTATAGTTTCGAAGAAAGGACGATTGCACAAACATATGTATATGTATGTATGTAAGTATGTACGTATGTATGTATGTAAGTATGTACGTATGTATGTATGTATGTGGACACTAAAGAGAGTCATCACTGTTATCAGTGGACATGCCATCATGTATGTACGTATGTATGTTCCTGTGTGTGTGTGTGTGTGTGTGTGTGTGTGTGTGTGTGTGTGTGTGTGTGTGTATGTGTGTATTGTATGTATTTGGCTCAATTGGTTAGAGTGTGCATTTGGAGATTTGCCACATCCGGGACCTTCGGGTCAAAATTCGAGTGCGGGAGGGCCACATACATAAATTTCCTTGGACAAGGAACTAATATACAATTGCCTCTCTCTCCGGAGTGTCAAGTTCTATCTACAGCAAGTATTTAGAGTAAGTATAGCAAGAGGGAAGTACATCACAGTGACTTTTGTTAGTGACTTCTGATACAGTAGTGTTAGATTGCAGTGTTAAATTGCGGTGTTAGATTGCTGAATAGTGATTGCAATATCTAACCTGGGCCCTAAGAGTCCTTGTAAACAAAAAACAAAAAATGTATGTATGTATGTATGTATGTGGCTCAATTGGTTAGAGTGTGCAGTTGGAGACTGGCTTTATCCGGGACCTTTGTGTCAGAGTTTGAACGAGTGCGGGAGGGCCACATACATAAATTCCCTTGGGCAAAGAACTAACATACAATTGCCTCTCTCTCCGGAGTGTCAGTTCTGTCCAAGAAGAAGAAGTGACATATAGACAGAGACCACTGATAGCATTTTAGCATCATAGCAATGTATCATTGTAGCATTGGAGCACTGTAACATTGTAGCCATTGTAGCATCGTAGCATAGTCATTGCAGTATGGAGCCTGAAACTTAGGGACTCTTGTATGTACGTAGGTATGCATGTGTGTGTGTGTGTGTGTGTGTGTGTGTGTGTGTGTGTGTGTGTGTGTGTGTGTGTGTGTGTGTGTGTGTGTGTGTGTGTGTGTGTGTGTGTGTGTGTGTATATATATATATATATACTACTCATCCATCAAATTGAACTTCATTGCCGTGGTTGTGCTTTTTTCTAACTGTTGAAAGTAGCAATATATAGCAACAAAGTAGACAAACGTACGGTCGCGAAGTTTGAGTAAACAGCTTCACGCTGAGTTGGAGACGTGCAAAATCAGTTAGTGATGACGAATTTAATTAAAAACAAAAAGTTTATTTTTTAGTAAGCAATACTAATCAAATTTTTAGTAAGCTGCCTATTCTAAGTACCAAAAATTGTTTATTATTATAAAATTTTATCTGTTACGTTGCAGCCGCGAGCAAGAAGAATTAAAGGCATGCAATCACACATATTTTACCACTAGAGCGACACCCCTGTTATCGGACACCATCAATCATCGGACAGCCGTGCAAGAAGTAAACGAAGTAAGACTGAGCTTTGTTAAAGTCCACAGTAAGAAGGATTAGTAAAGACTGTGATTGCATACGCGAGACGTCCAAAGGCTTGAAACGGTTATGCTAGGACGGTAAACATGATCCTTCTCTGCGACCCCGTTCATCAGACACAACCATCATTCACCGGACACGACCTCCCCTATGAAAACGCAAAGGCAATTCTGCAACTTCGCACCTGAGATAGGTTTATAGGTGACTAGCTAACACAACAACACTATCGCTGTCTCCGTTTGCTACTCTCCAGGAGAGACAGCGCACGCTCATTGAGTCGAGGTAACGTCCCTTTCGTCGGACAGTCTTTTTCTTTGCAGCAGCAGTCTTCAGGTAATAATGTCATGAGAGAGAGAGTTGGAAGGATATATCGTACGGTCCCCAATTTGTTTGACCTTTATTTGACTCAGCAACGGTTATTAGCGGAAACTGCTGAATTTTCTCTGCTGACAAGCTCACTCTGTTGGCATCTACTAGCCCTCCAGTACTGTCTAGTCTTCCCAGCGTAAGAATTTGAACTCATGAGTGTCTTGCAGCACAACTGCACAGGCTTGATGCACCAGATGTAGCAGACGATCACGTCATCCATGTTCGAGCTTTGCGGTGAGCACATTCTCCCAACTCGCACAGGAACAGCCCGTACTTTCCTTTCAAGGCGCCTAAATTGTTACTTGGCTCTGAATAGGACGTGTGCAGGTGTTTCTATTTCAGTTTCATATCTACCATTGCCTGACCTTGCACCGTCACGAAATGCAGCACATCATCGTTGGTACAATCAGCTGTACCGAATGCAGAAACTTTGTTTATTATCAGAGCAGCTAGAACCATCACCCCTACTTCTCCTAGATACATTTGAATTAGATAACGTCAAGTCCTTGTCAACGCCCGCTACGCAACGATCGACGTTCTTTGCAAAGGTAAAAGAGCGTTTTAGCACTTCAATCCTGCCCTCTCATCAGTTTCGGTTGTCGTCTTCTTTGTTGAACAGCTAGTTCCTTCAAGCGACATCTTTTACACGTCCTAGTGGGGGCGTGGTTGTAGGACAAATGACTCAGAATTGCCATCAAGCACTCTAGGCAAGTGTTCTGCGTTCTGAAAAGCGTTTCATATAGCTGAATTTAATCAACTGCAGTTATGTGAAACCTAGAGCTGTTGCTGAGAAGGTAGGAAGGCAAGAGAATGGGTGTCCGACGATTGGGGCCGTTACCACGGGCGTTTGACCGACTGTAACTCATACAGATCTTGGCTGACATGCAGGGTAACAACACGATTTGTAGGTAAAGAGTTGTTGATTAGCAATATATAAGAAACTAGGCTGAAGGATGCGTGTGTGCAATTTAGACGCTACTTTCCGGTGAACGATGCGTTTGTTCGATGAACGGGGTATGCAAGGCTCCACACTGTTTTCAATCTCACTCTAAGCAGAGAAGAGGTACAATGCTCTCTTTAGGTGTGCTCGATTAAAACTTAGATACCTACATTTATGATGTGGTAAGGACTGCGTTCAAAAACGAGTAACTGAGAACTCGCGTGCGGAATATGATGGTGTCCGAGGAACGGGGCCGCGCTTTAAATGAAACGAGTAAACGAGAAACGAGAAACGAGAAACGAGCTAAAGTAAATGAGAAACCTAAAGAAAGACCCATAAACTGTTAACTAGACGAGAAGGTAATCAAACAGGCATTACAGACAAGTATATGTTTGTTACTGTCAATCATACATAAATACTAACCTAGTAGACAGTTGAGAGTGATGGACGGAATGAGAAGCAGAAGTAGAGTATACCAATCAGGGTAAATTCTATATTACAAAACATGAAACTGGGACATGCAATCGATTTAGGCTAGGATTGTCTGAAATCACCTCAGGTTGATGATCTAGAGAATCAATAAAGCAAAAACGAGATACTTCATTTTCTAATGCTTCTAGCACAAACGTTAATTCTGCTATATAGAGTAAAGATGGTTAATATCAGAAATGATAGTAAATACTTACTCTAGACTTGAGCAACCACTGGAAAGAAGGACAACTGAAACACTGAATTTTGTACTCGTTCTGAATCGCTAAATAGTTTTCGTATATCACAGCAGCTGACTCTTGACGTCTTTGCCCGCCTCCATATAATTGTCTAGAAATGACAAAGCCGACGTTACGTTGGCGTTTGCTAACAACCACAAGCTAATAAGTTTACGATACAGTCAGCTGGAGAAACAGCAATACACGAAAGATTACTATATTACATGCAGACAGTGTACATTTGGTTTCTAATTTGTTTATTATTTGTTCTAAAATGCACAGTTATGCATAAATTATATAAATAAAATTCAAATCCTACAAATATATTTGTTTGCAAGATGAATCGACTAGACAGATGCTTTGGCACGTCAGTCTAGTTCGTGAGCAAAAGAAGTGGGCGTAACGTCGCTGACGTTTTCCTAGCAGTGGTTTTCTGATAGCTGCTGTTGCGCAAGAAATAGTAGATAAGAAATTGTTTCTTAGTTGATCTAGCATGCTACACAATTCAACTTGTATTAGTCGAATATAAATCATCTCTGAACAGTACTGAATTTTGTTTCGACTACTAAGCCGATGCGTGCACTGCAAGGATTGATTAGAAGCGTCAGATGATGCGCGTGGGCGTATAGAAGCTGCCAAAGTTGGTGGAACGCCGCCGATCAAAACTAGCTTGATGCGATTCCATGAAATAGCTGCCACGTAGAATGTTCAAGGATGAGGTATGGTAATTTTAAGGAAGTTTATCTGAAACGGATGATGAGCACTGTGACCAAAAAGAGGGCGTGGCCTAGATAATTAATTTGGATTCTTCGAGAGCATGTTTTACAACGACGCAAACCTCCGATCCTGCCCCAAAACGAAACCTACTCTGTACTACCTCGTTCGAAACTAGGGTGTCGTGTATGCTGATTGTGGTTTGCATATCACGTGTGACTCAATTTTCTGTTGCGTAATTTGGCTACCTCTAAGCATTCTGTGAGTGTTTTACAGCAATTAATTACAATTATGGTATTACACGACTGTTCTCCAGACGCAGAGACGGAAATATATGTCAGATGTGCAAGAAATAGGTCGTCTAAATCGAAATTGCATGCATACTGTTGATCCGGTCTGTCGATGAGCCAAATCTAATAAAAGGGTAGAACGGTCAGTTTCAAGCAACTTTCAGCAAGAGCTGTAGCGACGAAAAAGCTTTGAACAAGAGTTGTGACATCGATTGTCCTGTTTTCATATTCAGAAAGTAAGTAGAATGAGATTAAGCTTGCCATTATATGATTTCATTATTCCTTGCATGTCTCTTTGAGGTATAGTTGTTCTATTCTGTTTTCCCGTGCAAAGAACAGACAATTATAGTGTATACATATCAGGATCATACAACGTGCAAGCTTTTCGAATCACTTCCAGGCATGACTGAGCCTTAGCTAGGTAGTCAGTCTAGATTTGTTAACTAAGTTTGATTTCAACTGATTCAATCATGGAAGGCGGTGGTCGACGCTGTTATTAGCATAGAATTTGAAAAATAGGCCACATTGTCACTCCAAGGACACACTCCGAGGCTGCAAATTATTTCAAATAGTTGATCTAGCATATGGTAACTTTTGTTCCGAGCAGAATGAACAGCTGTAGAATACAGACAGCTAGCCATGCAATATTTTCTCTACTTACCTAATCTGTATTTTTTAAAGCTGAGAGACGCCTCTGCCTCTGACCAACCTTATTAGCCCAGCCATTGCTGTACACTCCCATCTCGGCATCCGGGTATTTTCTAATCCGTATGATGGATTGCTCCTTTCTATACGGCTGTTACGATTTCAATTCTATGAGAGTCGTTGAATTTTAATGAGCAGAACGCTGTGGAGTGGTCGTGCGTTTTCTACTTGGCGCGACATGCCTCATGGCCGCGCGAGGTCTGCGTCTTCCAGAAGTGCAAATCGGTTGGTTTTGGATAAGTACGGTGCAGAGCTTGGGGCTATGGATCGTCCAGTGACTGTACCCAGTTTAGGCAAGTGTGATTATTAATTAAAATATTAATTAATTAAAAATTGATTATTTGGGCAGTGTAAGTGTAGAGTCTAATATCAATTATCGGAACCCCCCCCCCCAATATAGGACACTGGCGTACGAAAACCAGACGAAGATTTCATGTATCTAAGGCATGAATGTAGAGAGTAGTCACACGGTAACACGACGTGTTAGATTCAGCGTGATCATCTGTCGTATTGCTGTTCACTGTAACAAAATAGAACTTCCGCTGCTTTCCCCCGTATATCGGACACGCCTATCAAATATCGGACAGCCTCGGGTTTTGCTTTCGACAGTACGACAGTGCACTGTCTGCTCCTTGAAATAGTAGGTACATGTCTCTTCTATTCGCAGTGATAACAGCAGATCGGTAGCTTTGCACGTTGCTCTTCAGGAAGCTCAAGAAGAGGGGCGGGTCTTGTTCTATAGTATCGGACACCCACGTTTGCTTGATGCGAGTGCAATATAGGCGAGAACCGTGAAGAATTGTGTTAGTGTTGACTGCAGACGTCTACTAGATGCCCACCGAGCACGGAAAGTCTTTGACTCGTCTCCGTATCAAACAAAAGAAGTATCTAGAGAGAAAAGTAGATCTTGAAATGACTCCTATGATGCATGTATGGTCAATATAGATGGGGAATAGACAAATGCGATCGCAAAAGGCAGTGTGTTCGCAAGGCGACGTGTGTATGACGCGGCGGTAGGGTCTGGCTGCGCGAGGCTATCTACTGCCACAGACCCGTATACTACCGCACTCCCTATGTAGGATGCGACGAATCTAGATGGCGCCCCATACAAAAGTATCCAAGCGAATCCAAACTGGATCTCTCAGAACTCATTACAGAGATCTCGGACCCACGTAGCGCTCAACTTCAAACGTTCCTAATGCCGCTGAATGGGAGGTCCAATAGAGCACTAAATGAAACTACCCATAAACCACCGGCGTAGGGAGCGGGGATGGGGACTGAATTCTCCTCGCTCAGTGTAGGAATTTAAATATTCTGTGCCGGAGAAGTTTGTAAATCTGTTAACGGTCTGGCAAACGAGGTAGTTAATGTTTGCTCATAATGACATCCACTGTACAGCCCCTCTCCCGCTCGTAAAATTGCGTACACATATACATGTAAGCAAAGTATGTATTTGCTAGAAAGACGTTGTGATATATTGTACCGTTAACATGAAACGTGCTTGAGAATAAAAATTAAACGTCAGCATAAAATGTCTTAAAATCATGAAACGTCTCTTCATAGTAAAACTTCGTCGTACACGCCGTTCTATATCTACCTCTAAACACACCACAGTATTACAAGTTCACTTCGCTACAGTCGATTATAGTCGCTCACTTCAAAATACTTCGTTGATGTCACGACATTTTTTACCGTTTCCGACGTAACCCGTGGGACACTTGTCACATCTGTAAGGTGGAAAGACATTAAAATCGTTCGAGCACTTGACATCCTGGAAGCAGGGTTTGAGCTCGTTACATGGATCTGTTGACAGAAATAATTTTAGTCAATCGTATGTTTTTAATTTGAATATTGTGTTGATACCTTCAATGCATTCCGGCAAGATCAAAGATAATTGCTTGTTACATTTCTGACATCGAGTTTGGTACGATCTAATGGATGGGCAAATAGATGCTCGGTTTCCCTTATGCAAACAGCCATCCAGAACGCATTGTGTGTACGCGTTGTGTGGTCTGGTATGAGCATGACAGTTTGCAAACGGTCCGTTCGGGTCTAGAATAATGTCACAAAATTCTTCCACTTGTCTTTTATTCTCCGGATTTTGATTACAGAATGGGACCTCCTGAGGGTCACGACATGCGATAGTAGGGTCTAGGGTGAGTCTCCATTGATTCGGTGCAGCCCAGCTTTTACCAAATATGTGGTAGTTAGAAACGGAACGAGCAGACGTAGAGCCTTTGACTTTGCTCACTTTTAGGAATTTTCCATTTGGCAGAGTAAGATCGTCTATCGAGTTTCCGTTGTCGTTGCCACACAATCCACACATTCTGTTTCTAAAGTTTGGTGGAACAGACACAACTACTTGATGACGATTTAGCACAAATACTTTGACTTTTGTTCGTGCCAAATGAATTTCTACTCTGTCTTCAAATACTTCAGAAAAGAGGAGAATTTGTGAACCATCGATTGCTGATGTTGTTGATGGCCAAGACAGACGTTCGTCGTTCAAATACACTATTGGCTTGTGAAGAGAGACAAATATTTTAATCACTCCGAGTCCAGCTGCACGAATGGCGACGGCTTTTGTCCACGCTGAGCCAATGGCATTCGGGAAAGGAGAGGTATTTTCGATGTGAATGTCAAAGAGACCTCCAGTACAGTCACGTGCCAAGACATATTCACACGATCCTTGGAATCGATGAACGAGGCAATCGAATGTTATGTATTCCTGATTTGCTCTGGTAATCGACCCCATTGGTGTGCTAAATATCGTACAATTAGCGTATTTGCAGCTTTTGCCGTCGCCGTAGCATTCTCCACATTCATCCACAATTGTACCAACACGAACATCGTTTCCTGCAACATTTCTGCATTGGGATTCGTAGGCCTTGATAGCAGAACAACCACAACTTTTATTGCCGTTGCAATCGCATATCTGTTTGATACACAAGTTGTAGTATTCAGTTGGATCGAGGACGGAATGACAAGCACCGTATCGTTGACCGTCTTGAGTTAGGACGTTGCAGTAGCCCAAGGCCGACTTCAATGCATTGCTTGAGCAGTTTGGTGGGGGACTGCAGGTATCTTGAGGAGACAACAACAATCTGTCTTCCTTCTTCACAGTGCGGGTACTACAATATAAATAGTTCTCGTTCAAACTGCTGCACAATCCTCGCGTTCGGTTGTAGTAATTGAATGGTACGGTTACATTGACCGTCGCCGAGAGTCTATCCCAAATGACTTGTACGTCAGAACTTCCGATGATTACTTTGACGACGCGACCAGATTTCTTTACGAGTCCTCCATCGATCTTGTAAGGAAAGGAATAGGGAGTAAGACCGTTTACTTGGACTGTAGAATTTCTCCACACTTTGGTAATGGCACCTCCTGATACACGAATGGCTAATAGTGCCTGTTCTTGAGATAACTTTGTTTGATATCTATTTCTGTTGAGAAAGTGTACGGAGAATTCGTCTTTCTCACAATCTCGCAAGAGTGTATACTCACAATTTCCTTCTTTATCATGTGAATCCTTTTGAAAAGTGTACACATGACCGATCGACGCTTCACAGTATGGTGTGTTAGGTGGGGGAGAGCAAGTACGATTGCACTGCCCACATTCATTAACCACGGCCTTGAAATGAGTAACTCCCGATTTACGACAGGCTTGTTCAAATGCATCCACTGAAGTGCAATTGCACCAATGAATGCCTTGGCTGAGGCACGCACAAGTGTCTTGCATGCAAGTCCCGTAATAATCTTTGGCGTTTACGAATTGGTGGCAAATTCCGTATCTCTTTCTGTTTTTAATTACCTTGCAATAGCTATGTGCTTCGTCTCTGACAGCGCCATCACAAGGATTTGGAGGTTGAGGTCCATCTTCACACGATTCATTATGCGGTATCAGCAGTCTGTTTGCTTTGGAAACGATCCAATCCACACCAAACTGATGATATTCTTTGATCGAAGAATAATCATCGCTAGTGTATGTTAGACCGGTCGGTTGCAGTACTGTACCATTCCGTAATGTCAAGTCATTTGATTTGTTGCCATCAAACGTACCACATAGCCCACAAAGACGATTCTTATAATGGTCGGGTGCTACAATTTTGACTTTGTTCTTTCCGTTCCAAAATACTCTGACTCGAGAACTGGACAACGTTACTTTAATCCACACATCGGTCTCATCTCGTGTTCTTTCTATAACAGTCCCATCTACTCCAATGGTAAACGGCAGTTGATTTTCTGTCAACTGCACATTGTTGACAACCGTAACTTTATTCAAGAGAAGTTTGATGATGGCTACTTTGGGTATCTTGATGGATACAGATCGCACATACGAGACGAGATTGTTTCCGTGTCGATGTTCGTTTTGCACTGTAATTTGAAAATCTTCATGTTGACAGTCTTCAGTAAGGACGTATTCACAATGTCCTTGGAAATGGTAAAGACTATCATCAAACGTTCTATAGTGAGGATCTCCGTACACGTAACAGGTAGCGTCTCCACAACAGGAACCGTTTCCGTAACAGACGCCACATTCATCGACAACTGATGAGAAGCCTGTGACGCCACGATCACGACACATGCTTTCATACTCTTTAATAGAATCGCAACCACAACCGGTATCCCCATTACAGCCACAAATGTCAAAGACGCAAGACTCGAAGTAAACTTGTGGATCTACAATAGAATGGCATTTGGAATACCTTGGAGATTTGATTTCTGCACAATACTCCTCAGCTTTACATTGATCGGCTTCATCGCATTTAGGGGGTTCTGGTTTAGTGTCGTTACATAAATCATCGGAAGAAAGCAATAATCGATCTTTGCCTTCCACAGCCCAACTCACTCCAAGTTCGTGATAAGCAGATTGTGAGACGGACGAGTAAGAAATGTCTGGATTACTCGGAACGACAATGCTTCCGTTTCTAAGCGACATGTCATTTGCTGGATCGTTGTCGTATATACCGCATAAGCCACACGTTCTATTGAGGTACGACTTTGGTACTCTCACTGCTATCCTGTGTTTGCCATCAAATGTTAGCACCACATCACTCGAAGCTATGTGCACTTCCACTCCTTCTGCAGTCCGACGAACGATCGTTCCGTCGCCCGAAACACGATGAGGAAACGATCTGACTTTGTGAGAGTTTATTATCACCTTGTTGCCGCGTTTTATTTGAATAACGCTGCTATTTCTGATCCTCACCGCTACCGCTTTCGTCCACGTGACGTCTCCAATTTCTCTTCTGTGTTCGTTCTGGACTTTTACGCCAAAATTATTTGGCAAGCAATCTGACTCGCCTCTTTTGTGTCCGTTCTGAACGTGTACAGCAAAATCATTTTGTAAACAATCTTGCACGAATACGTATTCACACTGCCCTTGAAAATGATGGCGAATGCCGTCAAATGTTGTGTAATGTGGATCACCCCAGGCCGAGCAGGTAGCTCCATTATTGCAAGATTTATCAATGAAGGTGCCAATCACTCGACCTCGACTGCGGCATATATCTTCGTACGCTCGAATGGATTGACAAGGGTTACGACAAATGTCATTGTTAGCACAAACGTCGTCGAGGCAAAAACGGTAGTAGTCGTTAGCATTGATAACACCGTGACAGTCTAAATATGGGCCAGAAGTGCTCTTGATAAAGTGACAATAATCTTCTGCCCGTCGTCTGAGACTAGGATCCTTTTCACAAGGAGAAGGACGTGACGGTGGTAAACGACATGATGCACGTGGAGACAAGAGTATGCGATTACCACTCTCTACTGCCCAGCTCGATCCTAATCCCACTATTCCTTTTTCGATAGCAGTCTCCATATCGCCGTAGCGATCTAGTAAGTCGTCCGAAGTGTTTCCGTTGAAATTGCCGCAAAGACCGCGAACGCGACCGACATATAACTGTGAAACGGTCACCTTGACGACACCCTTTCCATTCCACGTGATCTCGACGTCATCTTCCGGTAGACGACCACGAAGGAGAACGTAAACGATTCCATATTCTTTGTATATTTTGTACCTGCACGATTGGCTGGTGTATGGAAGCACATCTAGCACATTTCCATCAATCAGAACAGTCGACTCTCGGAGTACAATACTAGAGTCCGATTGTGAGGTAGTGATAGATACGGCTTTGGTGCTAATCGTTGTGCCGTTAGCACAAAGCTCGTTTTGCAGTCGAATTTCGAAGTCTCCTTTGGTGTCTCGAGCTAGCAGATACTCACAACTGCCTTTGAAGTCGTACGCCAAGCCGTCGAATGATCTGAAATGAGAAGCTCCTGCTGTTTGGCAAATGCCGGGAACTTTTGAGCATACACACTTGCTACTCACACACTTGCATCCTTCCTTGCATCTATAATAACATTGAATTAAATCTAAATGACGTAAAGCTTCGCTGATAATTTTGTCATACCCAGACGGAGAAATGGTAGAGTCACAAAGAACAGAGCAATTGGCGGTTGCGATGATCTGTCTTGTCGATTTGTTGTGAATTATAGCAGCATCCATTTGCGTTAGTTGTCCTCGGAATACACCAACTGTAGCTAGGTGTCCGCGCAACATAGAATCTGAGTGATTTGCGCTGTGTCGCTGTTTTGAGTGTAGATATCGTGTTCCGATACGAACAGTTCCGTTCTAAAAGTAGGAAAATTTAGACAATCATTAATTAATTATATAAATTATGTTCCTGGCTTCATGCGTTTAGTGTTTTATGTTTTGTTTATGTTGTTGCGCGCTCTTCCGTATGGGTGCCTGCGTGTGTGTGTGTGTGTGTGTGTGTGTGTGTGTGTGTGTGTGTGTGTGTTTGTGTGTGTGTGTATGTGTGTGTGTGTGTGTGTGTGTGTGTGTGTGTGTGTGTGTGTGTGTGTATGTGTGTGTGTGTGTGTGTGTGTGTGTGTGTGTGTGTGTGTGTGTGTGTATGTGTAATACCTTTGTATGTGGAATGTTGATATTCTTCAATGAAACTTGCGAACCAATGACTTTTCCATCAAAATACGTTACCAATGCCATCTTTTCAAAGTCGAAGACTGCAATCACAGTGTGCCACCTATTGTCGTCAATGTTTGTGTTTCTTGCTTTTATACTGAACAGTGCCTCTTTTGCCTTCAACTTTGAATCAACGTAGTCCACTCGAACTCTTTGATACTTTCCCGATTTTAATCGTAAAGCGTATTCTATCGGTGAACCATCGATAACATTTTTGACGCTCTTATAAAGTACGGTACCCAGATCATTCCTTCTCTGTTTGAATACTGCAAACAGAGCATAACTGCAGTTTTCTAAATCAGGAAAATGAGATCGTTTCACGGTGTAGTAGGTAGATCCGTCAAACTCGACAGTCGGAGCGTCCCACTTGCTGGTAGATTTTTCAGCACACGGAAGTGGCTTGTTTATTGCATCTTGAGTGAGCAAGTTGTGGAAATCATATGGCCAATAGAACGATTCCGGATTAGTAAAGCAGTCGTCTGTTTCAGTTTTTCTCAAACACTTTGCCACAGAAATAGTGCCTATAAAATTGATTAGATCAACAAATTTCAATATTTAAAATTTTGTATTGATATTCACAAATGACACTTGATAGTAGGTGGTATTGTAAATACAAACGGTTGACGCACATGAAATAATGCGTTACAAACATTTATTATTTGACGATCTTACCTTGTGTCACTACACCGATCAGCATCAGCAATAACAATTTCAGACAGCCTACTCTACGAGACATTCGGTCGTCACTAGGTAAACATACAAACTTTCAACTATTTCAAGTACAGACTATCGCAATAGTATGGAGAACCTCATAGCAGTCAATTTAGAACGTTTGCACTAGACTCTCAGTAGAATACCCCAATTTGAGAAGACAGCGGACAAATGAGGTAATTTCTTGATGGATACAGTAATTGATCTAGAAACAGCGTTGACGTTGATCAATACATTTATATATCAATGATAGCTTGGAGATCATGTACGTACAACCATGCTATTGCAGACTATGATCTGCTTTAATTAATTGAATAATGTTTGATTAATTAAACAGAATATAACAACTATACCTCAAAGAGACATGCACAGTACAATGAAATCATATAATGGCAAGCATAATCTCGTTCTACTTACTTTCAGAATATGAAAACAGTACAATCGATGTCACAACTCTTCTTCAAGGCTTTGTCGTCGATACAGCTCTTGCTGAAATTTGCTTGAAACTGACCGTTCTACTCTCTTATATACCTTAGGCTCATCGGCAGACCGGATCAACATCCTGTATAAAATTTCAATCTGGACGACCGATTTCTTCCTGGTACCGGTTAGTACTTGCCGTCTTGCCAACACGTCTGACATATTTTCGCCTCCGCGTCTGGTGAATAGTTGTGCAATAGTATAATTTTAATTAATTTGCGGTAAGACACTGACAGAATGCTTACCTAGCAAACTTAGGCAACCGAAAAACGATAGTGCAGTTCACACGTGATATGCAAACAACAACCAACTGCCTGCACTACACCTTACTTTCAAAGGCGAAGTACTAATTTTTGTACCATTTAGTACAGTGTAGATTCCGTTTTGGGGCAGAATCGGCGCTTTGCGGCGTTCTAAAACGTGCCCTCGTAGCTCTCCAATCAATTAATTAAGCCACGCCCTTCCTTTGTGTCGCAGTTCGAGGTCATCCGTTTCCGATAAATTTCCTTATTGCTTCCCTAGCAGTCTAGCCATGTCAGCAAGATTATGCAACACGGTTCAGCTACTTCACTCTCAGGAAACTTCACACTCAACAAGCTTCACGCGCAACTAGACTACCAGGTGTACACATCACTACATGAAGACACATCGCTACTATCCGCCACAGTCCGGCTGAGTTCACAATTTGCACCTCCTTCAGCAATAGCGCATTAGTGCGTCATCGTCGTGTGACAAATCTTTAGTGTGGATGTCCCCGTTAAAGAAAAATGCTTCTCTTGTTTCTGTTGTGACGACACAGCTGCAAGAAAGTTATGAGAAAAAACGGTAATCGTTTATTGTTGCAATGCAGCGTTTAGTCGAGTCCATGAGGCTTCCTCTCTGTCGTAGCAGCTTGGCCGTTTTTGGTCAAACCGGACAATATACTATTATCTTTCCTAGCTTTTTCGGTTAGAATCCGGTTACCCTAGGGAGTGTCGCGGCGCGGCGCATTTCCCGGACTGGACTGAAATTTTGTTCGGAAGATATTTTGAACTACGTCTATAGACACGTAATGTGTGCATGCATGGAGATTCCACACATTCGTGGTATCCAATGTCTAGCTGCCTTGCAAGAGTTTCTACTGTCAACCCTGCTTAAATGCAGCAAAATATCATTTTGGGTAGCTGCAATGTTGGCTTGTTATTTCGCAGCATGTTCTGTTGTGTTTCTCATAATGTTTGAGTAAGTCGTTTCTCCAGCTAGCTAGCTAGACAAACGCATGCGTACTGGTGTTTCATGTTAATTTAACAGTCTGCTAGTCGCGCGTGCTGTTACTTTCGTGCACTTTGCAAAAATGCGAATGTGTCTAAATGTACCTAGAGTATAAGTTTAGTGCTGTTCCGGCGCCATTGAAGCACGTTTTGTTGTAATTATTTGCGGTCGTACTGTCTAAACATTAGAGCTAACTAGACACCGCCTACTACTTCCTGTCACGTATAAGCAAATATCAGCACTCTAAATAAGAAAGAATAAATGGACTATCACACGAACTTCAAATACTTTCTTCTCTAGCTACTAGGTGCCAGTGTAACAGCTTCTCCTTATACGATAGGGTAGCACTCATTAATTAGACGATCTCAGTGCTTCCTGTAGCAGGCACCACCTACTAAATCGGGTCACGAAAATCAGCACTGTAGATAGCAAAAAAAAGTTTTGACTCCCACAAGCAAACTACACAATTTGACATCTCAAATCCTTTGACTTGTGACTTTGGGTTGGGTCTGAAAACAATAATTATCCTAACGACGTAAGAAGCAGAAATTGTTGCCGATAGCTTGGCCTACCTAGGGAATCGGAATGCAAAGATTACTCTGCGCCCAGCATTTTGCACTTTAGTACTTAACAATATTGCGCATACGCTGCATTCTGACGTCACTTAGTGGTCTGGCTGTCCACGGTGATATTAGTTACGTTAATAATATAACCCAAGCGCATTCTCCCTTTGTTCTAATTAGCTAACGTTAATTAAGTAACTCGAGTTGACGAAATAGTAAATGTGCATTACGTTATAGAGCGTTAATTCATTGTATCGTGTGTATGTAAACTGTTATATGTACCTCACACGAAACCAAATTCGTGCTGAGCAATTTTAACAATTACACGTGATGACAATTACTAAAACAGACATCAAGTATGTGGTTGTCATTTCCATGGTGATGGATAAATTGAGGTCCGCGCATAGAAATTGTGGCTACAGAAAAGGGGAATAGCGATCATTTACTACGCAATAGCCATTAATTTGATAAAAATTTTAAGAGCTCTAAGTTTATTTTAGAATTACCATAATAGATTCTATTTGCAAGAAAATTTAGAAGAAAATATATACAGATTATTGCAATGAATTCATAAAACACAAATTTTTTATTATAATCGACCCACACTTGAAATGGTGCAGACTAGATCATGACATATTTTTAAACGAGCAAACTGGTTCATAATGATTCTTTGCTCTTTTTCTCCACATCGGTAAAGACAAGTAAGACATCATGATCGTCTAGGTAAAAAGTTAATACATTGATGTCGACAACTCAATTGCTTCGAACGAGGCCAACCAAAGGGCATACCAAGTTCATTAATGGAATATTTATTTTACAGCAAAGAAAAATTATAGAGAATAAATGTAGAGCTGCTCTTTCTAATACAAAATTTAGCATATTAAAAAATTACGGTATTTTATATCACTTATTTATAAAAATATTGACATCAACTGTTGATGCTCCAAAGTCAACAACAGCAACAGCAACGTCACCATCCTTAAATGTTTGGAGGAAAACTGACAGTTGACATTAAATTAAATATATTATTTAATTAATTAATCTAGACCAACTACGTATACATAGCATCTGCCATACTTGAGAGTGCATGGCGATTGCTTGATGGCGTCAAGATGTTTACTACATAATTTGTTCATATTTTCTGGTGAATCGGTCGCTTTAAGAGCATAACAGTTGATATATATATATATATATATTATTCTAAATAATGATAATAAATAAGACAAGCTAGAAAAATCTTATTCAAGAATTTCTATAGATATAGAAAATATCCAAATAAAATATATATCTAATATATAAAGCTCAAATTGTCTGTGTGTGTGTGTGTGTGTGTGTGTGTGTGTGTGTGTGTGTGTGTTCGTGTTTTGGGGCCACGTCTTTTGTCCGTTCGCAACCGAAATCGGTACGCACACTCGGAACACACAGAGAAAGGTTTGCGAAAAAAATTTAAAAAAATTATGCATCGGGTCCCCTCTCGAGGGATCGACACACGCGTAAAATTTCTTGACGACGCAAACGCTACACATTGCAGTTCATTCCAACACACACCCGCACCAGTCCTGTGTAGACCGTATGCATCGTCGTCCTTCGCAAAGCTTCGAGCAATCGAATATCTCTTGCCGACGAAACTTACTCTTCTAGCGCTTTCGTTTCTCTTCAAATTCCGATTGCATTTGCACCGAATCCAACCTACACATATCTGCAGCAAGCGCTACACGGGGAGTGTGTCGATTTCTATCGAGACAAGCGCGAAGAGCAAGATTCGAATTCATTCAGCACATCCGGGAACTCGCAACAAAGATTGCACGTGACGTATCCACAGACACATCTTACACTACAGTATCTTGCCCGTACGAAGGACGGGCCATGGATCCTAGTCTAATATATAAAGCTCAAACTGTCTGTGTGTGTTCGCGTTTGGCGGCCACGTCTTTGTCCGTTCGCAACCGAAATCGTCACGCACACTCGGAACGCACAGGGGAAGGTTTGCTCAAAAAAATTAAAAAAATTATGCACGGGTCCCTTATCGAGGGGTCGACTTCAGCGTAAAATTTCTCGATGAAGCAAGCGCTACACATTCCAGTTCATTTGAACACACGCGCACACCAGTCCTGTGTAGACTGTATGCATCGTCGTCCTTCGCAAAGCTTCGAGCAAACGAATATCTCTTGCCGACGAAACTTACTCTTCTAGCGCTTCCGTTTCTCTCCAAATTCTGATTGCGTTTGCACCGAATCCAAACTACACATTTTCTGCAGCAAGCGCTACACGGGGAGTGTGTCGATTTCTATCGAAACAAGCGCGAAGAGCAAAATTCGAATTTATTCAGCACATCCGGGACCTCGCAACAAAGATTGCACGTGACGTGTCCACAGACCTATTTTTACACTGCAGTATCTTGCCCGTACGAAGGACGGGCCATGTATACTAGTATTTATATATATATATATATATATATATATATATATATATATATATATATATGCATTGTGGATGCTACAAACTGTATCTTAGCTATGTACCTCAAACAACGAGTGGTCTCTGTTGTCTTCAATGTTATCTGAACCAATTCATAGGCTCATGTGTCTCTAACCTAGGTTTTAGCAACGGTATAAAACCATGCACACCCTACCATTACGAGTTGTGCACGACTGTCACAGTGTGGCAGACGTTCCCGCTCATTTCCTAACCTCGCCCCAGATGCAGTGTGGATTGAAGCCCCGGATGGTGATGGCAGCGCATCTAAGGCTGCAATTCACACTGCGTCTGGGGCGAAGCTATTCATTTCCTACTTGCAAGTGTTTATGCAAATTCGATGTTTTACGGACTGAAATTGAAACAACAAGTATATAGCATATCAAAAGTTTTATCGAATTAAATGAGTATGTTATCAACTGTCTACAGCCTAGCTAGTCTTTACCAACGTTTGGAGAATTAATTATTTGTTTTGCAATCTAATATTCTTTCTCCAACAAGATAAGCAAGTTACGATGCCTTTGACCAGCAACTATGACCAGCACGTATCGGATGAATGCGCGTGAAAGCTTGAATTGAAAATTACCACAAGTCATGTTTCATCTGTCACCCCTTGATCTGTCAATGAGTGTGATCGTCATGCTTTTGGTCGACTCAACTTCCATAGTACTTCCTTACCTTAACTATCTAAAACACAGCATTACTGATATTGGACAGGTATTCTGGAACATCACAAGCTACCAATGCATGCTTTGGGACTAAAGACCAGAAAATATTTTATACTATATGACTTTGCTTCTGGCTGCTTCCTGTCCCTTCGCATTCAATAAAGATACCATCCACAGACTTGCAGCACAAAAGCCTATGGTGTGCCTGATTATAAGTCTTGATCGACGCAGGTATCGATCATACACAGACGTTTAAATTGTTAGAAAACTCGTAAATATACATACGCACACACACACACACACACACACACACACACACACACACACACACACACACACACACACAAACACACACACACACACACACACACACACACACACACACATCAACAACAACAATTTATTCTACTAATACTCGACGTTTGACTTTTAATCCAACTATAGGATAAAGACTATGCACGCACTTTCCGTTTCTCTTATTTGAAACGATTGGGTTAAGAGTCTTTCACTTCACGTCATGACATCATGCAGGGATTCTTCTACTTATTATAACACTCAATATGTAGTACAAGCTGCATGCGTACCGCATTTGTTCCGATAAACTTTGCAGTGTATACTTTGTAGCTATCTTTCAAACGAAGGCGTTTATTCGAGGGCGGCGTTTAATTAAAGACATACGGCAATAAAAATTTGCTGTCACAAACTTGCGTGTCATAGATAAATGCTCACTGTATACACTGACCCGAAAAAGGCTTACATGCACGTCTGGAAAGAATGTATTGTTAGAAATGCACGGTCATTGTGCCATTAACATGAAACGTGGTTGCTTGAAAATGAAAAGAGATTGTTTCAGCATGAAATGTCTTACACCCCGTCAGAAGCAATTGAAACGTATATGTCATAGTAAAACTTCGTCAGCCACATTTCATCGGCATTTCTATATATATATATATATATATATATATATATATATATATTTACTACGCAAGTTGAATCCGCTACAGTCGTAAAGACAGCGATGAAGAATGATGATGATGGATGCTTTGACAAAGGCAACATCAACAAGGCAACTTTATCGCCTATTACGAGACTAGATGGCAGCCAAATTATTTATGATATATCAATGACTTCGATTGATTCAACGACTGTCGTATCTTTAGAGAAAACAGCTGCTGGGGCATTTGAGGTATGATTTGAAATATTCCGTTTGCTTTTATTGTATAACAAGAAGAACTAGAAACTTGTACACGTTAATAGCAAGTAGAGACTGTCAACAAAAGCAGCAGCCACTAAATGTGTACACAGTCTAAATGAGACGGATAAGTTGTGTCTATCCATTCTATTCTTGCTGATTCATATCAAACCCAACAATCGCAAATTCCGCTTTCTTGGTTGTTACTAATCAGTTTGTCTGTAAGCGTAAACAGGTATTGATATCGCTGAAGAATTATACTCGGACTGTTATAAAAATGACAATGGTAAATCGTAAACCATTGAAGAGATATCGAGATCGTATATATAATATACTTGCCATATTATTTGACGACATGGTCGTTCATAGATCAGTGCAATGATAAAGATGCTCTTGGCAGTCTTCTCAATTTTTGATCTTACATACAAAGGTTCGGGATGAGGTAATGCTAGCAAACCAAAAGCACTTGCTAAAGGGCGATGACACCTGAGACAAAAGTAAAACATCCACGTCGATCCCTTCAACTTACATTATAACTTCTATAAGAATACTCGTCTCACCAATTCTGCACGAAAGCCGCAAGTATGTTAATAAATCTAAGATTTTAGTGTAAGATTTCGATCGACTTGTTGCGGTTGCCAAAAGATTGCAATAGATTGATTTCAACGTGACTTGTTAATTAATTACATAATTAATTACGTTTTCTATAGTTAAGGGGAATTTCAGATCAAGCAAAGTTTAGAACATTTGATAAATGTTTTTAGTTTGACGAAATATTTAATGTAGTAGACTGATTAGTAATATAATTATGTATTTAGATAGCCAGCCATGTCCCAACTTTTTGAATGTGAAAATGCTTACCGTGCAGTTGATATATAGTGATCACAAACTTTGTGAAATTTGTCATTTCTAGACGTTCGACCTTTCGACAGTCACTACACGGAACAATTAACGTATGTGAAATTTGAAATCACACCCCAAAGCTTCAATTTCTTTTGATTATCTACGTTTCGAGGTCTCTACGACTACTTCCTAATTGTCGCAATCGTGTCATGTATATGCAATAGTGAATACTGTACACTCGCACGAACCTAGGTTATCTAAAAGTATAGAACTGTCTGTGGCCTCGTGTTGCAAAATTGTCAAAGTTTTTAGTAACTTTGCAAATTAATTAATTAATTACCGAGGTTAACATTGTTAATAATAATTAATTGAATTTTAAAAATGTACATAACATTAATACATTTTTCAGAAATCATCTTTGCATTCATTAATCATTACAGGTTATGGTAAACAAAATGACATCACCTGATGAAAATCGAGTAGACGAAATGTCGCCACTAAAAGCAGGCAAATCTTCAAGCTTTAGAATCTTTCTCTCGAACTATCTTTACAGATCTCTCTATTATTTATGAAGAATGGTTGAGTCAAGTACGGAAAACTGTGGTGTTGTCACAACAAAAGCGGTGCGGTATAGCGTATGTGGCGTGTGTTCGTAGGCAGGGGCGTAGCGTGGCATGCATGGGCTAGACCTCATCATTTTTAGGCTTGGTCAAAAAATTGTGGACTGTAAAAAATACGTGTGAGAACAAAGCTTTATAGAGTATATGCACAACCGTTTTTCCAGTCTGGATCTGCCATTGAATCAACTCTCTAGTGGTCAAATGAAAGACGTTAAAAGTGGACATGTCCATAAAAGCGGGCGTGTCGGATAGCATCGTAAAGTTTATCCCCTCATTTCTATAGGTCAATGCTACGCCCTCGGTGTGAGCGCCGTACAGTTGTGTGTATTTTTCTTAGTCTCGCGTAGCCAGACCTTAATCCGCGGTAGTAAGATCTGTGTTGTCTGCTGATTAGTCCACTGATTTGTACAGTGCTGTTAGTCAGATTCTTTGTGTATTAGATGCAGTGGCATAGAGTCTAGACACGTTGAAATCTCTAGTAATGAAGGAGGTGACATTCAGATCAAGGGTGGCCGAGGACATGGATTATTTATTCAATTAGCTAGCAACACGCCTGGACGTCCACCAGCAAACTGTTTTTATGAACTACTTACGGTACGTAACTGTTAATGGTTTCAATACATTACAATTCTGATTAATTACCCAGTTCTCTCGTAATTTCTTAATTAATTTGTCTTTGGATCCGTACGTGTTGTATGTGTGGTGTGACGGTGTGTGTGTGTGTGTGTGTGTGTGTGTGTGTGTGTGTGTGTGTGTGTGTGTGTGTGTGTGTGTGTGTGTGTGCTTTTCTGTGCATATATATGTTTATTCTAAATCAGTGGGGGCGGAGCTGGAGGCAGAGGAAGCAATTGCCCCAATTTTACAATCAACAACTACGCAAACAATTTGGAAGAAAATATTTGAATTTTGTTCTCCGGTATGATTGTTCACCAGACCTAAAGATGTGTAGAAGCGCTTTCTGTTTTTAAGCTAAAGTGCAACATCAGAAAGTTCTTCCTTGCAGAAAATTCATATTGATTCAGTGAAAGCTCACTGTAGTTCGTGTAGCCTTTTATACCAAACCCAACTCTTGAGTTGCTCTGCCGCCCCTGTAATTCTAGCAAGGTGGTTGCCAAGCTAACACTTCAGCTATACCATTGTCATCTATAGCTTGCATTTATGTATAGGTAAATGGACAAGATATGACTATGTCTACGTATGAAGATGGAATGTTTGCTATCAAGTCTTGTCCAGAAAAACTTTCTGTCAGAGTTCGAGAAAATCAGCTCAAATTGAATAGAATGCCGTCCTGGAATTCACGTGATACGTTTTTTGTCAGGTAAGGTGAGGACAATTAATAATTGTCCAATTGTTTGTTTGTTTGTTGATGTGTGTGTGTGTGTGTGTGTGTGTGTGTGTGTGTTTGCGTTTGTGTGTGTGTGTGTGTGTGTGTGTGTTTTTGTTTGTGCGGGTTTGTTTGTTGTGCATCTTTGGATGAACACGGTTTTATAAATTATGTATATATACAGATTGATAGTTTAGTTACATATTGCAACTGTGCATGTGATAATAATGTACACTATATATGAATATAATTATTTTATTGATAGGCTAGTCTTTTCAAATTGATGCATATGACATGATATAATACATATATAAATAGACGTATTTTTAGAAAACTTGCAAATGTAATTTAGCCGCGACATGCAAATATTATTGGTTATTACCTTTAATTTACATTTTTCTTCCTAAAGAGTATTTCAAAATAGCGGTTCTTATTAAACTCGACATCTAACTGATGCTGTATGTAAAGAGTTATGAATGAAACATGTATACAAATTATGCTTGAGTTATTGTGGGGGTTAATTAAATTTATACTTTGGTTTTAGTGCCTTATTTGACAACACTGATTTTTCCGTGAAGAAATGCTTGAGTTTCTACGTTGGTGATATATTGTGTATTATGGACACAGTCTACGAGGGTCGAGTTGGCAATTGGTATGCATTCAAGTTATCAGCAATGGGGAAGGTTGTTGATCAAGGAGTCGTACCAAGTCATGAACGGTCAGCTAGTAATGTGTTGTCATCGTATTTGTTTTAAACCAAAAAATAAACTTTTGCTTTGTTCATTAATTGTTTGAACTGTTAAATGGTAAGCTTAACTTATGCAACTTTTTTCCAGCTGTGTATTGGTTGATAGCTTTAGTGTTTGTGCTAATGTCACGTCTGCTGATAACATCTGTCATTGACATCACCCTTGGTAAGTTTTTCAGTTCTTCCACATTCATTTTTCTGTTAAAATACATGCATACTTTCTTCTAGATGTCTGTGTTACTTACAATTCATTCATTTACATACAGTAGTGCCATCTTGTTCTACTAAATGAAATATTTATGTCAGTTGATGTTTGTGTATTGTAATAAAGTTTGTTGATTATATAGTCGAGTTGTGTACATGCATTTACATTATATTTATATTTGAAACAGTGATTGCTTGTGCTATGCTGGCGTTACAGGGCATCTCAGCTAGTGCATCGTGTTAATGAATCTGCATGCTCAAGTGGTTGTAAATGTACAAGGAAAGTGTCTCCTTATGGTCGTGCAAAATCGTCTTATCAGGCTGCTTTTCGGGGACGTAATACAGCAAGTTTGGATCTAAAGAAGTGTCCAGTCAAAGGCTCTAAAATATATGACAGAAGCATTATTGGATATCATCTATCTGGGAATGACATCCCATTGCCTTGGAATCGTATGTAACCTCAGCATGTGTTAAGCAGTTCTAAAGTGTATAGTATGTTTCATTCCATTCATGTGACATTCTATTATTGTGTTTTCTATATGCTCTAGTAATATACTCTTTGATTGTTGTGATATGATTATCTATAATTGAAGAAATTTATAAAGTTTACTTATTGCGTTACGCTTGGAGACAGTAGTAAATTAGTCTACTTCTGTTGCTTGTTCTGTTATTGCTAGTGCATGCTTGCTGTCTAGCTGAAAGAATATATAGTCTTTAACTGTGAAAAACAATTAATAAAATCGTTTTCAGTTACTTAATTTTTTATTTATATCTCTTATTGCTATTTATATATACATATATATGTATATATATATATATATATATATATATATATATATATATATATATATATATGTTGTCATATTAGGTCTGCTGGCTGTCATCAAATGATTGGGTAGTTGTAAGCAAAGTTGCACATGATTTAAATTAGATTAAATTATGTAAATGTTCTGGTGTTTCTTGCATTGGATTACTTATACACGTATACCAATCAATTAATACTTGCCTTGTGGTGCTCTCAATATTGTCTTGTTTGTCTAGTGTCAGGAACCTACCGCTGCATAGAAAGGTCACAAAGTAATTATTAATTGTTTTCGGTCTGTTGTCAGTTGTCTGTCACAGTTCTGTTGTATTATGTTGTTGGTTTTATTCTAACAGTTAAATTCCCTCGACCTATTGTACTGCTTGGTGGGCTTGCTTTGGAAGTCGTGGACAGTTTATGCAAATCGTCATTTGTTGAATCTGGATCGAAATATTGCAGGCCAGGTACACGTAATATATTCTATACAGTAAGCATAGACCATTCTGGGCATTTATAAATTATCATCCTTTTAGAAACAATAAAGACAAGACTAGAATTGTGTACCAATCCTGATGGGAATCAAGATATTGTCATCTGTGGCAGTTCACAAGTGAATATCGATTTGATTGAAAAAGCAGCTGACAAAGTATGATATCAAGTCTTAAATATGACAACAATTTGTAATCAAGCAAACCTTTGTTGTTTCAATTGGACTTCAGTGGTTTGTATTTTCATTCAAGGAGCAATATGTGTGATAAAATTTTGAATATATTAACAAGCTTATATGCAAATTTATCATATTATTTACAACGTAACAAATTAGCTAATTACTTGATTGGTATTTTGGTAAATGTATATGATGTTAATAAGGTTAAGTTTAATTGCAATGTAGTAATGGAATAAAGTAAGAGCCTTGTATGCATACTTTGATGTTGCAATTGTGTTATGTTTATCATAGCCAAATTTACATATAACATTTGAGCAATTTAGGCATACATGAAATGTAGTCGATTACTACTTTGTATTTTTATCTTTATAGAAGTTCGGAAACAATACAATCACAATATATTTAACTTGTATTTCATATTTTTGCATATTGCAAAAAGTAATGTAAGGGATTTAAACACTCGTGCTTCCGATCGATTGTTGTGAAATTGTCATACACATGTGCAATATAGACTTGCCGGCGGCAGTGTTACTGTACAGAGAACACGAGACATTTGTAGCTTTGTTTCTACCTACTATATTCTGGTCAATAGGTTGTAGTAGAGAGAACTAAACGCATTATATGGTATACTATATACTATAATACTATATAACTATATTATATAGTATATTATATATACTATAGCTGGTGTCACAATTTGTATATCAAACTGGAGATGGACTGTTACGTCTTTAATGTTGTGTATGCATTTTAGGGATATCATTGTATTCAGAGCAACATTTGCACAGAAGAAATTTTGAAATTGGTATCAGCAGGTTTACATCCAATTGTCATCTATTTATACTCAAAGGCACAAACAACAACAAAGATTTCGTATGTTGTGTGTGTGTGTGTGTGTGTGTGTGTGTGTGTGTGTGTGTGTGTGTGTGTGTTTGTGTGTGTGTGTGTGTGTGTGTGTGTGTGTGTGTGTGTGTTTACGTGTTTGTTTTTGCGTGTGTGTTTGTGTTTGTCACATTAACGTTGCTTTGAATGTTGCGTTATTATAGAAGAGTGGCCAATGCATCAGATGATAAAGCTAAGTCACTGATGTTTACGAGTCAGTCACAAACACATAGGTTGATTTCAAAAGGACTATTGAGTGGTAGGTATATTTTCTATAAACATTATTGCTAATAGAGACTAGAATATGGAACAGGATAGACAGATGAGAATGACAGAAAAATTGACAGACATTGGCAATGGAGACAGAAACAAACTTGCTTTACTATCAGCACGAAACTGTATAAGCAGACATAAAATAGACGATTGAATAATTAACGTCCAGACGTATTGTATCTAAAGCAGACAAACTGTAGACTACTAGAGATCATCTTGCCTCCATAACCGTGTGACCAACTTGATAATGCAACTGTGCATGCTATCCGTTTTGCAGCCACTCTGAAAACACATGATAAACTTCCAAAGACTGTTGATAGCACAAAGAGGCTTGTAGCGACTCTTCAAGAGTCTCTCTATTGGTTACCGTCAAAGTTTCAATTTTCAGGTACAGGTTCTACAATAGAGAATAGTACTTCCATTCTGGCACAACGTTTAGGGTATCATATTTGTAGATTGCGCATCAGAGCCAAGAACAATAGCTAACAATGTTGTACAGAGTCATATGGCTATTGATCTAGATTCTCAAATTGGAACACTAAGCAAGTCAAAGGGAGAATCTGAAAGAACTGCAGTAAGTTTCAATAATTATTTATGTTTCAAGGTACTTGCAGTTTCATCTCTTTGACTTATAGGTTGTAAGTACAGTTAAAGCTTTAAAAGGTCAATGAACATGGCTAATTAAGGATATAGGCAGAGTGACACAATTTAGAATAATTCTTCCTTTTTCTATAGCAACTGACAAGTTGCAAATTCTACGGGCACATAAACGGTGCTGTCAAGAAAGAAAGCGTAGAACAATTTACGTGTATAAACCTACTGATTACGTCTGTTTGCCAAGTATGGGCAGCGCAAATTTGCTCTTAACTTTTCGATATTTTGCGCGAAGATATTTTTGATGTCGATAAGTTTCTTTTCACATGATCGAAACCAATATTTAGCTCAGTTTTCTGCATGGTATATTTATGGAAAAAGTTGGAATTCCTATTCAGATCCAGGCTTTCTCCGGTCATTACGGTTGGTGCCTTGTTTGGCAAAGTTCGATCTATAGGAGAATGATGACGTAGTTGCTCATGAATTACGAAAGTTGCGGGTCTTAGTGGTCTGCTTATCTAACCAATTGAAGAAAGTATATACAATCATATATATATATATATATATATATATATATATATATATATATATATATGTGTGTGCATACATGCATGCTTTTGCAAGGATTTAATGATCACTTGGGCTTTGTACCTGGATGTCCGAGCGTGAGTACTAGTATCACCACTGGAAGTGACAAATCAAAACATACAAACGTAAGTTTATGATTTAGAAACGTAGTGCGGATGCAGAGCCGCCTCTTCGCTTAGCAATTGCTTTCTGTCTCCGTCATCGATATTTTGCTCAAACATAATTTCCCATCAAATTTTCTCTCCCCCTATTGACAATTGACAAGTCGTTTCTTATTTTATTCAAGGCGGAATGCACTGTTCATCCATTTGAAGGAAGTCGTTTACTCATTGATGTTAGTCCTGAAGGTGGTGAATATCGGGCGGGCAGCATTGCAGTCTTTGTTCCCGCGGCTGCTTGTCAAACATATCAGCAAATCAGGGTTCAGTTATTATTCAATGGTGAACCAAATTTTACACTAGACGTGGAGAAGAAAATGATCTTTCGCTTCAGTGGAGATCTTGTGCTCGAACCTCATGATCTACAATTTCGAATCCCAATAGAAATTCGGTTTCCTTTTACAACAGTGCAACGAGGATGGATAATGTTATTGATGAGAGAAGACGCAGGAATGCGATGGACGACGGCACTGGCTTTTGATGGCGACACTTGTCAGGTAATCGAACAGGACAGTCATTGTCATTATGACATTCATACAGCCACGCTCAAGCTGAGTCATTTCTGCAAGTATCGTTGGTGTGGCTACCAGAAGGAGAATTGCTCCAGTTCAAAGAAAGTCTTAAGGTGCAACTTGTTTGCCAGAATGAACTCGTCAGGTGACAGCTGCGACTTTGTTCTTCACTTTTGTGATAATTGTGAAGACGCAATCAAGGTAGACATGCATGGCTGTCATAGATATGACATGTCTCTGTCTTTGTTGTCATATTGTACTTGCTTTCCTGTAGAATGTTACAGACAGGGAAACCACTCGCAAAAGTCCTAAGTTTAACTGTGCAGACGATTACACAATCGAAATACCTCCCGTAGGCATTTTGAACATTGAAGTGATTTCGGACGATTTTGAATTGGAAGACACGCCTGAGGTATTCCAGAAAGTTGCACACCAATATATATACCACGCATTGTTTCAGTTCTTTCTGTTCAGACCAAGATTTCTCTAAGCGAGCTGTGGCCTAATCAATACTGTGGAACACTGCAGAAAGTTTCCTTCTGTGCAAATCTGATAGAAAACTTGGCAGCGATGAGACGAGACCCCAAGTTATTGGTGAATGTTACAGCAGCAGATAAATACATAACACTAAAAGCAATCATCGAGCGGCCACCACAAGTGCGTACACTTGGCGTTCGTTTATGCACAACACAGCATTTGAGGCAGTGTTTTTGATCTAGAATTGGGCAAAAACAATCACAGAAAAGTTTCAGTCGATCTCACATCCTGGTAGTATACACCTTGATAATGCCATCTTTTTTTTTCTTAGAAGACAGCCTTTAATATTATGTCTGTATTGCTGTAGAGTTTGTAAGACAACGTTCATGCAGTTCATGTCAGAACATCTGCGTACAGGAAACTCTCGGTAGTAGCATGCCAGCGTCCTCGGTAAATTATTCATAATCTAGAAATGGTTTGTCTAGTATGATAGAAATTTTTTTAGATTGCAGACACAGTATTACGTTGCAACACTTTTGAGAGCCCACGTAAGTGCATGACTCTTAACGTTAAATACTAAAATGTCATAGCTATAGAAACCATGTGGGCCAATGAGCCATTACCTCCAATAGTTTTTCCTGCCTCGCTGCATACTCCCAAATGATGAATCAAAACGTGTTTGGTCCTCTAAACCTAAAAAACCTTCCTATGCTTCTGCTAACAGTATTTGCAATGAAACATATAACATTAATTAAAAATTTATTATTTTACAAGAATTTATTATATATATAATACTAGAATGATTTGCAATTACTCAGATTGTGATGTCAACTTTCAAGTCTGGGATATCCGTGTCTACACTGTTTTTAATATTTTATATTATGAATATATAATATTCCATATATATATATATATATATATATATAATAAAATTAATTATATTAAAAATATATTTATATTACATTAACATATTTTACCTAATCTGACTTCTAAGCAAAATGCAAAAATATATATTATAATTCAATCAATATTTTATATAAATCGCTATTAAATTTATATAAAATTAAATTTAGCTGAAATGACTATAGAATTTAATTATAATATATATATATATATATGTTAAATTGATATCTCATATTATTTATATATTTACAGGTCACCGCTACGCGAGCAGTGGACCACGCTCAATGTTTAGTGCAAGTCATGTAAATCTATATAATCATTATTGAACAATGTATGTCCGAGTATAACCTTAAATTGTTGTAGGAATTTTGTTCTTCTGATCATGGAAGGATTGCACGTCCGTCTGAAATGCGACGTCTATCACTTGATTGTTTGGGTGCGCCTACAGTACTACGTATTCTAAGCTAAGCGGTCCTACGAACTACTCGCGCGCATTGCGAGTAGTCCACAAAAAAGGGCCCTAGTTGATCAAATGCATGGGCACGCTACCACTGACATATGTCATTTTTCAACTTCCCAACTAACTACAATATTTTAATTTTGATCAATTAACTAAGTGTAAAGAGGTGATGTGTGCTTGCGCTCGTGTGTGTGTGTGTGTGTGTGTGTGTGTGTGTGTGTGTGTGTGTGTGTGTGTGTGTGTGTGTGTGTGTGTGTGTGTGTGTGTGTGTGTGTGTGTGTGGTGTGTGTGTGTGTGTGTGAGTGTGTGTGTGTGTGTGTGTGTGTGTGTGTGTGTGTGTGTGTGTGTGTGTGTGTGTGTGTGTGTGTGTGTGTGTTGTCTGCGTGCGTGTGTGCGTGCGTGTTTTTGTTGATATTTGACTTGACTGATACATTAAAATAAATATACTAAAAAATTGTGAAAGCATTAAATAGTTCCATAAGCAGCAGTTTATCCTTAATTAGGGCTTCTGTTGTTAGGTTCCATGGAAGACATGAATGAACGAGACAGCTCAAAAATATTTTGGAAGTTGTCTATGCACTTGGGCCGCAACTGGAAATCTCTGGCTCGACATTTGAATTTCAGCGACGCTCAAATCGACAACATAGAAGCAGATCATAAGGGGCAGAGAGAACATGGTTACCAAACACTCATAGAATGGGGAAGACGAGAGAACGCAACCAGAACCACTCTCTTTGATGCTCTCGTTGCTTTTGATCCCAGCAGAACGATTTTCAATCATCTGTGACTTGCAAGAACTGAGGTGGATCGCTAAAACTGTAAGGCATGAATAGCCTACTAGTCCGACGCACTAGTTAGCTAACCGCATGCTACTAAAAAGTTTATAGTATAACTATTGATATTTGTCTGTCTTATTCCTCAGCATTTGCGCAAGTCAAATGACTGTTATAGCCATGCAAAATGAATTTAACCTAAAAGTATTGATCAGGTGTCTGTTGCAAGTTTTTGAGAGGCCTCTCCGCGCGAATATTATATTATTAAGTTTATTCTGGTTTATATATGCACTGTACAGGTACTGTTTACTGCGCGAGCACGTGTGCCATGTCCTTACTTAGAGGAACACCTCACCGATTGACGCACGCGCAGTAGACGTTAACGTATATTCGTTAAGGCCTTGGGCTGCGGACCGAACGCTTGCTGCGTTGCGCGGCACGTTGTTTTGGTATTGCTTTCTCTGAGGCCAACTACTAGAGCACACAATTGACGGGTCTAGACGCACCAGGAGACTCTAACAGCAAAAGAGAACAAGTTACAGTTCTTATATAAGTGACTCGGTCGTTCGGTCTTTCGCACTTCCTCCATATTTCTTTCTAGTACAAAAGGGCTTGCGTAATGCGAAACACACACGGAAAGTGCGTCACCGCACATAATCACGTGACAAAAGTTGTAAAGCCAAACACTATGTGTGCTTTTCGCCGTTGATTGAAGATGAGTCAGTGATGCGAAAGCACATTTTACTTTCGCGCAAATATCAAAGTCTACACGAAGCGGTAAAACGAAACCTACACTTGATTATTGGGCGATATTTGCAAACCGCATCGTAGGTTTTTTCCTAACCTTAGCCTAATGCTCCGCTATCAAGTTTGCTCTGGGATATGCCAAAACACCAATTGACAGTGTGACGTCACTGAAAAATTCTAATAACCCATAATTATATAATAAAACTGCGAACATGACAATCAGATTGCCAGACCACCAAATGATTCCTTCCGCCGGGCCAGAATAGGTAGTGACACGTCGTTTGTTGTTCACGTTTCTTGTCCTCCATTGAGATCACGTCCCTTGCTGTTGCAATATTATGATGGATAACAAGTTTTGATGACGTAAATCGACTATGAAAACATACACGAATCAATTAGAATTAGAATTATAACTGAAAGCCGTACGTCCTAATCTTTTTAGAAATTGTGACGATCACCAATTAAAAAATTTTGCATGACACGTTGACCAAATATGGTAATGTATATACATCATGATATGTCGTTTCGCTCTGCACGTAGGTGTACACTAGTCTCGCATAACCAAATTTCTCCCCCTTTTGATATCTCCCACGGAAAAAGGGTTTGGTAAAATTGCACACAGGCAGTGGTGCCAGGCATACGCCTACGTCTTTCCAACTGATACAGACAAAGGCTAAGCTGACGGGTGATAATTACTGGAAACGTTCTTCTCTCTGTTGTCGACGAGAAATCATTTGTTGGACAGCTTACAACAATCTTTGGACAGACTTTACGATAGTATGATATTGTTCTTGGTATAGGGCGTTTAATTAGCTACGAATTCACGCAAATTTGCATTGTTGATGTTGGCTTCACCAAAACGTCTGTCATCGTCATTCTTCATAGCAGTCTTTACGACTGTACCGGATTCAACTTGCATAGTAAGTATAGATGCAAATGGCATGTGGCTGACGATGTTTTACTCTGAATAGATACGTTTCAATTGCTTCTGACGGGTTAAGACATTTCATGTTCACATTTCATTCTCAAGCAACCACGTTTCAAGTGTACTTCACAATATATAACCGTCCTTTTCTAACAATGCATTCTCTCCATACGTGCATGAACGCAATTTTCGGGTCTCTCTAGACAGTGAGCATTTATCGACGACGCGTAAGTTTTTGAAGATAATTTTTCATTATTGTATTTCTTCAATTAAACAGCGTCCTTGAATAAATGCCGTAGTTTGAGAGATAGCTACATAATAGACGGCGCGACGTTTAATCTAAAAAATACGGTATGCATGCAGTTTGTACTTCACATTGAGTGTTGTCATGACGCGAAGCGAAAGACTTGTAGTTAACACAATCGTTTCAGATAAGCAAACGAAAAGTGCGTGTACATACAGTCTGTAACCTATAGTTGGATGAAAAGTTGAACGTCGACTATTAGTAGAATGGATTGTTTATATATATGAGTTTAATAAAGTACCATTCAAACATCTGTGCATGAGCGATCCTTCGGTCGATCAAGACTTATAATCAGGCACACCGTAGGCTTTTGTGTTGCAAGCCTGTAGTCGTGAAAGGGATAGGGAGCAGATAGAAAAAATTCATACAGTCTTTAGTCCCAGTGCATGCTTTGTTAGCTTGGGATGTCCCGGAGTGCCTGTCCATTATCAGTATACTATACATACACACACACACACACACACACACACACACACACACACACACACACACACACACACACACACACACACAAACACACACACACACACACACACACACACACACACACACACAAACACACACACACACACACAAACACACACACACACACACACACACACACACACACACACATACACACACACACACACACACACACACACACACACACACACACACACTCACACACACACACACACACACACACACACACACACACACAATGCTATATATTAATTTAATTATCATAGTTAAGGTAAGTAAGTATAATGGAGTCGACCAAAAGCAGATCACAGACGTTGATACATTAATGTGTGCGCATGTACTCGTAGTACATATCTAATATGTAATTCAACTTTCACACGCTTTTATGTGTTAAAGTAATCTTCATAGTTGCTGGCATCGTAACTTGCGTATCGCGTTCGTGGAACAATATCATATTGCAAAACAAATAATTAATTGTCCAAGCGTTGGTACACAGACTAGATAGGATGTAGACAGTTGATAACATACTCGTTTTAGTTTGATGAAACTTTTGATGTGCTGTATACTTATTGATTTAATTTCAGTCTGTGAAAGATCGAGTTTGCATGCACACTTGCAAGTAGGAAATAAGCGGGAAAGACCTCTGTACTGTGACAGTCTTGAACGTAATAGCAGAGTGCATATGGTTTCATACACCCTGAGCCTGTCAATTGCCTCAGACAACATTGAATACAAAAGAAGCTGCTCATTGTTTCAGGTACAGACTAAAATCCAGTTTGAAGCATATACAATCCATAAATGTATTTGGACATTACCTATTTCTATAGTAACTCTTGAATACAAATTTTGGCTGTTTTATCTTATTTATTATCCTTATTTAGAATGAATATTAATATCAACTGTTATGCCCCTGAGGCTGCAATTTGAATTTTGTGTTCCATAGTAAAACTCGGCTGGCAGCACCTGTACTGGTGTCGATTCACCTTGAAAATACGGACCAATCAGCCAGTAAACAAATAGACGTCATCATGCAATCGGCAAGCAGTCCGAATCACTTTCAGGGCAGATTCTGTGTAGTCGGTCAAGATTAATACATTGAAGTTAATGTCAACTGGCAGTCTCCCTCCAACCATGAATAAACTGTCTCTGCCACAAACTAAATATTCGACAAATGAACTTAGTGTGCCTTTCTGGTGGCTTCTTTTCCGAAGCAATTGAGTTCTCGAAATTAGGCATTAATTTTTTTATCTAGACGATCACGATGTCTTCCTGTGTCTTTACAAGTGTGGAGCAAAACAGCAAAAAATCATTATCAACAAGGCTGTCGTTTCCTGGAATGGTATTAAGTCTACCACAGTCGTGGTCTGGTGGCATTGTCTGTCTACAATTAGAATGTTTGATCAAATAAGTATCTCTGTATACACTGTATCATTTCTTATTAATTATTCTGCAAATAGGATCCATTAATTCATTAATTAAGAGGAAATTCTAAATAACATTCGAGCTCTAGAAACTTTCTTATCAAATTGATGACTATTACATAATAATTGATTGCCATTCCTCTTTGTGTAGCCATAATTGCTATGCCCGGACGACAATTTGTCCAGCACCATGCAAATGACAACCCCATACTTGATGTCTGCCTCGGCAATTGTCATCACGTGAGACGTTGAAAATTGCCTAGACAAATCGATTGCGTGTGAGGTACATATGTACAGTTTAGCATACGCGATACAATAAACGCTCTACTACGTATTGTAATTTACTAATTTCGTCAACTCCAACTTTCTTGCTAGCGTTAATTAACGCGCAGGGAGAAGGGTTATCTTGATTATG
The DNA here is from genome assembly GCF_963422355.1 of Corticium candelabrum. Classification (NCBI taxonomy): domain Eukaryota; kingdom Metazoa; phylum Porifera; class Homoscleromorpha; order Homosclerophorida; family Plakinidae; genus Corticium; species Corticium candelabrum. The sequence goes on from NC_085103.1 coordinate 1,504,898, forward strand.
TTAGATAACCTAATTAACTACAACTGTGACGGCCAGCTACATACGCCAAGGGAGGGCCGGACCAATGTCCAAGAATCGCCAATTGGAATTCAGAGCATGCGCTATATTGTTATCGCTGATAGTTGACAGTAGAAACTCAACGCAATTAGACATTGGATATCGCGAATGTCGAATCTCCATGCGCGCACGCATTATACGTGTATAGGCGTATCTCAACATATCTTCCAGGCAGCAATTCGGTCCAGACCGGAAGAATGCGCCGAGCCACGCCTTAGGGCAGCCGGACAAGATACTCTTAGCTACTAAATTAGTGTCCGGCTTGACCGGAAACAGCCGGACTGATAGTGACTGCTAGCAACCTCTTCATCCACTCAGGGACGCGAGTAAATGCAGCATTGCAACAACAAACGTTTTCCTTCTTTCTCATAAGCTGTATAGTCACAATAGTCTCAAAAGAGGCATTTTTCTTTAATTAACGCGAACGTCCATACAGATCTGTAATGTGACCACGACGTAATGATGTGATATTGCGGAAGTAGGTGCAAATTGTGAACTCAGCAGGTGTGTCTTCACGCTCGTGATGTACACCTGGTAGTCTAGTAGCTCGTGAAGTTTTTGAGTGTGAAGATTCTTATGTGTGAACTACCTGTTCTGTGTTGCCTAATATTGCTGACAAGGATTTAGCACTGACCTGCTTCTACATTAGAGAAGCAATAAGGAAATTCATCGGAAACGAATGATCGCACATTGTGACAAAGAGAGGGGCGTGGCTTAATTAATTAATTTGGAAGCTTTGGGCACAGTTCCAACGAAGCAAAGTGTCGATCTTTCCTCAAAACGGAATCTAAACTGTACTACATAGTTCGAAACTAGGGTGTGGTAGTGCATGCTGGTTGTTGTGTTGCAACGTGTGACCTACACTCTCGTTTTTTGGTTGCCTAAATTTGCTAGCTAAGCATTCTGTAAGTGTCTTACCGCAATTCCTTAAAATTATAGTATTGCACGACTATTCCCCAGACGCGGAGGCGGAAATATGTCAGACATGCTGGTAAGACGGCCGGTATTAGTTGGTACCAGCAAGAAATCGGTCGTCTAGATCAAAAGTGCATGCATGATGACCGATTCATGTTGATCCGGTCGGTCGATGAGCCAAAGCTATATAAGAGGGTAGAACGGTCAGTTTCAAGCAACTTTCAGCAAGAGCTGTAGCGACGACAAAGCCTTGAACAAGAGTGGTGACATCGATTTTCCTGTTTTCATATTCAGAAAGTAAGTAGAATGGGATTATGCTTGCGATTGTGTTATTTAAAAATTTTGTGCATGTCTCTTTGACGTATAGTTGTTCTAAGCTGTTTAATTAATTAAAGTTTAATCAATTAATTGAAGTAGACCATAGTCTACAATAGCATGGTTGTGATACATTGTACACGATCTCCAAGCTATCATTTATATATAGATGTTTTGATCAACTTCAACGCGGTTTGTAGATCAATCGCTGTATCCAACAAGAAATTGCCTCACTTGTCCGCTGCTTTCTCAAATTGGGGTATTCTACTGAGAGTCCATTGCAAACATTCTAAACTGACTGCAATGAGGTTCTCCATACTATTGCGATAGTCTGTACTTGAAATAGTTGAAATGTTGTATGTTTATCTAGTAACGACCGAATGCCTCTTAGAGTAGGCTGTCCGAAATTGTTATTGCTGATGCTGATCGGTGTAGTGACACAAGGTAAGATCGTCAAATAATCAAAATGTTTGTAACGTATTATTTCATGTGCGTCAACCGTTTGTATTTTGCAATATTACCTACTATCAAGTGTCATTCGTGAATATCAATATAAAATTTTAAATATAGAAATTTGTTGATCTAATCAATTTTATAGGTACTACTTCTGTGGCAAAGTGTTTGAGAAAAACTAAAACAGACGACTGCTCTACTAATCCGGAATCGTTCTATTGGCCATACGACTTCCACAACGTGCTCACTCACTCAAGATGCAATAGACAAGCCACTTCTGTGTGCTGATAAATCTACCAGCAATTGACACGCTCCGACTGTCGAGTTTGACGGATCTACATACTACACCGTGAAGCGATCTCATTTTCCTGATTTAGAACACTGCAGTTATACTCTGTTTGCGGTATTCAAACAGAGAAGGAATGATCTGGGTACTGTACTTACAAAAGTCACATCAATGTTATCGATGGTTCACCGATAGAATACGCTTTACGATTAAAATCAGAAAAGCATCAAAGAGTTTGAGTTGACTACGTTGGGTCAACGTTGAAGGCAAAAGAGGCACTCTTTAGTACAAAAGAAAGAAACACAAACATTGACGACGATAGGTGGCACACTGTGCTTGCAGTGTTCGACTTTGAAAAGAAGGCATTGGTAACGTATTTTGATGGAAAAGTCTTTGGTTCGCAAGTTTCATTGGAGAATATCAACATTCGACATACAAAGGTATTACACACACACACACACACACACACACACACACACACACACACACACACACACACACACACACACACACACACACACACACACACACACACACACACACACACACACACACACACACACACAAGTGCGAGCACTCACTTATACACAACATAAAACAACAACAAAACAAGCAACTAACATTTTATAATTGAGCGAACTTTCTTATTAATGTTGACTCGCTCCCATTCTTTCTATTTTTGAAGGGGAAAAATTAACCTAATTTTATAACCCTTTCAACACAAGAAGCTAAGCACATGAGTTATCTAATTAATGATTTTTTACCTTTCTGTACTATTAGAACGAGACTTTTCGTATCGGAACACGATATCTACACTCAAAACATCGACACAGCGCGAATTACTAAGATTCTATGTTCCACGGACACCTAGCTACAGTTGGTGTGTTCCGAGGACAACTAACGGAAATGGATGCTGTTATAATTCACAACAAATCGACCAGAGAGATCATCGCAACCACCAAATGCTCCGTTCCTTGTGACTCTACCATTTCTCCGTCTGGGTATGGCAGAAATTATCAGCGAAGCGTTACGTCATTTAGATAAAATTCAATGTTATTATAGATGCAAAGAAGAATGCAAGTGAGAGACTAACAAGTGTGTATGCTCAAAAGTTCCCGGCATTTGCCAAAGCGCAGGAGCTTCTCATTTCAGATCATTTGACGGCTTGGCGCACGACTTCAAAGGCAGTTGTGAGTATCTACTAGCTCAAGACACCAAAGGAGACTTCGAAATTCGACTTCTAAACGAACCTTGTGCTAACGGCACCACGATTAGCACCAAAGCCGTATCAATCACTACCTCACAATCGGACTCTAGTATTGTACTCCGAGAGTCGACTATTCTGATTTGACGGAAATGTGCTAGATGTGCTTCCATACACCAGCCAATCATGCAGGTACAAAATATACTAAGAATATAAAATCGTTTACGCTCGTGTTCGTGGTCGTCTACCGGAAGATGACGTCGAGATCACGTGGAATGCAAAGGGTGTTGTCAAGGTGACCGTCTTACAGTTATATGTTTTTCGCGTTGGCGGTCTTGCGGCAATTTCAACGGAAATACTTCGGACGACTTACTAGATCGCTACGGCAATATCGAGACTGTTAATAAAAAAGGAGTAGTGCGATTCGGATCGAGCTGGGCAGTAGAGAGGGCTAATCGCATACTCTTGTCTCCACGTGCATCACGTCGTTTACCACCATCACGTCCTTCTCCTTGTGAAAAGGATCCTAGTCTCAGACGACAGCACGTCCGGCCCATATTTAGACTGTCACGGTGTTATCAATGCTAGCGACTACTACCGTTTTTGCCTTGACGACGTTTGTGCTAACAATGACATTTGTCGTAACCCTTGTCAATCCATTCGAGCGTACGAAGATATATGCCGCAGTCGAGGTCGAGTGATTGGCACCTTCATTGATAAATCTTGCAATAATGGAGCTACCTGCTCGGCCTGGGGTGATCCACATTACAAAACATTTGACGGCATTCGCTATCATTTTAAAGGACAGTGTGAATACGTATTCGTGCAAGATTGTTAACGAAATGATTTTGCTGTACACGTCCAGAACGAACACAGAAGATGAATTGATAACGTCACCTGGACGAAAGCGGTAGCGGTGATGATCAGAAATAGCAGCGTTATTCAATTAAACCGTGGCACCAAGGTGTAACAAACTCTCACAAAGTGACATCGTCTCCTCATCATTTGTCGGGCGACGGAACAGTCGTTCGTCGGACAGCAGGAGTGGAAGTGCATATAGTTTCAAGTGATGTAGTGGTGACATTTGATGGCAAACACAAGATAGCAGTGAGAGTACCAATGTCGTACCTCAACAGAACGTGTGGCTTGTGCGGTATCTAAGACAATGATCAAGCAAATGACATGTCGCTGAAAGACGGGAGTATTGTCGTTCCGAGTAATCCAGATATTTCTTACTCTTCCGCCTCGCAATCTGCTTATTACGAACTTGGAGTGAGTTGGGCGGTGGAAAACAAAGATCGATTGATGCTTCCTTCCAATTATGTCTGCAAAGACTCGGAACCAGAACCACCCGAATGCAATGACGCTGATCAATCTAAAGCTGAGTATTCTTCAGAAATCAAGTTTCCAAGGTATTCCCACTGCCATTCTATTGTAGATCCACACGTTTACTTCGCGTCTTGCGTCTTAGACATTTATGACTGTAATGGATATACCGGTTGTGGTTGCGATTCTATTAAAGAGTATGAAAGCATGTGTCGTGATCGTGGTGTCACAGGCTTCTCATCTGTTGTCGATAAATGTGCGTCTGTTATGGAAACGGTTTCTGTTGTGGAGACTCTACCTGCTACGTGTACGGACATTCTCACTCTAGAACGTTTAATGATAGTCTGCCATTTCCAAGAACATTGTGAGTACGTCCTTACTAAAGACTGTCAACATCGAGATTTTCAAATTACAGTGAAAAACGAACATCGACACGGAAACACTCTCGTCACGTATGTGCGATCTGTAGCCATCAAGATACCCAAAGTAGCCATCATCAAACTTCTTTTGAATAAAGTTACGGTTGTCAACAATGTGCAGTTGATAGAAAATCAACTGCCGTTTATGATTAGAGTAGATGGGACTGTTATAGAAATACACGAGATGAGACCGATGTGTTGATTATAGTAACGTTGTCCAGTTCTCGAGTCAGAGTATTTTGGAACGGAAAGAACAAAATCAAAATTGTATCACCCAACCGTTTTAAGAATAGTCGTTGTGGGCTATGTGGAACGTTTGATAGCAACAAATCAAATGACTTGACATTACGGAATGGTACAGTACTGCAACCGACCGGTCTAACATACACTAGCGATGATTATTCTTCGATCAAAGAATATCATCAGTTTGGTGTGGATTGGACCATTTCCAAAGCAAACAGACTGCTGATATCGCAAAATGAATCGTGTGAAGATGGACCTAAACCTCCAAATCTTTTGATGTCGCTGTCAGGAACGAAGCACATAAATACTGCAAGGTAATTAAAGACAGAAATAGATACGGAGTTTGCCACCAATTCGTAAACGCCAAGAGTATTACTCGAATTGCATGTATGACACTTGTTCGTGACTCAGCGACGGCAAACATTCATGCTATTGCACTTCAGTAGACGCATTTGAAAAAGCCTGTCGTAAATCGGGAGTTACTCATTTCAACGCAGTGGTTGGTAAATGTGGGGAGTGCAATGGTAACTGCCGTCCCCCACCTAGCACACCATCCTTTGCAGCGTCGATCGGTCATGTGCACACTTTTGAAAAGGATTCACATGATAGCCAAGGAAATTGTGAGCATTCACTCTTGCAAGATTGTGAGAAAGACGAATTCTCCGTACACTTTTTCAACAGAAATAGATATCAAACAAAGTTATCTAAAAAACAGGCACTATTAGCCATTCGTGTATCAGGAGGGGCCATTACCAAAGTGTGGAGAAATTCTACAGTCCAAGTGAACAATCATACTCCCTATTCCTTTCCTTACAAGATCGATGGAGGACTAGTGACCAGATCTGGTTTCGTTGTCAAAGTAATCATCGGAAGTTCTGACGTACAAGTCATTTGGGATGGACTCTCGGCGACGGTGAATGTAAACGTACCATTCAATTACTACAACCGAACGCGAGGATTGTGCAGCAGTTTGAACGAGAAATATATATTGTAGTACCCGCACTGTGAAGAAGGAAGACAGATTGATGTTGTCTCTTGAAGATACCTGCAGCCCCTCAACAAACTGCTCAAACCCTGCATTGAACTCAGCCTTGGACTACTGCAACGTCCTAACTCAAAACGGGCAACGATACGGGGCTTGTCTTTCCGTCCTCGATCCAACTGAATACTACAACTTGTGTATCAAACAGATATGCGATTGCAACAGCAATAAAAGTTGTGGTAGTTCTGCTATCAAGGCCTACGAATCCCAATGCAGAAATGTTGCAGGAAGCGATGTTCGTGTTGGTACAATTGTGGATGAATGTGGAGAATGCTACGGGCGACGGCAAAAGATGCAAATACGCTAATTGTACGATATTTAGCACACCAATGGGGTCGATCACAAGAGCAAACGAGGAATATATAACATTCGATTGTCTCGTTCACAGATTCCAAGGCTCGTGTGAATATGTTTTGGCACGTGACAGTACTGGTTGTCTTTTTGATATTCACATCGAAAATACCTCTCCTTTCCCGAATGCCATTGGCTCTGCGTCGACAAAAGCCGTCGCCATTCGTGCAACTGACTCGGAGTGATTAAAATATTCGTGTCTCTTCACAAGTCGATAGTGTATCTGAATGACGAACGTCTGTATTGGCCATCAACCACATCAGCAATCGATGGTTCACAAATTCTCCTCTTTTCTGAAGGATTTGAAGACAGAGTAGAAATAGTTTTGTCAAACACAAAAGTCAAAGTATTTGTGGTAAATCATCATCAAATAGTTGTGTCTGTTTCACCAAACTTTAGAAACAGAATGTGTGGATTGTGTGGCAACAATATCGGAAACTCAATAGACGATCTTACTTTGTCAAATGGAAAATTTCTATAAGTGAGCAAAGTCGAAGGCTCTATGTCTGCTCGTTCCGTTTCTAACTACCACATATTCGGTAAAGCTGGGCTGCACTGAATCAAAGGAGTCTCACCCTAGACCCTACTATCGCATGTCGTGACCCTCACGAGGTCCCATTCTGTGATCAAAATCCGGAGAACAAAAGACAAGTGGAAGAATTTTGTGACATTATTCTAGACCCGAAGGGACCGTTTGCAAACTTTCATGCTCATACCAGATCACGCAACGCGTACACACAATGCGTCCTGGATGGCTGTTTGCATAAGGAAAACCGAGCATCTATTTGCCCATCCATTAGATCGTACCAAACTCAGTGTCAGAAATGTAACAAGCAATAATCTTTGATCGTGCCGGATTGCTCTGAATGTATAAACACACAATATATATATAGGAAAATACGCTAGACTAAAATCATTTTTGTCAACAGATCCATGTAACGAGCTCAAGCCCTGCTTCAAGGATGTCAAGTGCTCGAACGATTTTACTCTTTTTCCACCATACAGATGCGACAAGTGTCCCACGGGTTACGTCAGAAACGGTAAAGAATGTTGCGACATCAACGAAATATTTTGACGTGAGCGACTATAATCGACTGCAGCGAAGTGAACTTGCAATACTGTAGTAGGTTTAGAGATAGATATAGAAAGGCGTATACGACAAAGTTTTACTATGAAGAGACGTTTCATTGATTCTAAGACATTTCATGCTGACATTAATTTTCATTCTCAAGCAATCACGTTTCATGTTAACGGCACAATATATCACAATGTTTTTCTAACAATACATTCTTTGCACACGTGCACGCAATTTACGAGCGGGTGAGCTAGGAGCTGTACCGTGTATGTCATTATCAAAACTACCTCTCTTAATTGCCAGACCGTAAACAGATTTGCAAAAGTCATCAGTATAGAAAATTGAAATTCCTATAGAGTGGTGTTTTATGGGTTGGCTATTTTAGTGCTCGAGTGGACCTGTAATTGTGCGCGCGCGCGCGCGCGCGCGTGTGTGTGTGTGTGTGTGTGTGTGTGTGTGTTGCGATAGCTCAGTTGGTTAGAGAGTCATCTTATGAAGTGTTTACATCCAGGACCTTAAAGGGCTGCAAGTTCAATTCACAGTGATGGCGAGCTATGGCATAATTTCCTTAAGCAAGAAACTACCACACATTTGCTTCTCTCGACTCAGGAGTATAAATGAGTACCTGGTCATTGACTGGGGTCCTAAGCGGCCATCGGCTGTGACGTGACATCAGCCACTGGGGTCATGGTGAGACTTCGGGTGCTTACACCACAGTTGGCTTCACTAGTCGGTGCTCCTGCGAGTGCCTGGCCTGGCTCCAGGAGTTTGCTAGCGCAAGCCCAGAATTCCTTGAGTAGCGCACAGGGCCCAGCTTAACAGCTGGGGGCGTGGCCTCTGAGAGGCAGCTCCTGACATTTCGGATTTTAGGATTTAGGTGTGTGTGTGTGTGTGTGTGTGTGTGTGTGTGTGTGTGTGTGTGTGTGTGTGTGTGTGTGTGTGTGTGTGTGTGTGTGTGTGTTTGTGTGTGTGTGTGTGTGTGTGTGTGTGTGTGTGTGTGTGTGTGTGTGTGTGTGTGTGTGTGTGTGTGTGTGTGTGTGTGTGTGTGTGTGTGTGTGTGTGTGTGTGTGTGTGTACATACATACATACATCACATTATGAGCCAAAGAGTCTTGAATCTAGATCTGGATCTCGAACGTGGAACCCAGGCCAGCGCACTTCAGCAGCTACAGCTTATGCATGTATAATGCTAAACAAATAGTGCATGCAGAATCAGCAGAGGCGGATACAGGATGGGCACTGGCAGCACGTTTCCTTTCCCCCCCCATTACATTTCCACTCCCCCATTACATTTCCTTTCCCCCTATTACGTTCCCCCATTACGTTCCCCCATTACTTTCCCCCACTACGTTTCCCCCCATTACGTTCCCTCCCCCCATTACGTTTCCTCCCCCCATTACGTTCCCTCCCGCATTACGTTCCCTTCCCCCAGAAGCAATCGAGCTAGCGACATAGGGGCGGTAAACTTTAATTAATTCTTTGTCCAGAGAAGGTCTTGCTGTACGTATTCTTACAAAATATGGAGCCAACAGTAAAGCATTAGGATTGCAGGTCGCTCATTTCCAAGAACATGACAACGTCCAGCAATGGCTCATCAAATAATTATCCTAGGACCTCTACATGCAGCTAGACTCTTGAAACATGCTACTCCAGTCTTGGTCAATTATTTTATTAATGTTAGCATTGCCTGGTATACTAAGTACAAAGATAATGGTACGAATATTTTCTCTACTTACCTAATCTTTATTTGTCAAGCCTCTGCCTCTGACCAACCTTGGAAACCCAGCCATTGGTGCACACTCAAATCTTGGCATCCGGGTATTTTGTAATCAGTATGGATGGATTGCTGCTTTGTAGACGGCTGTTACGATTTCAATTCTATGAGAGTCGTTGCATTTTAATGAACAGAATGCTATGGAGCGGTCGTGCATTTTCTACTTGGCACGACACACCTTTTGGCCGCTTGAGGTCTGCGTCTCGCAGAAGAAGTGCAAATCGGTTGGATTTGGACAAGTACGGTGCAGAACTTGGGTTTATGGATCGCCCAGTGACTGTAGCCAGTGTAGGCAAGTGTGCTTATTAATTAAAATATTACAAATTGATGATTTGGGCGGGGTGTGTGTAGTTGTGTATTGAAATTGAATTTGCACACACAAACACACAGACACACACACACACACACACACACACACACACACACACACACACCACACACACACACACACACACACACCACACACACACACACACACACACACACACACACACACACACACACACACCTGTTCACAGCTGACGAAGTTTGCAGGCATAGGAAACAGATAATGACTAAGACACGTGATTTATACAGATACATGCATGTTTTATCTTTGCAAATATTTGCAAGGTTGGTGGGCACTCAGATGATAGCAAGAATGGGTCATGCTGATCTCGTGACAACATGATATATATAAACGACTTGTTTAGTTAATTACAGACTTGAAGACCATTTGTACTATTTCAAGTGACAGCATCATATCTGTATCAACATGCAGTACTGTTTCTAATGACCAATATTATTATTGGGGTTCGGTTCAGGAATTTGCTAGAAGAGGGTTGTGCCGATTGACTCACGATACTTTCGAGATTGGGTTAACTTGCTCACACAATTCAAATAATATAACCTACTGCTCCAATGTTTTTCGAGACTAATTTTTTCAAGACTCCAAAGTAATTTAGAATTTTTAAGAATACTAATTTTTCGAGGTCTTGATGTGCAATATTAGTCATTTTTGATTTAATTATTTGATTTAATACTGCGAGAAAAGTTTTCTACTAGTTGATTCTCCAATGAAGCCGTATATCGCATGGGAAGTGGTTGGCCGTAGCTGAGAAGAGAACTCACTTGCTTTTTCGCCAAATTGGCGTCTTGAGCTGCACTGCCGTCTAGCAGCCATTTTGACGATGTTTTATGTGCACGCACAGAAACCGAAAGGAAGGACAGCCAACAATTTTTGAGACCAAAATATTATTTTTTCTGTTATCCTATTATTTTTCAAATGCAAAATTTTCAAAAATATTATTACTCGAAAAACATTATGAGCTGCAGGGTACTGTACACATTGAGAATGACATAATTCTCTTAAATCTTGTATCATACTATGATAGCTAGTATGATGTAACACTGTGACACATTTCCTAAACGTACACAAGACTATCAATTGAATAGTTGCTTTGATACAATTGCATATCTACTTATATGATTGCATTACTCCAGAACAGTTTGCACACTTCTCATAACTATGCTTAAACCCACCAGTGACTACATGTATTACCGTACTTGCTTGATTATCACCCCAGGGCTCAAAGTAGGGCCCATCCCATACTTGAGCTTTCACTCTGGTCAACCATTGGAGATGGGCTAATAATCAAGCGAGTATGGTGTTGGGATATCGGGAATGTGAAGCATCAAATGTCCTTCACTTCTTGATTTGTTTCTATTGTAGCAGTATGGTGCCAATGAGTGTGCATTACAGTAATGATATTGCAGCACTTAGCCTTAATCTTGTAGTTTGACGTTTTGTGATGGTTTGTTCATATTTGCAATACAGGACATTAGCTTCATGTAATTATTTATTATGCAGGTGTTATAGCTGACAACTTCGTTCCATTTGAAGGAAAGTGGAAGGCATCTAGGTTAACAAGAGAGGTATACTTTAGTGTGTAGTATTATACTCATAGCAAACACCATAGTCGTGTTGTTTGGCAATGCAGGGTCTTCGTCAGATGTGGGAGACGTTTAGAAAGAAACTAGTTTGCACTTACAGGTCTGGTGGCTGAGTGTTGCAGTATTGTTCTTATGTGCCATTTGTATAGCATTGGCAAAGTCAAGAGATTCGTTAAACCGTTCAAACCGGTTGAGTTTGCAAAAATAGCACAGGACATGATTAATGAAGTGAATACCGCTTTAGCTAAGTGAGTCAAACAGTGTGTGTGTGTGTGTGTGTGTGTGTGTGTGTGTGCGCGCACGTGCGTGTGTGTGTCTGTGTGTGTGTGTGTGTGTGCGCACGTGTGTGTCTGTGTGTGGTGTCTGTAGCTCAGTTGGTCAGAGAGTTGCATTTGGAGAATGGAAATATCCGGGACGTTGAAGTCGTAGGTTCGCGGACGAGTACAGACGTAATTTCCTTGGGGGAAAAATTCACACACAATTGCCTCTCTCGACTCAGGAGTCTAAATGAGTACCTCGTCTTTTACTGGGGGTGGACTAGACCGCTGGCTTGGCAGAACATCACGCAGTATATACGGGTATGTGTGTCTAGTCCTGTCGCTACACCAAAAGTCAGTGCTCTTCGATGCTCTGGCCACGCATTAAGCGATTCTTCAGTGTGGCGTAAAACTCTGAATAGCGGCGGCGGCCCTACCTAGAAATAGGCAGGGGGTGCTATCATCGGAGCTTTCCGAAGGGCATATCCATTTGTTCCTGTGTGTGTGTGTGTGTGTGTGTGTGTGTGTGTGTGTGTGTGTGTGTGTGTGTGTGTGTGTGTGTGTGTGTGTGTGTGTGTGTGTGTGTGTGCATCACTGTGTGCGTGCATACATTTGAAGCTGTTAGACCTGTTGTTTTATAAAGGGAATGCCAATAATTAACACAATTAATTGATAAGGTGTGACAGCCATCTATTCTGACATTTATTTTGGTTGCAAGACTTCGAGGCAAGCTTTAAAATGGTCTCCCAAATGATGCCATTTGGTTGTCTTTGAGTGCTGTGCCGCTGATTTCATGGATGGGTTTGCCAGATGCCAGCCTTAATGCTCTGCTTGTGTCTTGCTTGGTTGATGAACTTTGAGACACAACAACATACTGCAACCTCAAGATGAGATACTCAAATTACTAGAAGTCAAACGTTCTAATGGCTAAATTATATAATTCTGGTACAAGTTGACCTACTACATGTCGATATCTGACAAATACTGCAGCGTTAGTTGTGCTTAAAATTATCGTTTAGAATCCAACTATGTACACAGTGAACTTTGTCATACGTCACTGAAACTGAGTGATCTTTGGACTGTTAGTTGACTCTGTTATAACAACAAGTGGGATCTAGTGTGAACAGTATTATACCTCTGTATAATGTAGTTGTGATTCATTTATTCAACTTAATTAATTAATTAAGAAACTTACAATTACATTTTGTCAATCATGGTCAGCACATGGTCTAAAAGCTTCAACAGTTGTTTCTGGGGGCATAGAATTCAGGGTATCAGAGTTGGTCAAACAAAGACAATTGACACTTTTCAAGGTGTGAAAATCATAAAACTTAGCCAGAGTTAGGGATGGGGGCAACTATGTCATCAAGATCATCTCACTTGAGGTCATACAAGTCAGCCAAAGTTAGTGATATTGAATTACTCACGTGACTGTGGTAATCAATCATGTTGTTGAATATTTTGTATTAAACACATACCTAACAAATGCAAGAACGAATGCGTTGGAGTGGGAATGTGACTGTGCAGTTTGACACGTTTTGTGAACTGTAATCAAGACTTTCCTGCTTCTTACAATTTCAATAAATGGATGTGCATGTAGTTTGCAGAGATAATGGACATTCAATGTCACCTCTCCTGGCCATCACATTTGCTTAGTCAATCTGCTTCTAACTAATTAAGCTAAATACTGTCGACAGCCTAATAAATCTGAGCATGTATCTATGTCAAGTAGATTGCCAATGTTATGTTGATCTGACATGACTACAATTTTGACATGTACGTAGCATGCACTATTTGTGAACAGATCGGGGTTTGGTTTTAGAGCTCCCAAGAAGGGAAAATGGTGTGTGTGTGATTAAATGCAGTGTATTGTTGTGCATAGAAATAACAAACAGAAGCTACAAGAACTGATGACTGAAAATGCTTACCAGGTGGGATTAGTGCAAGTTGTTTTGCACTGTTAATAAAATCGATTCTGCTGTGTGCATTTTAGAGTGTTAAGAGAGAATTTACAGACAAGCAGCTCCTGTGGAAGTTTGTGAAACAAATAGATCGTCCGCGTATTGTTCATGCTTGCATAGTACCCATCCTTACAAAGGAAGACCTTTTTGCTCAAATCACAGTTCGCATCAATGCCAGACAGGTCGGCCATAAAGCAGTTTACTTTTACTTGCTATACCTACTTGTACTCATATATAATCTCCTGATACAGTTGTTTGGTGTTCGTCACCGATTCGGAAAGTTACTGAGAGGGGATGACGAGAAAGAGCGTGATGTCATTGATTATGTGGTACTGGAGAGACACATAGTTGAACCGTTATCAGTATGGCGCGTGTGCGGTAAAGTTGCACCAGAACAGATTCAACTCAAACAACAAGTCAGTACAATTAAGTAATGACTATATACATACAAGTGTAAGGAGTGGTATACCCTACCAACAGATGTTGTCTGTCTCTTATATATAAAAGAGCTTTCGTGTCGTAATAGTAACTGATTTCTCCAGTTTAGTCAGTCATCATTGTCATTTACCTACCTGCATGTTGTTCACTGAATCGTCTTCGTCACTAGATGTATTACATACTTCGGTACTAAACGGTGTCATGTTACACTCATCTATTCTGCTAAAGAATGCGTCCAAATCACGATTTGGGACTGTCTGCATCGCAGCGTATATCACCTCCGATTTAGTTCTCAGTGTAAATCTCTGTAACAATGGAGATATATTGGATTTGAGTGAAATTGAGATGCCATAAAACAAAATTCAATACACAAACCTGTGGGTCACCCCACACCGGTTTTCTTGCTTTGCCATAAAAATAATTTGGAGTTGCTTGAGGACCCCACATCCGATGTGCTTCTTTCAATATTAGCCCCAGAAAGTCCCACATTTTCTTTTCCAAGAACCACAGTGTCTCAGCAGGAAGTACGATGTCTTCTTCCTGATCTGGCAGCAAATCAGCATACATTCTGAAAACAAAGAGGAAAGAATGCAATAATTGATGTAGAGTGATCTCAAGTTTGTTGCAATATCTGAAGTGTAACTATTAAAGTGTAGTTTATATTGCATAACACGACCCATTTTTTTATGCTTTTGGTTATGGGACCAGGATACTAGTTAGGTCACACTTGACTGTAATCAAGAGATCTGATCCTCGATGATTCAAAACAAATGTCGATGATCCACAAATATGATTGCAGTCTATAAATAGCCGGATTATAGATGCAAGTAATATTATTAAGTCTTTTCATTAAAAATAATGCAATTATGGTACGTGAAATAGTACTCTTGGAAGTGTCTGTTAAATCATTTTTACATACAGTTGTATGTTCAAGTGCAGTCTGTCTATCAAACAATTAATAGTACAAAGGCCAGACCAACTATATTTTTATGGTCAAATTTTTAACATGAAAATCAGACCAAACAACCAATCAAAATGAAAATTCAAAAATAATGACAACATGGGGTTTGAGCATGCGCAGTTCTCATGGTGCTGCCCATGAGCATAGAAAGAGAACACTAAAACCAAATGGACTGCAGAGATACTAAAAGGAAAACACAGCATGTGGGGGACACAGACTGGACCACATGCTGATAACAGTTGTCCTACCATGGATACTTGCTTTCATACGTAATATGTACCAACCTTGCTACAAAAGACAAATGGCAATGCATATACGCATTTAAAAATTTTAATTTATTTTGATCAAACTCAAAATTGGACTGGCAAATCCAAGCATTGAAATTTAATTGGTTTGGCTTAATTAATAGAATATCTAAATGCATCGCACAAGTAGAGTGTATGCAGCATGGAAATAGGGAACTATTTTGGCTCAGACAAACTGAGCCTTGGTAGGACATTCTTGTATGCTGTTACATGTCTAGTTAAGTGCCTTCCCTACTGCACCCATTTTACATGTAATTTTTTACAACCAACTTCGAAGGGAGAAATGGCATTAAAGACAGCTGAGGTTTTCTCTGGATAAGCATGCTAGGAGGCACCTACGTTCATGAAATTAACAGCTACACCATTGGAAAGGCCATCATGTGCCAGGGGTGTCCAAGTTGTGCCATGTCACCAAATTGGCGACAGACTTCTCATTTTGGCGACAAAGAAGTGAATTTTAGGCAACAGAATTTGAAGTGACTCAGCTAGACCTTCAGGCGGCAGGCACCTAGCTGTCGCCAGTAGACTCCTAACTCCAGTATTGCATATGTATACAGTAGTCTTGGCGTGGCTAGACCTGCTGAGAACAGTGTGGTCACGTCTGCAAAATAATCCAGTAGAGTAGTACTACCTATTTTATGGGAGGTACCAACTAATTGACGGACATATTACTCGCTATTATTTTATCTGTCCAGAAGCTAAAAGTAAGGTGTCGGCACGTGCCTGGGGTACAGCAGCTTTCGTGAGAGCGGTTTCAGTACAATAACCAATCTAAAAAATGAATTTCATAGTAGAATGTGAAACTATTGATGTATGCATGGCTGTTGGTCTTGAAGAGACATCTGTTTCCTTTGTGAACTTTGTGTAGCTATTTAGATATCCAAGTATAAAAAGTGAATATTTCTCTCTGGTCACGTCATCTCAACATAGTTGGCGCCTAAGTCCATTCTCTTGCCAGAACTTGCCATGTCTTGGGCGACAGTCCTCAAAACCTTCGACATCCCTGCGTGCTAAGAGGCAAGGTTTACACTATCATATATGCATATTTGGTCAGACAAACAACACATTTGGTGGGATATTGTCCTATGTCCTACCATTACTTTCCACACTGGTATGTCAACTAGATTATCAAAATGTTAAATTTGTGTTGTGCCACATTTATACAATGCAAACATGGAGAATTGCAAAGATGACTATATGCATGCACGTCTATCAATGTGTATGGTTGAGATGAAATGAATACCAAGACAGAACCACTGAATGACGATGAAGATTTAACGTACCAGGAATGCAACTCCTCAAGTAAAAGCTAGTGGGTAAGTGTAAGCTTAGATTAGGTAGTTTGTTTGTGTAGTGTGATGGAATGCAAACAAACAACAACAGTCTCCATGCTTGCGAAATAATAATGGCCCATGCTCGAATTGTGCCCATGATCAAATAATGGCCCATGTTTCTGAACTATGAAAAATAGTGCCACATAGGTAACTATTAGCGGAAATACAATACACCAATTCTCACTATCACACACTCAGCTCTTAATTGTTATTTTCAGAAGGTGGTTGTGTCCTGTTCTGTTTGATTAGGTAAAATTTCAGACTATCAAATACTCTACAAATGATACAATGGATCACATGCAAACCCTTATGAAATAATGAGGACCGACTGTACTTATATCACGACCACGGACTAACAACCAGAAACCTAATTAACTGACCACTGTACCTTCTTGAATATTTCATGAGGTTATAAGGGTTGAGGACGCCGGTCTGTGATGCATATGTTCTGTGTGTTTCGTCAAGGAATGCTCTCTCTTCTTCAGTTATTAGTTTCTCTGCCTTAGATTCTTCATCTGCTAACTCATCCTCATCTGTTAGTTCTTCTGCAAGTTGTGTGAGAAATTGCTCTCTTTCCTAGAAACAACAAATAAAACAGAGCTCAATAATTTGGTAAAATCTATTTCATTGCAAAATATCACGATGACATGCACTAACTTGCTGCATAATTTCCATCAGTTAGCAGCCTTTGAGTCAGTCTATAATGGGTCTGAGAACACGAGGATAACATTTCCAGCTACCTGTCTGCATGAGGAATAATTTGCACCAAGGCACCTTGCACTCTATTTTATATCAACTGCTACTAGGCTACGCCTGTCTATCTGTCTGTCTGCCTGTGCAAGAAAACATCAACTAACGTGGTCATCCGGTACGTGTAGCTTGCTCTGTCTTTCTTCTAGTTTATGCAGAATTCCTATCACTTGCACGGGAGATTTCGTTCCAATCCTGTGAGCAATCGCTCGTACAGCAGAATGACTCCTCGTTCCAAAGCGTTTTATAGCTGCATAGAAGGTTGCAATTTCATCCTCGTCCCACGTACACGAAAATACACTGCCTTCTGAACTTGCCGCCATTGCGCATTGAACCTCGGGCGTCCCATCACCTGGACTGGCGCGGCGTTCGTTTCCAATCGATAGAGGGATCGTTCCAGGCTAAAATATTGTGGCACCACGCAAAACCAAATGCTAAGTACTGTTGTAATTATGTCATAGCTATCATCAATTGAAATTTGTAGAGAAATATCAAGGCAGACTCAGAGCTTTCTGAATTCAGGAATAATAAATTGTTACTTAAAGACACAGCAAAGCGTTGTCTGGGTAAAAGTGCAAATGCTGTTATGTCAATTGCTGATAAGAAACAACAGAAACGATTGAGAGGCTAGCTGAGATCATTTTAAATTTACATTTAGTTCCTGAGTAGAAGAGTAAGTGTCTTAAAGATGTACTCAGGCTGTACAGCAGTTCTTTCTACTACAAATTTAGGCTTCTCGAAAAGATTTAATTTTATATTAATTTATTGATTTATTTAAGTTATTTATATCAACAGTTGTGGCCACAAAACTCTCTTGAAGCCCTTTGTCAAATTGGCTGGCACAATCCCAGCACATGATAAACTTTTTACCTACAAATTCTTTCTAAGTAAATATTACACTGTTTATCTCAATGAGTACATTTCCATATGTTCATGGATATTGTAAACACTATCTGAAAACACCAAATAAAGCTGTACCAGCAAAGCAGTATCTCCTACACAAATTTATCTTTAGAACGATGAGTCACTATACAAGTTAATTAAACTCTCGTAGGCTTGTGGAGCATTTGAATAACTCAATGATGCCTGGCAAAGAAATACCCAAACATCAAGCCAACAGCAAGTGCTCCAATCCCCACAGGCACAATTGAGTTTATCCAAGAACGACCTGGTCCCTTGTTTTCTTCAGCTTCCTTCAAACTATTCTAAACATCCACAAAAATTGTTAGTTTTTAATGATGGATTCTTTCTTGTTGTAAAGTTGTCATCCTACCCATCCTCCACTGCCAGCTATCCAACTCCACAAATACTCACGAATGAAACGGCACATCCAATCGAGTATGAGACTAATAAATCGACGAATTCTCTCCACAACTGTTGAGAATTCACGTAAAACTTTGGCGGCCAACTTCCCGGCGAGCACAAAGGCGGCGGCTATTCTACGCCATGTGATGCCGCTGGAACGAAAGCAGACTTCCCATGTAACGTCTCGAAACAGCTCGTATCCTTTTTGAGGATCTCTGACGGGAACTCTGTCTATTGACCGTGTGAATTGAGGGTCACGGTCGAGTTCGTCGCCCATACGACGTATTAGAGTCGCTAGTTCTAATCTTACCGCCTCTTGACCGGAATCTAAGCCTCGTGGCACATCGATTCCTGCTTGCCTCACTTGTTCTTCCTCAAACCCGTCAAGTCCGACCAAGACCACGCCCACAGCTGACGAGGTGAGGGACCTCGCTTCTTTTTCATCAAAAGCGTCCCTGTCAAACAGCCGTTTTGCCATCCGTACGATGATAGTAAGTCAAACAGCTTGGTCTATTCGTGCATGTGAGGTAGACCATACGGGACCAGGCTCTCGCCTCGCTCCTCTGTGCAGCGTTAGCGCCACCTCAAAAGGGCGACGTGTCAGCCTCACCATATTCTCAGGGTTACCGTTGCCATGGCTATGGTACTAGTAGTGGCACCGAGCTCAGATTTGCTGGCATCGGAGAGAAATGGGCGTTCCCTATATTATCCTGGGAGATGAGTTTCTAGGAAGCTTGCAGAGTTCTCAAAGCTATTCTGCAGAAAATAGGTGTACTGGACAGTATGATGAAGACAAGTTACTGAGACAACAACCGGACTACATTCATGATTCATCTGTATGAACACGAGTGCAGAAAAGATCCTGTCAAGTTTTGCGTCCCTGCTACAAAATGGAGAATATACTGAAATCTGCAAGATGGCATTACACTTGCACTGTTTAGCTCCTAGTACAGTAGATTGTGAGAGCATATAATTAATTAATTAAGGAAGAAACTGGAAATGCCCTTACAGCAATACTGAGCCATTCATGATAGCTCCCCTAATTAATACATTCCTTTCGCAAGGTTATATTAATAATATTATATACTAGGCTGCTATAGTCTCGGACTAATTCTGCCAATGAATAGCGCTATTTGATGTCAACATCTACTGGCACTGCTGTGGTCTTTGGTGCCAGGTATTTGGCACCATGCATGCACTTAGAAATACAAGAGGGATCCCTGTACCTTTGATGCACAATGTGTGTGTTCGTGAGTTGGTAGAGGCCGGATCATTGTCAAAATACATTGCAATGGAACTGCAGAAGAGAGTATTCCTGTTGAAATTCTGTAGTAGATGACTCAAGTTGAGATGTAATGTCTAGGACAAGGACATGTACATCGTTGATTACAATCTTACTAACTTATTACTAATCGTTTTTCTTTAATCTCCTGAGAAAGAGAACTCTGGAAACATAAACATGAATTGAATTATAATTGAGTTTTTGGCACGTATTGCACATTTACCTCAACCCATGTTGTTCCAACCAGTGTTCCGTTCACATTATTGACGGTCTGATCATACAGTTTGTTTCCTGACCCCGTATCCATTGGATTGTGAGCATGTAGATCACTGTCGACTTGGTTCAAATTTACTGAGAGAGCCCACTCTTTGATTTCTGCCAAACTGAGAGCTTTAGTCCACACACGCAACTGAAAGATGGAAATATGAGTTTGCAAGCTATTTCAACTGCTTGAAAGTAGCTGAAACTAGACCTGGTCCATCTGTCCTTCAAAAGCGTTTTTGTCGTATTTATCTTTTCCCACCAACACTTTCCCAAAGTATTCCTAGTTGAGTAACACATTATTGATTTGTGCAGTCGATTTATTGATTAATAGTATTATATACTGTGTATGAAGACACTCGACCAGCAGTATCCACAAGATGTCCGTTAAGGTACAAGTTGAATACTTTACCTACGGTTACAAAAACTTTCACTAGATTAATAATTAAAACGATGATTAATACAATGTTTGTTTACTTGGAACGTCGTAGCTCATTGCGATGTGTTCCCATTGACCAACAATGAGATTTTGTCCAATAACTGTGTGTCCATCTAATGTAGCTTAGAGTATCCTAGAGAATAATTGCAGTATTATCTAATCCAATGGATGCCATTTACGTGAAAGTGACGCGGGTATAGCTACGGGAAACTAGGTTTTTCCCACATCCCCCCGCTGGGTAGGGATTACAAAAGCAAGACTGTAAAAACCATTGTCGCTGCCTGTTGTCTACAGACCCATTCGTTTTCTTCTATCTCTAGATATTTACATGAATACCACAGTGCAGCTACGTAGTACATGATATTCCAAAAATTACAAAACGTTGTCATGCATATGAAATTATACATACCACAAACACTGACTAATTGCTGTACTTACCTAGTGATGCTACGCTGATCAGCATCAGTAATAATAATTTCTGACAGAATTCTTTCTGAGATTTTTGATTGTCCGTGCAGCTGCAAAAGCCAAGCATACAACAATTCAAATATTTTACCACTAGCAGGTTTAGACTATAAAATATTAATAGAATTTATTTATTAATAATACTAATTATTAGTCCGGAGAACCTCATTGCAGTCAATTTACGATAACTGCACTAGACTCGATGTGTTGAAATAGGAATACTGCAATATGTGAAGACAGCTGGCAAGTGGGCCGATTTCTTGCTGGTTACAATGATTGACCTAGAAACATGATTCAATCTTATTGGTCACTAGATTTATAATAGCTTGGAAATCACGTGCAATATAATGTACAACCAATTACATTCAAAGTGTAGACAATAGTCTACTTTGATTAATTAACTAGACAGAAAGCACATCTATACCTCAAAGAGACATGAAATAATATATAATTGCAAGTACAGCCATTCAACTTACTTTCTGAATATTGAAAACAGAACAATTGCCGTCACAACTTTTGTACAAGTCTTTATCGTCGCTACTGCAGCTCTTGATTGAAACTGCCTGTTCTACCCTCTCTGATATAGTACCTTTGTCTCATCGACTGACCGCATCTACAACATACACACTATTTTGGTGTAGACGGCCGGAAGTGATGATTTGCAGTTGCACTAGCTTGCCCAGTAGTCTCTTCCTAGCACGTCTGTCAAATTTCCTCATCCACGTCTGGCAAAAGGAATTAAGTTCAATAATACAACATTTACTAATTACCTAATAATCATTTCATCGATCAAAGTCTAGAAGCCGGCCAATGTTTCAGTTCAAAGATAAGCTAGAAAACTGCATTAGTTGTACATAAAAATTAATTTTTAGAGTTTAAAAAATCGATTAAATAAAGATGAATTTCAAACAAAATATTTATATCTAAATTTATATGATTGTCTTGCATGAATGCTGTGGCTAGATGACAGAGGAGAGTTCTGTGTAGCGTGGGTTCTTGCTTCATACAACTACGCAGTTTGCGGTGAAACACTCGCAGAACGGTAACTTGTCGAAACGGAAGTGTCGCACGTGACGTACAAACCACAACCACGCACATGCATGTGCTAGACTATTTGACAGCGTAGTTTCTAGAGAAAACAAAAATATTTTTACTAAGTGGTGCAGTTCGCATTCGTTTTTTGATCAACGTGCTTTTTCTCAACGTCGGACAACGTGCATTCGGAGCTTTCGAATTAGTTAGGCCACGCTCATTTACCGTTACGTCACGCACAGTTAGTTCATCGGTTGGTCTGCTGCTCTTCCGCACGGCTTCCCTATCGAGGTAGTGCGAGTAGACAACGTAGTAAATACGTAATAGCGTTCCGTGTATTGCGTGTGTCGCGTCTAGGCTAGACTGTACCCTAGATGATGGGATTACTCAATTAATTAGTTTACACGTGATGACGATTGCTGAGTCAGACATCAAGTATAGGGTTGCAATCTCCATGGTGACGAGACAAATTGTGGCCAGAAAGAAATTTATTGCTTCAGAAAAATGAAAGACAATTAATTATTAATTAATAATGTAATATTTATCAATTTGACAACACAGGTTTTAGAGCTCTAGTCTTTTGTTTTGGAAATGTCACTTAATTAATAATGGATTCTTTTACAGAATAATTTTGGTAATAAGATATACACTGTAACAGGTTATTGCAATGAATTCAGCACATTGTACATTGTAGCTCATAAGATAATTAATTGATGAAAAATTTGACGTACAGGCATGTACAACATATACCACCAGGTCACGACTGTTGACATTGTCACACTCTTGGAAATGAGCGACCTGCAATAATGTCGATAAATAACTGAATTGCTTCTGAGAGGAGACCAACAGACATTTTTGAAGAGCTGATTAATTAGCTAATCAAGCTACATCATTTATCACAAAATTTCGTTTGTAACAGAGAAAGCCCAGTTCATATAGAATCTGATGTACTTTGCTATTCTGTCTGTGCTCTACATCTGTTGCTTCTAGTACATATTTAGGCTTAATTAATAAATTACCATATTTTATATCAATTAATTAGAAAAACTGTGGGAGCCTCAAGTTTGTGCTTGGGGTCACAATGTTGGCCTATTTTTGTCAAATTTTTTTGTTGAAAGAGGCGTCACCTGCCTTCCATAAATGGTTCAGTTGAAATCAAACTCAATAAATACAAATTTAGACTGACTATATACATAGGACTCAGCCCTGCCTGGAATTGATTCGGAATGCTTGCTGATTGCATAAGAATCTTGATATGTAGATATATTAGCTGATATGTCCGTTCTTTGCCTGGAAAATTTTATAGCAGTGTTGCTGGTCAAATTTCACAATGAGACATCAAGTGGCACTTTGGCACCACAACATGTTGATGCCAATATAAAATCATTGATATTAAATGTGGTAAACTTTTCAAAATTCATGTTCAGGGTTGCTATAGGAATACAGAATAACCAAATACAACTACAGCATACGAAGACTGTCAATAACAAAATATGACCTACCAACATCCCACAACACTAAACTGAAGTAAATTGTTGTATGCGTCTAGTAGCTGCTACAAACTGGATCTTACCTCAAACAATGATCTTCTGTTGTATCCAATGCTATCTGTAGCAATTGACAACTGCAGGCTGTGTCAGTATATTCTAGTTAGACATAACGGTATGAAATTTGAAACAACACTCTGTGCCATTGAAAAGCGTGAAGCAAGACTTGGAAGCTCATTCTAGTTGCAAGAGTGCAAAGTCTTCTACAGACTGAAATTGAAACACGTACAGTGCTGCATGCACATTAACAGCTTCATCAAATGAGCATGCTGTGTTATCAACTGTCTAAACAAGCTAGTCTTTCTACCAACTCTCAACAAGTAATTACCTTTTGTTGCAATATAACATACTTCTGCATCCAGGATCCTTAAGTGTATAATATTTATCAACGCCAAGAGTTTAGACCTCTCAAAAACCTTTGTTTTCAATTTGATAGCTAATACATAATAATTAATTAGCTACTTTTCTTTTTGGTCTAGAGTCATAAATATTAAGCCAAGGGCCACAATTACCAATCACCATGGAAATTAATGGAAACCATTGACACAAACGGAACTGCGCGTTCAGCACAAACTCCCAGATTGTGCGGACACAACGCAAAATCCCGGCTAAGAGTCCAACCGTGCAGAAATTTCTACGCTCTCTTTGGACGTCGTCACTTCAAAGATATTTTAAATGTTGGCGTAGGATCTAGAGAATGTTGCAGCTACATGACGTTCATATACTGTCATTTAGTTCCACCTACCATTGTTGAGCTGGCCATGCATGTAATGCAGTATTAGATTATGAATTCATAATGACAAAATAAGTTCGTAGCAGAAGGGTCGCTTACCTAGAAGGAATCCTGACGTCATGATGTGAGGGAAAGACTTAACCCAAATAAGCCAACGCAAATTCTCCATCTTATATTTGGATGAAAGTCGACCGTCTACTAGAACAGATTTTTGAGATGATTTTCTAGGACCATTCAAATCTAACCTCATTCCAGACACAGTTTTGATGGCAGTCACCCCAAATCCTCCCCGCCGTCTAAAAGTAAAACAGGAAGGAGATGGCAAAAACCTGTGGACTTTGCTGCCTCAAATAAGATTGCCATCATAAAATTTTGAAAAAAATGATGGAGTTTGAGGTCACGTCTGTACACTCGATCTATCTTGTTTCGTGTTCATACTGCTATTTGGAAGCTTTCTAATCTGCATGATTGCCATCAAAATTGACATTGTTAGTTTAGCTTGCAAAACATCAAGACCGACGGCTAATATTGGTAGGTTCAATTTTTACGTTGAGCTCTTAGACTTGATGCAACCGTCTTGATACGATTGCTCTCCTCAGTGACGTCAATGGGCTGAAATTCGAGGCAGCTCAAACTGTGGCCTCGTCCCAGGCCCTCTTGCGCGCCTGGTGTGTATGGAGACTCTTCGTTGGCTTATCAGGGGTAAATTTAATTAAATCTTTTACTTCACATTATGACATCAAGGTAATTTCTTTCTGTAACACTCAATGTGTAGCCTACTACATACTGACGATTATATAAAAATTTACTTGTCTTATATCAGGCGCGTATTTAGGGGGTTAGGGGGTGAGAACGAACCGACTCACTTCAGTTGGAGGTCCGCTTGTACAGTAGCTCTGTCTGTAAACGACCGATCGAACTAAAGGGCGTATCCGGAAGCGCTTATGCCTGGAGGCACAAACTTGTAGTCTAGATATTTTCAGTGTGACAAAATTGTAATTTGTAGACATTATATATGGTTTATTAGTAGAGAGAGCTTTATCTGTCTCGTTGTTAAACAACAATTACATTACTCGTATACCGAACTACCTACATTAGTCCTATTCATCATTGGCAACGCTTGAATATGCATAAATTGTAGACTTTTTAAGGACCAACTCTGTGTATAGCAAATACATGGTTTCCAGTCTGGATCCGCAGCTGAAATTTCTACTGTATCAGTTAATTAATTAAAAGCCATTTAAGTGGGCGTGTGCCGTACCATTCAGAAATTGAGCCCCCATTTTAGGGGTTACGCTATGCCCCTGAGTCACGGCAAGCGTAAGCCTGCAAACAGACACACAGTTCACAGACAGCAAAGTGAAAGAAAGGTCTCCTAGGCTATTATGACTCGTTGCCAATTTATTCAAACAGTAAAACTCTGTTTTCAATTAAGGGTGCACCCATGCAATCGTCACGACAAACGTACCACTCACCACAGACAGCAACGTGTAAGTTGACTACTATAACTTCAGAAAACTAGTAAACACACTCGCGCGCGCGTACACGCACACGCACACGCACACACACACACACACACACACACACACACACACACACACACACACACACACACACACAAGCACACGCACACACACACACACACACACACACACACACACACACACACACACACACACACACACACCATGCACATATGCAATCATGATAACCTGTTTGTTTCACCTTCTTTCATCGTGGATTCTAAGCAAAATGCAAAGGGTGACTATGAATTTCTATAGCGATCGAATGCCAACAAAATAGCTTACATTCTCGTGCTATCTTGAGTAATATAATCGCGAGTAATGGTGTCAAACGATTGCAATAATTTTATGTAACACTAGTATAGTGCGACTGAAACGTCAAAAATCATGTCACTTTACTTTCAAGTGTTCTTAGCCTATTTACTGTATGCATCTTGAAGCCGTTGCGCGATGTCCGTGTTCCGTCTTCCACGGTTGAGCGAAATAGATATTTTGAAAATACGATTGACAAAGACGGATTCTCTAGAAAGACATCACTAGAACGACGACAATAACTCATGGTTACCGCGTTAGAAACGTACCTGCCATCCAAACTTCCACTCTGCCGGCCGGTATTGACTTCAAAGTCCTTGAAATTGCGCGGACGCTTGCTTTTATCTATACGGCTTTCACGATCGTGGCTTATAACCAGATGAAATATACACGTGGAACTGTAAATCTCATTAGATGATTCATATGCGCTAGCTAGGTGGGCAATTGTGATCGTTATCGTGTCTCCGTTGACATGATCTCATGAAAAAGCGCGTGCTTAACCATTTTCTTTAGGCATCAATGTCGACCAATGAAGAGGTCTTTCACCAGACCATTTCTCGACGGAAGGATGTAGGCGGAGATGGTCTGGCCACGCAAGACTAGATATTGGTCGTTTTTTCTTTAGGATCAAATTCTGCTTTCGACCCGACCAACACAACATGTCGTTAGAGAGAACAACGCAGATACCCATACAGAATTAAACCTTTTTCGATATGCGATAACATTCAATGTGTAGCCTACTACATACTGATGATTGTTTCAAAATTTACGTGTCTTCAAAATTTCAAAAGGCGCGTACTTAGAGGGTTCGGGGGTGGGGGTGGTGAGAACGAACCAAACCACTCAGTTGGAGGTCCGCTTGTACAGTAGCTCTGCATGTCAACGACCGACCAGACTAAAGGGCGTATCCAGAAGCGCTTAGGCCCGGAGGCACAAACTTGTAGTCTAGATATTTCAGTGTGACAAAATTGCAATTTATAGACACTATACATATGGTTCGTTAGTAGAGCTTTATCTCTCTCGTTGTTAAACAACAATTACATTATTCATATACACAACCCCTTACATTTGTCCTGTTCGTCGCTGTCAACGCTTGAATCTTCAAAGTCATCTTGAAATAGAATGCCTGGCAGCAGAAATTTTTGAAGTTTTTGTTTCGCAAAAGTAAAGGAGGGAACTTGCCGCAAGTGCCCATCCTGGATCCGCCTCTGCTGATACTGCATGCACTATTGTACAAGCAGTATACATGGATAAGCTGTAGTTGCTGAAGTGCGCTGCCCTGGGTCCCACGTTCGAGATCCGGATCTAGATTCAACAATCTTCGGCGCATAATGTGATGTATGTATATGTGTATATATATATATATATATATATATATATATATATATATATATATCAAAATAAATACTTACGAATGTCTTCCAATAGCCATGGTAACTATTAAACAAATTCACTAAAAAGATCATCTTGAGCTGAATTGCAGAGCCACTCGAGCAATGAAATGTCCGACTCATAAAATACCTCAGTGTGGGAATTTCAATTTTCTGTGCCGGTGACTTGCAAAATTTTACCTGTGCACGGTCTGGCAACTAAGCGGGGTAGTTTTTTGTAATGACATCCACGGTACAGCTCTTAGCTCCCCGGCTTGCAAATTTGCGTACACATATACACGTGTGCAAAGAATGTATATAAATATTTTGATATATTATTCCGTAACATGAAACGTGATTGCTTTAGAATGAAAATTAACGTCAGCATAAAATGTCTTAGAATCAACGAAACGTCTCTTCATAGTAAAGTTTTGTCGTATACGTTTTTTATATCTCTCTCTAAACCTACTACAGTATTGCAAGTTCATTTCGCTACAGTCGATTATAGTCGCTCACTTCAAAATTCCTCGTTGATGTCACGACATTCTTTACCGTTTCCGACGTAACCCGTGGGACACTTGTCGCATCTGTATGGTGGAAAGACAGCAAAATCGTTCGAGCACTTGACATCCTGGAAGCAGGGTTTGAGCTCGTTACATGGATCTGAAAACAAAAATAATTTTATTCATGAAAAAGTTTTATTTAATTAACGTGATTTTACCTTGGGAGCATTCTGGGACAATCAAAGATAATTGCTTGTCACATTTCTGACACTGAGTTTGGTACGATCTAATGGATGGACAAATAGATGCTCTCTTTCCTTTATGCAAACAGCCATCCAGGACGCATTGTGTGTACGCAGTATGTGGGCTGGTATGAGAATGGCATTCGGCAAACGGTCCCTTCGGGTGGAGAATAATGTCACAAAATTCCTCCACTTGTCTTTTGTTTTCCGGATTTTGATCACAGAATGGAACCTCCGGATGGTCACGGCATGTGTTTGTAGGATCTAAGATGAGTCTCCTTTGATTCAGTGCAGCCCAGCTTTTACCGAATATGTGGTAGTTACAAACGGAACGAGCAGACGTAGAGCCCTTGACATTGCTGACTTTTAGAACTTTTCCATTTGGCAAAGTAAGATCGTCTATTGAGTTTCCGTTGTAGTTGCCACACAATCCACACATTCTGTTTCTAAAGTTTGATGGAACAGATACAACTACTTGATAATGATTTACCACAAATACTTTGACTTTTGTACGTGCCAAAAGAATTTCTACTCTTTCTTCAAATCCTTCAGAAAAGAGAAGAATTTGTGAACCATCGATTGCTGATGTGGTTGATGGCCAAGACAGACGTTCGTCGTTCAAATACACTATCGGCTTGTGAAGAGAGACAAATATTTTAATCACTCCGAGTCCAGCTGCACGAATGGCGACGGCTCTTGTCCATACAGAGCCGATTGCATTTGGGAAAGGAGAGGTATTTTCGATGTGAATATCAAAGAGACCTCCAGTACAGTCACGTGCCAAAACATATTCACACGAGCCTTGGAATCGATGAACGAGACAATCGAATGTTATATATTCCTGGTTTGCTCTTGTGATTGACGCCAGTGGTGTGCTAAATATCGTACAATTAGCGTACTTGCAGCTACTGCCATCACCATAACATTCTCCACATTCATCCACAATTGTACCAACACGAACGTCGCTTCCTGCAACATTTCTGCATTGGGATTCGTAGGCCTTGATAGCAGAACAACCACAACTTCTATTGCCGTTGCAATCGCAAATCTGTTTGATACACAAGTTGTAGTATTCAGTTGGATCGAGAACGGAATGACAAGCACCGTATCGTTGACCGTCTTGAGTTAGGACGTTGCAGTAGTCCAAGGCCGACTTCAGTGCAGGGTTTGAGCAGTTTGGTGGGGGGCTGCAAGTATCCTCAGGAGACAACAACAATCTTTCTTCCTCCTTCACTTTGCGATTTCTACAATATAAGTTAGTTTCGTTCAAACTGCTGCACAATCCTCGTGTTCGGTTGTAGTAATTGAATGGTACGGCCACTTTCACTGTCGCCGAGAGTCCGTCCCAAATGACTTGTACGTCAGAACTTCCGATGATTACTTTGACAACGAGACCAGATCTGGTCACGAGGCCTCCGTCGATCTTGTAAGGAAAGGAATAGGGAGTATGACCGTTCACTTGGACTGTAGAATTTCTCCACACTTTGGTAATGGAACCTCCTGATACACGAATGGCTAATAGTGCCTGTTCTTGAGATAACTTTGTTTGATATCTATTTCTGTTGAGAAAGTGTACGGAGAATTCGTCTTTCTCGCAATCTTGCAAGAGTGCATACTCACAATTTCCTTGGATATCAAGTGAATCATTTTCAAAAGTCTTCACATGACCGATCGACGCTGCACAGGATGGTCCGCTAGGTACGCAAGAGCCGTTACCATAGCACTCCCCACATTCATCAACCACGGCGTTGAAATTAGTAACTCCCACTTTACGACAGGCTTGTTCAAATGCATCCACCGAAGTGCAATAACACGAATCTTTGCCGTCGCTGAGGCACGAACAAGTGTCATACATGCAAGTCGAGTAATACTCGTTGGCGTTTACGAATTCGTGGCAAACTCCGTATCTTCTTCTGTCTTTAATTACCTTGCAGTAGCTATGTGCTTCGTCTCTGACAGCGACATTACAAGGATTTGGAGGTTGAGGTCCATCTTCACACGATTCATTTTGTGGTATCAGCAGTCTGTTTGCTTTGGAAATGGTCCAATCCACACCAAACTGATGATACTCTTCGATTGAAGCGAAATCATTGCTAGTGTGTGTTAGACCGGTCGGTTGCAGTACTGTACCATTTCGTAATGTCAAGTCATTTGATTTGTTACCGTCAAACGTTCCACATAGCCCACAAAGACGATGCTTATAATGGTTGGGTGCTACAATTTTGACTTTGTTCTTTCCGTTCCAGAAAACTCTGACTCGAGAACTGGACAACGTTACTTTAATCCACACATCGGTCTCATCTCGTGTTCTTTCTATAACAGTCCCATCGACTCCAATGGTAAACGGCAGTTGATTTTCTGTCAACTGCACATTGTTAACAACCGTAACTTTATTCAAGAGAAGTTTGATGATGGCTACTTTGGGTATCTTGATGGCTACAGATCGCACATATGTGACGAGCTTGTTTCCGTGTCGATGTTCGTTTTGCTCTGTAATTTGAAAATCTTCATGTTGACAGTCTTCAGTAAGGACGTACTCACAATGTCCTTGAAAATGGTAAAGACTATCGTCAAACGTTCTATAGTGAGGATCTCCGTACACGTAGCAGGTAGCGTCTTCACAAGACGAACCGTTCCCATAACAGACGCCACATTCATCGACTACAGATGAGAAGCCGGTGACACCACGATCACGACACATGTTTTCATACTCTTTAATAGAATCGCAACCGCAACCGGTATCTCCATTACAGCCACAAATGTCAAAGACGCAAGATTTGAAGTAAACTTTTGGATCTACTATAGAATGACATAGGGAATACCTTGGAGACTTGATTTCTGCACAATACTCCTCAGCTTTAGATTGATTAGCTTTGCATCCAGGTGGTTCTGGTTCCGAGTCTTTGCAGAGGTAATTGGAAGGAAGCAACAATCGATCATTGCCTTGCACCTGCCAGCTTACTCCAAGCTTGTAATATGCAGATTGCGAGACGGGAGAGTAAGAAATATCTGGATCACTCGGAACGACAATACTCCCGTCTCTCAGAGACATGTCATTCGCTTGATCGTTGTCGTAGATACCGCACAAGCCACACGTTCTGTTGAGGTACGACTTTGGTACTCTCACAGCTATCCTGTGTTTGCCATCAAATGTCACCACCACATCACTTGCAGCTATATGCACTTCCACTCCGGCTACAGTCCGACGAACGATTGTTCCGTCTCCAGGCAAACGATGAGGAAACGATTTCACTTTACGAGAGTTTATTATTACCTTGTTTCCTCGTAGTAATTGAATAACTCCGCTATTTTTTATCGTCACAGCTACTGCTCTCGTCCATGTGACGTCATATCTTCCTCGTCTGTGTTCGTTCTGGACGTGTACAGCAAAATCATTACGCAGACAATCTTGCACGAATACGTATTCACAGTGTCCTTGAAAATGATGACGAATGCCGTCAAATGTTGTATAATGCGGATCACCCCAGGCCGAGCAGGTAGCTCCATCCCTGCAAGAAGTGCCATCTCCGAAACAAATTCCACATTGATCCACGACAGATGCGATAGAAGTGGCACCCATCGTTCGACATAAAGATTCGTAGCTGCTTATTACTCCACAAGATGCATTCGATACGCCGTTACTGCCACATACGTCATATACACACGACTGGAACGCTTCCTCAGGATCTCGATACTTGTGACAGTCTGCGTACGGCCCGTTCGGATCTTTAATGAAAGAGCACTTATCTTTGGCGTCTGTAAAAGATTTTCCGACGCAAGGATTTTCTGGCGCCGTTTTATAATCGTCGCATTTTTCAGAAGCAGCAAGTATCATACGCTCACTGCCAATTGCCGTCCAGCTAAGACCAAACGAGTGGTACGCATTGGTCGAAGTTGGAGAAGAAGAATAGGTAAGGTGACTCGCATGATAGACGGTACCGTCCCTTCCCTGCATGTCGTCATTGGGATTACCATTATACTGACCACATAAACCGCACGTCTTGTTGAAGTAGTGACGTGGTACGGTCAATAGCACAGATTGAGATCCATCCCACGATACGATAACGCCAGAGTTGGCAAGAAGAAGGCGAGTGTTTCTCCCTACTTTTGTAATGCGAGATCCATCGGCTAGTATTCGGTACGGATAAGCGTCGACAACAAGACCGTTGAATGTCGTGTCTCCGTCGCGCTTCATAACAATAGTTCCCACTCTTGCTATTCGAATAGCCACAGCGGCCGTCCACGTTACCCGAGAGCCTTGATTGCGGACCTCATTGAGTACGTTGATTTGAAACTGGTCTGATGAAGTACAATCCTTCGCAAGAACGTACTCACACTTGCCCTAGAAAGAGAACGCTTTCATTTCACAAAGCAAAGTAAAAACGACTTCAATAGTGCAACGGTCACTCTTTAGTTAGGGCCGTATCTCCATGGTTTCTAGCTTCCACGGAAAGCATGGAATTGCTTTGTCCAAGTGTAAGCGTACATAGTCAGTCGAGACTAAGAGTTCACAGCGAGCTAACGTCGGCGCCAGTAATTTTATCTTTTGTCATGTTTGCAACTCTTTCAGATGATGTTTATTGTAGACAAAATATTTATCTAATCCTCAAAAATGTTTACGAACGATAATAAACGGAACTTAACCAGGAACAACTACAAATGGCTAACAGGTTATTCTACTTTAAATCTAAATGTCTATTTATAACCATTTTTAGTATAAAGACTTTTCTGTGTCGAAAGTGTAATATATTAAACTATTATTTTGATAACTAGAGGCATGCAAATATTTGCAACAATTTGGTACAAACCATAAATCATTAAGTTTCTATTTCTTTATTAATTCAGTGACATTGGCTATAATTTGAAAATCTCGTTGAAAACGCCATGAGATACGTCCATGTAGCTAATAAAATGAAGCACTAAAGTGCTAAACCCTTGACTTCAAAGTTAGGTTACAAAGCGTTTTTTACATTTTTAATCTAATTTGTACAGAGCCAATGAAGAGCCTAAATTGGGCTGGACAAAAGCTGGAAAGTGGTATTGTTGACCTCCGATAGCTATTTGATACTTCTTGAAAGCATGCAAAGACATCACAAATCGACTAGCACGTTAATTTTCTGCAGCAAAACAGTGAGCTCATGCCCTACGTTACATTTGGTCGTCCACTTGTCCGGACTTAAAAATACCTTTACTCTATATATACCCCTGGCGCATGCGCACATATTTTACATAAACGTTTTCTATTACCTGAAAATGATGTGCCGCTCCGTCGAAAGTTACATAGTGGGGATCGCCGTACGCTTGACATACTGCTCCGACGTTGGCGCACGTCGAGCCGTCTCCGAAACAGACTCCGCACTCGTCAACGACGGTGCCAATCACTCGATCTCGACTGCGGCATATATCTTCGTATGCTAGCACGGATTGACAAGCGAGATCGCTAATGCCATTGTTAGCACAAAAGTCGTGGACACAGAAACGGTAGTAGTCGATAGCACTGATAACTCCATGACAGTTGGAATATGGGCCAGAAGTATTAGTGATGAAGTTGCAGTAATCTTCTGCCTGTCGTCTGAGACTTGGAATTGTTTCACATGGAGAAGGACGTGGTGGTGGTAAAGGACATGATGATCGTGCTGACAAGAGTCTGCGATTATCACTTTGCACTGCCCAGCTCGATCCGAATCGGTCTACATTAAAAGTCTCGATTTTGCCGTCGCGATTTAGCAAGTCGTCTGACGTCTTTCCGTTGAAATTGCCGCACAGACCGCGAATGCGATCAACATACAACTGTGAGACGGTCACCTTCACGACACCTTTTCTATTCCACGTGATCTCGACGTCATCTTCTGGTAGACGACCACGAAGACGGACATGAACGATTCCGTCTTGCTTGTATATTTTGTACCTGCATGATTGGCTGGTGTAAGGAAGCACATCTAGGACATTTCCGTCAATCTGAATAGTCGACCCTCGAAGTACAATATTAGAGTCCGTTTGTGAGGTAGTGATAGATACAGCTGCTACGCATGTCGTCGTTCCTTTACCACAAGGCTCTTTTTGCACTCGAATTTCGAAGTCGCCTTCGATATCTTGAGCTAGTACGTATTCACATCTGCCTTTGAAGTCGTATGCCATGCCATCAAATGATCTGAAATGAGCATCTCCTGTTGCTTGACAAATGCCAGAAACTGTTGGGCAAAGGCACTTTTTATTGACACACTTGCATCCTTCCTTACATCTAGAATAACATTGAATTTGATCTGATTGTCATATAACGCTTTACTTTAATTTTTTTGCCATACCCAGACGGAGAAATAGTATCGTCACAAAGAATGGAGCACTTCGTGGTTGCAATGAGCTCTACTGTCGCTTTTTTGTGAATTCGACCAGCATCCGTTTCGTTTAGTTGTCCGAAGAACACACCAACTGTAGCTAAGTGTCCGCGAAAGATAGAATCTTCGTGGAACTTGGTCTTTCGAACATCTATGTCTATATTTCGCGTTCCAATAAGTACAGTTCCTTCCTAAACGCAGAAAATATGGAATAGTAATGATTAATTATTTTAATTGATTAATTAATGAGTCTGGCTTTATGTGATAAGTTTCTTCAATTGTCTTTATGTGGGTTCAGGTGTGTGTGCGTGCGTACGTGCGTGCGTGCGTGCGTGTGTGTGTGTGTGTGTGTGTGTGTGTGTGTGTGTGTGTGTTTGTGTTTGTAGTATACCTTCGTATGTCGAAAGTTGATATTCCCCAAGGCAACCTGCGAACCAATAATCTTTCCATCAAAATAGGTTTTCAATGTCTTCTTTCCAAAGTCAAACACTGCCAGCACAGTGTGCCACATATCGTCATCAATTTTTGTGTTTTCTTCTTTTTCGAACAGAGCTTCTTGAGTATGCGACCCAATCACTGAGTAGTCCACACGAACTCTTTGAAACTTTCCTGATTTTAATCTTAAAGCGTATTCTATCTGTGGAACATTGTTGACACTTTTGAAAAGTATAGTACCCAGATCTTTCATTCTCTGTTTGAATACTGCAAACAGAGCAAAGCTGCAGCCGTCTAAATCAGGATAATGAGATCGTTTCACGGTGAAGAAAGTTGATCCGTTAAACTCGACAGTCGGAGCGTTCCATTTGCTGGTAGTTTTATCTGCACACGGAAGTGTCTCCTCTACTGCATCCTGAGTGAGCAAGTTGTGGAAGTCGTATGGCCAATAGAACGATTCCGGATTATTGAAACACTCGTCGACTTCGATTTTTCGTAAACACTTTGCCACAGAAGTAGTGCCTATATATATACAAATTTATAAGAACTATTTTATCTAGCGACATAGTTATATACACAAACTAAAACTAATTTTTATTAAATGCATATGAGGAAAAGCTGTGATGCTATGTTGCGGACAGATTGTCAAGCTGTCTTGGCGTATCTGAAGACAAGCAAGTAGCTTGCTAACTGGTCAACTGCGCAGCAAGGAAGAGAAACTTAAAGCACGCACGGCAACAGAGAAATAGAACACACAAGGATGTGACCGAGTGCGCAACTAGAAGCAATGACATGTGCAGCGAATGTCGTCGACAATATGAACAATTCAAAGAAAGTGCCATGCAGAAAAGTTGAAGGTAACATGTATACGATTGCGGCTCCTAAGCACTGCTGCCGTCATCCCAAACAGCGTCATTTTCGTCTTCAAGCGTCAGCCCCTCCCCCTTCCTAATACTTTCGTCGGAAAGAGTTAGGGAAACTCCCTTCGTAAAGTGTTGTCGTTGTCCGGTTGGACCGCATTCGGTGAGGTAGAACATTATCCATGTGTATGATCGTGTAAGCTATCAATAATCATGGTATACATGGCCGCGAACATGCAATCATCGCCTAGTATACAGGCACGTATTATCACACAAAATGCAGGCGTGGTTCGAAACCTGCCTTGGGGAAATAAATACAACCGCATGAGAGGATTACTCTTCGTATCTATAGAGAATAGCAAATTGGTGTGCGTTCCCATGTGCACCATGAACCGTTAGCACCTCTCTCGCTATTGTGGTAATGACGACCAGAACGACGTCAATGGAGTCCCTAGTCTCGCGTATCCAGACCTTTCACAGCCGCGAAAGTGACGCGGGTCTGGCTACGGGAAACTAGGTTTTTCCCATATCCCCCCGCTGGGTAGGGATTAAAAAAGCAAGACTGTAAGCACCATCGTCGCTGCCTGTCGTCTACAGACCCATTCGTTTTCTTCTATCTCTAGATATTTACATGAATATCACAGTGCACCTACGTAGACTAGTACATGATATTCCAAAATTACAAAGCTTGTCATGCATATGAAATTATACATACCACAAACACTGACTAATTGATGTACTTACCTAGTGATGCTACGCTGATCAGCATCAGTAATAGTAATTTCTGACAGTATTCTTTCAGAGATTTTCGATTGTCACTGCAGTTGCAAAGCCAAGCATACAACAATTCAAATATTTCACCACTAGCAAGTTTAGACTATAAAATATTAAACGAATTTATTTATTACTAATACTAATTATTAGTATGGACAACCTCATTGCAGTCAGTTTACGATAACTGCACTAGACTCGATGTGTTCAATTAGAATACTGCAATATGTGAAGACAGCGGGCAAGTGGGCCAATTTCTTGCTGGTTACAATGATTGACCTAGAAACACGATTCAAGCTAATTGGTCACTAGATTTATAATAGCTTGGAAATCACGCACAATATAATGGACAACCAATTACATTCAAAGTTTAGACAATAGTCTACTTTGATTAATTAACTAGACAGGAAGAAGAGCTATACCTCAAAGAGACTTGAAATAATATATAATTGCAAGTACAGCCACTCTACTTACTTTCTGAATAACGAAAACAGAACAGTTGCCGTCACAACTCTTGTACAAGTCTTTATCGTCGCTACTGCAGCTCTTGATTGAAACTGCCTGTTCTACCCTCTCTTATATAGTACCTTTGTCTCATCGACTGACCACATCTACAACCTACACACTATTTTGGTGTAGACGGCCGGAAGTGATGATTTGCAGTTACACTTGCCCAGTAGTCTATTCCTAGCACGTCTGTCAAGTTTCCTCATCCGCGTCTGGCAAAGGTAGTTCAATAATAGAATATTTACTAATTAACTAATAATCATTTTATCGATCAAAGTCTAGGAGCCGGCCAATGTTTCAGCTCAAAGATAAGCTAGAAAATTGCATTAGTTGTACATAAAAATTAAATTTAGAGTTTAAAAAATCGATTAAATAGCTAGATGACAGAGGAGAGTTCTGTGTAGCGTGAGTTCTTGCTTCATACAACTACACAGTTTGCGCTGAAACACTCGCAGAGCGGAAGCTTGTCGAAACGGAAGCATCGCACGTGACGTACAAACCGCAACCACGCACATGCATGTACTAGACTATTTGCCAGCTTAGTTTCTAGAGAAAACAAAATTTTTTTTACTAAGTGGTGCAGTTTGCATTGGTTTTTTGATCAACGTGCTTTTTCTCAACGTCGGACAACGTGCATTCGTACCTTCCGAATTAGTTAGGCCACGCCCATTTCCCGTTACGTCACCCACTTTTAGTTCATCGGTTGGTCTGCTGCTCTTCCGCACGGCTTCCCTATTGAGGTAGTGCGAGTAGACAAAGTAGCAGATACGTAACAGCGTTGCGTGTATTGCGTGTGTCGCGTCTAGGCTAGACTGTATCCTAGACGTTGCGATTACTCGATTAATTAGTTTACACGTGATGACAATGGCTGAGTCAGACATCTAGTATGGGGTTGCCATTCCCATGGTGACGAGACAAATTGTGGCCAGGAAGAAATTTATTGCTTCAGAAAAATGAAAGACAAATAATTATTAATTAATAATGTAATATTTATCAATTTGACAATAAAGGTTTTAGAGCTCTAATCTTTTGTTTTGGAAATGTCACTTAATTAATAATGGATCCTTTTACAGAATAATTTTGGTAATAAGATATACACTGTAACAGGTTATTGCAATGAATTCAGCACAAATGATATATATATATATATATATATATATATATATATATATATATATATATATATATATATATATATAACATTGTAGCTCATAAGATAATTAATTGATGAAAAAATTGACGTACAGGCACGTACAACATGTACCACCAGGTCACGACTGTCGACATTGTCACACTCTTGGAAATGAGCGACCTGCAATAATGTCGATAAATAACTCAATTGCTTCTGAGAGGAGACCAACAGACATTTTTGAAGAGCTGATTAAGTAGTTAATCAAGATACGTCATTTATCACAAAATTTCGTTTGTAACAGAGAAAGCCCAGTTCATATAGAATCTGATGTACTTTGCTATTCTGTCTGTACTCTACATCTGTTACTTCTATTACACATTTAGCTTTAATTAACAAATTACCATATTCTATATCAATTAATTAGAAAAACTGTTGCAGCCTTAAGTGCGTCCTTGGGGTCACAATGTTGGCCTAGTTTTGTCAAATTCTTTTGTCAACAGCGGCGTCACCCGCCTTCCATGATTGGTTCAGTTGAAATCAAACTCAATAAAACAAATTTAGACTGACTATATACATAGGACTCATGCTTGCTGATTGCATGATGATGATGATCTTGATATGTAGATATATTAGCTGATTTGTCCTTTTATTGCCTGAAAATTTCATGCCAGTGTTGCTGGTCAAACTTCATAACGAGACATCAAGTGGCACTTTGGGACCACAACTGTTGATGTTAATATAAAATCATTGATATTAAAAGTGGTAACGTTTTTAAAAGTCGTGTTCACGGTTGCTGTAGGAATACAGAATAACTAAAATACAACTACAGCATACGAAGACTGTCAATAACAAAAATATGTTGTACCAACATCCCACAACACTAAACTGAAGTAAACTACTGTATGCATCTAGTAGATGCTACACACTGGAGCTTACCTCAAACAATGATCTTCTGTTGTATTCAATGCTATCTGTGGCAATTGACAAACTGTAGGCTGTGTCTAGTACATACTAGTTAAACTAACAGTATGAAAGTTGAAACCACACTCTGTGCCATTGAAAAGCGTGAAGCAAGACTTGGAAGCTCATTCTAGTTGCAAGTGTGCAAAGTTTTCTACAGACTGAAATTGAAACACGTACAGTACTGCATGCACATTAACAGCTTCATCAAATGAGCATGCTGTGGTATCAACTGTCTAAACGAACTAGTTTTGTACCAACTTTGAACAAGTAATTATCTTTTGTTGCAATCTAGTATACTTATGCACCCAGGATCCGTAAGTGCATAATATTTATCAACGATAACAGTCTAAAGCTTTCAAAAACTTTGTTTTCAATTTGACAACTAATACATAATAATTAATTAGCTACTTTTCTTTTTGGTCTGGAGCCATAAATATTAAGCCTATGGCCACAATTGCCCTATCACCATAGAAATTAATAGCAACCATTGACACAAACAGAACCGCGCGTCCAGCACTAACTCCCAGATTGTGCGGACACAACACAAAATCCCGGATAAGAGTCTAACCGTGCAGGTATTTCTACGCTCTCTTTGGACGTCGTCACTTCAAAGATATTCTAATTGTTGGCGTAGGATTTAGAGAATGTTGCAGCTACATGACGTTCATATACTGTCATTTAATTCCACCTACCATTGTTGAGCTGGCCATGCATGTAATGTTGTATTAGATTGAAAATTCATAATGAAAAAACAAGTGCTTAGAAGGAGGGTTGCTTAGCTAGAAAGAAATCGTGATGTCATAATGTGAAGTAAAATACTTAATTAACCCAAATAAAGCAACGCAAAGTCTCCATTGTCTAGTTGAATGAAAGTCGACCGTCTAGTTTTTGTGATGATTTCCTAGACTCCTACTCAGTCCTCCTCCGCGCTAGCTTGCTACACCACGTGCGCTAGCTGTCAGGTGTGTATAGGTCCATCCAACAACACGTGTGTGAAACCACACGGACCTATACACACGTGACAGCTAGCGCACGTGGTGTAGCAACCGAGGACTGGGCACGAGTCTAATGATTTTCTAGGACCATTGAAATCTAGCCTCACTCTAGACACAGTTTTGATTGCGGTCACACCAAACCCTCCCCCGCCGTCCGGAAGTAAAAAGGAAGAAAATGGCAAAAAGGGTGGACTTTGCTGTCTCAAGATAAGACTGCCATCATAAAATGTTGAAGATAAATGATTGAGTTTGAGGTCACGTCTATACACTCGATCTATCTTGCTTCATGTTCACACTGCTATATAAAAGCATTTTAGTCTACATGACAGCTATATAGATTGACATTGTTAGTTTAGCTTGCAAAACATCAAGACCGACCGCTAATATGGGAGGGTTCAATTGGGTTGAGCTCTAAACGTGATGCAACTGTCTTGATACAATTGATGTACTCAGTAACGTCAATTGGGCTGAAATTCGAGGCAGCTCAAACTCAAGTTCAAACCTTAAAACGTGGTCTCAAACGTTAATTCACATAAATGCAGCAAAGTAATTATCTGTGTTGCAGTTTCTTGAAATATTAATTTTGTTCCATTCGCGTTGTGGCTGATATATCTTCAATATTAACTTTCTACTTCCAGATTACTGAGAGACTTTGTTTTTACTAATTGCTGAGATTAAAGAATGTAATGGTAGATTCAAAAATTCATAGTGACAAATAGTGCTTAGGCAAAAGGGTCGCTAAATATATTTGAATGATCCTAGGAATTATCAAAATAAATCATTAAAAATCTATTTTATAGTAGACGGTCGATTTTCAATCCAACTATAGGATGGAGACTTTGCGTTGGCTTATATGGGTTATATTTAATTAAGTCTTTTACTTCACATTATGACGTCAAGGTAATTTCTTTCTATAACACTCAATGTGTAGCCTACTACATACTAATGATTTTATAAAAATTTATGTGTTGTAGATCAGGCGCGTACTTAGGAGGTTAGGGAGTGAGAACGAACCGACTCACGTCAGTTGGAGGTCCTGTTCATCTTTTTACTAGGATTCTTTCGTTCGAATGGGACTGGGAAGAATCTTTTGTCCCAATGGGATTTTCATGTCTTTCGTCTTTGGTTGAGACGTTGAACTTTCTGAATGCAATACATACACATTTCGCTTACTTTTACACAGTCTGCAAAGTCTAGTCGTTTTCAGAAACGACGTAGAACGCCTATGAACCCAAGACAAGTTTGCCTTGGTAAAATTTTGACGTTAGGCGTTATCTGCTAAACCTAAAAATTGTCTGCGCTGTTATGGAAACCACCTAAATTGCTTTTGAGAGTCAGGAAAGCAAATCAAAGTTTGACGGCCCTGTCAACCAGACCGTACTCGCGCATCTCGACGCTTTGATTCGACGCTTTCATGTTCACGTCTTACGTCTGGCGATGCTGAAAATGTAATGGCACTACTTTTCACAATAGAAGCAACCCATTCAGTACTTTGAAACAGCTCTGGATCGGTCGGAAATGTCGAAATCCCGTTCAGACGAATTCGTTCGAATGGGATTTTGCTATCTAGCGTGATCTTTTGCGCGCAAAACACGACATAACGTTAGACACTAAACGTATAAAATCACGAAAGTGTTGTCACGATGGTCATTGAAAGTTGTGGACATCAGGAAAAATCAAAGCGAATTTTCCCTGTCCTTGTCGAACAGACCGTACTCGCGCCCTATGTCGACCATTCGGTATCAGGGAGGCTGAGTGCTCAGCGGTATACTACGTACGAAGAATAAAGACACACTTAACCTACATAGCTAAAGAGTGAATGAAACAAGTATAAAACACTTTGAGAAAATAATCGGTTTCTAGGGATGAGCGTGTACTTTTAATTAGTTAACTTATAGATTGTTCATTGCTCATTTCGTGCGTCACACTCTTTTTACGCTTTCGTCATTTGCAGCAGTTGTGTGCATTTCGACTTTCATATATACGCTGAAGTCAAGTGTGGCACTACTCTGGTATGGAATTAGAAAGGTGATGTAGGAGATGATGATGGCTTGAACGAAATAAGTGTACATACCAAACACTACCTAGTAGACCCATGCATCTGATCACTTTCTCTACTTGTACTAGCAGACGTTCTTTAGTTATAGTTTACAATCTAAATAGTTAGGCTATGATCGACTTTAGATTGCTGTAAATATAAGTTCAGAAACGCACATCCAAAGCACTATTTGGAAGAGAAATACGAATTGATGTAAATATATTTACTATTCTTTCTTATCTAGAGATAAAACTGAAATTAATTTAAAACTTTTAAAACAGCACGTTTTACTTATCTGAAACCGTCTAAGCATAAAATACTTATTTTTTGTTCATTTCAATTTTTTATATCAAATTCGTCAGTAACCCATCTACGCGATGATGATAAGTCAGTATGTGGTAAATAGCGTGCATGGATTTGTTCTCGTATCTCTAGTCCCCTGTTTCTCCCATCCACTGCATAAAGTCATCGATTTCATGGCTCTTGCACGGCTGCACTTTGTTTTGAAAATACCAAGTTTTCAGAACAATTTTGACCTTAGTTTGAATAGCCTTTGGAAACTTGGCTCCTACCAGAAGGTGTTCTGCTTCTTGGATTTCTTTTTCCATGTCGTGAAAACTGAGCCATCTTCAAGATTTTCGGGAGTTCCGGACAGGACATGCATTCAGCAATGCTCTAATATACCCGTTTTGTTCCAGGTATTGCAATGTCCCGTCTATTTCATCAACAGTACATTCGATAACTGTAGAAACATGAACATGTATTTGAAGCAAAAAAGAGCCAGGCTACAGCATGATACCTTCAGATGATTCAATTCATCACTCGAATTGTTTATTTTCTAGGTATGAAATAAAAAAGACCGTGAATACAAAACATTCGACATTAATATAGATATATGCGAGATTGCTGCATAATGTTTACAGAGACGAATTGGGTTAGGCATGCTTAGAATATGATGCACAGGAAAAAATTTAACTGTTCTCTTTTCCGTTTTGCAGACGATCTAATATCATAATCACGTTTTATCAGTTTCCTTTTTTTGATTTTTGTTTAACAACAACAAGAAACGTTTCTGATCAAATATGGAACACAGAAACACAATACACAATGTATGAACCTTTGGAGAATAGCTGCTGATAAACAATAATACACATTTTAGTGCTCAAATATGCTACTTGTAGAACACGCTCTTATACCTTGATCTGTCGGAATCTGTTGTGCCTTCAATAGAAAAGGGTACTTTTTCCTGGCTTGAACGATACCTTGCATAAGCAGATTAGTGATAATCATATGTCCAAATAAATACAGTGTGTATCTGAATTTTTTGCAGTGTTGATACCGTTAAAAGAGTCATTAGCTGTAAGGTGTTCGTCTGGTGAATAACGTTTACTTTTCGTATCTGATTTCTAAAATCATACAAATATTACAATTTAGTAACAGTTAAAAATCGTCTCTTTCAAACCGTGCATTTCTCAATTAAATCGATTACT
This sequence comes from Corticium candelabrum, assembly GCF_963422355.1. Taxonomy (NCBI): domain Eukaryota; kingdom Metazoa; phylum Porifera; class Homoscleromorpha; order Homosclerophorida; family Plakinidae; genus Corticium; species Corticium candelabrum. The sequence goes on from NC_085103.1 coordinate 1,548,836, forward strand.
TGATGAATTGTTGTTTCTGTCCCTGTAATGCAATCACTAGAATGTGAATCCTCATCATGGTCGTTTTCAAATAGTTCATCTTTCTGTTCTCTCTTGGATACAGTACATGTATTGTATCAGTAAATTGTATTTTGTTAGATCTATAAATTGTACGCGTACCTTTCAACGGCCCCTGTAAAAACAATTCGATGCAATATCCACGTCTTCATGTCATTGGGATTGATCTAAAAATTAATGAAGTCGACGTAATGGACTCAGTTAATGTTTATACCACTCCAAATCTGTCATACGTTGTTGGCTACACGAGGATTGTCCACAGCTGCTGAAAGCATGTTTTCTAACAACAAGTATACTGTATACATTTTATATGTTTTACTTTTGGAATTAGTAGACGAGTTTATGCAGACTTACCACACAAGTGCATATTCCACAATTAAATGGATCGGTTTGTTGCGGGTAATTCTAGATGCATGAAAATTTCTTCTGCTTAACTACGATAGTACTAATACATCCAATTTTACTTGAGGTATTGGGTATATCAACGACGAGTCGGTTACATCTATAGTCAATCCATTGACTAAACGGTACACATCCGTAATCCACAGTCTGTTAAATACAAAAAAACGTTGTTAAAATTAAGTGACTTCGTCGACTCTATACTCCAGCACGCACACAATTGTAAGTAGCTATAGGAAAACTAAATCACTTTACTTCAAGTCAAAAACAACTTGTTCGTGCTTCTTTCCAAGCGAGTCAAAGACAAGAAAGGCTTGATGAAATATATCTATAATCTTAATTCATTGAAGAAATACAAATAAACACAATACTTAGTAAACAAATACATTTATGGCTTACAACTTCTATCCAATGATTGGTTAAGTAAACTGGAATGGCAAGAAGCTCATAATGAAAACATTTAGCTAAAAAATCAACACAAATCACTTTCTCAAAGTGTTTTTATACTTGTTTCATTCACTCTTTAGCTATGTAGGTTAAGTGTGTCTTTATTCTTTGTACGTAGTATACCACTGAGCACTCAGTCTCCCTGATACCGAATGGTCGACATAGGGCGCGAGTACGGTCTGTTCGACAAGGACAGGAAAAATTCGCTTTGATTTTTCCTGACGTCCACAACTTTCAATGACCATCGTGACAACACTTTCGTGATTTTATACGTTTAGTGTCTAACGTTATGTCGTGTTTTGCGCGCAAAAGATCACGCTAGATAGCAAAATCCCATTCGAACGAATTCGTCTGAACGGGATTTCGACATTTCCGACCGATCCAGAGCTGTTTCAAAGTACTGAATGGGTTGCTTCTATTGTGAAAAGTAGTGCCATTGCATTTTCAGCATCGCCAGACGTAAGACGTGAACATGATCATAAGCGTCGAATCAAAGCGTCGAGATGCGCGAGTACGGTCTGGTTGACAGGGCCGTCAAACTTTGATTTGCTTTCCTGACTCTCAAAAGCAATTTAGGTGGTTTCCATAACAGCGCAGACAATTTTTAGGTTTAGCAGATAACGCCTAACGTCAAAATTTTACCAAGGCAAACTTGTCTTGGGTTCATAGGCGTTCTACGTCGTTTCTGAAAACGACTAGACTTTGCAGACTGTGTAAAAGTGAGCGAAATGTGTATGTATTGCATTCAGAAAGTTCAACGTCTCAACCGAAGACGAAAGACATGAAAATCCCATTGGGACGAAAGATTCTTCCCAGTCCCATTCGAACGAAAGAATCCTAGTAAAAAGATGAACAGGACCTCGCTTCTTTTTCATCAAATGCGTCCCTGTCAAACAGCCGATTTGCCATCTGTACGATGATAGTAAGTCAAACAGCTTGGTCTAGTCGTGCATGTGAGTTCGACCATACGGGACCAGGCGCTTGCCTCGCTCCTCCGTGCAGCGTTAGCGCCACCTCAATAGGCGACGTCACGAACCCACCGTACTGTCAGGGTTGCCGTTGCCTTGACAATGGTAGCGGTTGTGGCACCGAGCTCAAATTTGCTGGGATTGAAGAGAAAATGGGCGTTCCTTATATTATTCTGGGAAACCTAGAGCTACGAGGCTTGCAGAGTCCTCAATGCTATTTTGCAGAAAATAGGTGTACTGGACAGTATGATAAAGACAAGTTACTGAGACAACAGTCAGACTACATTCATGATTGATTTGTATGAACACGAGTGAAGAAAAGATCCTATCAAGTTTTGTGTCTCTGTTACAAAATGGGGAATATAATGAAATCTGCAAGATGGCTTTACACTTGAACTGCTTAGCTCCTAGTACAGTAGATTGTGACAGAGGATTAATTAATTAATTAAGGGAGAAACTGTAAATGCCCTTGCTGCAATAATGAGTCATGCATGATAGCTCCCCTAATTGATACATTGCTTTCCCAAGATTATATTAACAATATTATATACTATGCTGATATAGCCTCGGACTAAGGCTGCTAATGATAAGCTATTTGATATCAACATCTGCTGGCACCGCTGTGGTCTTTGTGCCAGATATTTGGCACCATGCACTTAGAAATACAGGCGGGATCTCTGTACCTTTGATGAACAATGTGCGGCATCGCTATACCTTTGAACAATGTGTGTGTTTGAGTTGCTAGAGGCCGGACCATTTGCAAAATATATTGCAGTAGAACTGCAGAAGAGAGTATTCTTGGAAAATCCTGTAGTAGATGACTCAAGTTGAGATGTAATGTCTTGTACAAGAAAATGTACATTGTTGATTACAATGTTACTAACTATTCTCGTCGCTGCCATTTTATAGACTCTTTAAACATTGGACATTGAATAGAAATGTATTAAATTTTTAAATATTGAACATTGACATTGTACTATAGGTAGCAAAGACATGCTAAAGTGCATTTTACTACAGCAGTCCACCTGATAATTAACAAACTATAGAGCAGTCATCTTTGACTGACGTTTCCTGAACATCGATTAGAAACAAAACAGACGAAAACCTATAATTCTCTTTAAATCGTTAACGTTATAGAAAGTTACATTTAAACATTCAATCGCTTTTCTTTAATCTTCTGAGAAAGAGAACTCTGGAAACATAAAATATGAATTTAATTACGATTGAGTTTTTGGCACATATTACACATTTTACCTCAACCCATTTCGTTCCAACCAGTGTTCCGTTCACATCATTGACGGTCTGATCATACAGTTTGTTTCCTGATCCCGTATCCATTGGATAATGAGCATGTAGATCACTGTCGACTTGGTTCAAATTTACCGAGAGAGCCCTGTCTCTAATTTCTGCCAAACTGAGAGCTTTAGTCCACACACGCAACTGAAAGATTGAAATAAAATTTTGTAAGCTATTCCAACTGCTTGAAAGTAGTAGTTGAAACTAGACCTGGTCCATCTGTCCTTCAAAAGCATTTTTGCCGTATTTATCTTTTCCCACCAACACTTTCCCAAAGTATTCCTAGTTGAGTAACACATTATTGATTTGTGCAGTCGATTTATTGATTAATAGTATTACATACTGTGTATGCAGACACTTGACTAGCAGTATCCACAAGATGTCCGTTGCGATACAAGTTGAATACTTTACCTACGGTCACGAAAACATTCACTAGATTAATACTTAAAACGACGATTAATAAAATGGTTGTGTACTTGGAACGTCATAGCTCATTGCGATGTGTTCCCATTGACCAACAATGAGATTTTGTCCAATAACTGTGTGTCCATTTAATGTAGCTTTGAGCTTCCTAGAGAATAATTGCAGTGTTATCTAATCCAATGGATGCCATTTACAATAGTCTCACCGTTGGTCGATGAAGAAACACAATTTATCGTCGTGAGTGCAAATCACTGGCATAATCTTGTCTCCTGCTCGTAGTTTGACCCACAAGCTGACAGTAAAACTCCTATAAACCCGGATAAGATTGATAGAAGTTAATTATGAATGTGTAACACAAATTACGAAAAATTACTTTTTGTAAACGTGCAGACGTAGAGCTCTTCCCATGTCAATATAATCATTGACACCATCAAATTGAAGAGCATAATCTAACCTGATCAAGAGTAATAATACATTTACTGTAAAGCATTAATTACGTAACATGAGTTGACAAACTGAGAGGTGCAGGTGTATTGCAATTTCGACCACGTGACGTCCTTTTGAGAAAAGCAGTAGACGCCCAGACGACCACCAGAGAATTCTTTATCAAAAAGATCTCCACTGCTAACCACTCTAGTAGAATCTCGATAGAACTCGACACTGAAAGGTTCATTTAACATTTTGATGACTCCGATTGTGCAAAGACAAACTATATTTCCTTACTTGATCAAACCTATTGCTGGTTTATGTTTGAGCTTCCACCTATACTCGACTCCGTGCAGCCACGGGGTTTTAGCAGGATCGTGCCATAGCAGCTTTACCTGTCACGTGACAACCAAGCTACCTTTAACGTATAAATTAAATATTAGCAATCACAGTTGTTACCTGTTTTTCTGTCGTAGTCGTTTGCCATAATGCTTTTTGCAATTTACTTCCACTTTTGTCTTCAGACAGAATTTTCTAAAATTTGTAAATTTTTACTATAGACTGATACAGTTGACAGCGTAACGACACCATACCTGAATGGAAAGGCCAGCAACGCCGCCATCTTGATCACCCCGTCTCCAAGACGCCGCATAAAATCGCCCCTTCCTTTGGTAGGCAAACACAAAGCCAATGATGTCGTTATCTTGGTCGCTCTTGTCAACGAAGACGCTCCCTTCGTAGTCAACCGCACCAAAACTCTCGTAACCTTATTAATTGAGAAATAGAATTTAGAGTAATAGTATAAACATATTGGGCGGTGAACTAACTTATAACTATGCCTGGGGAGCCGTTTTCAGTCTGCGTTAGTTCTTTTCCCTGTAAACAAAAAATTGAAATGTTCAGTCAAACCTGTTTATCCACGCTCATTCAAACGCAGAGCTATAGAACAAAGATGTATAATTGATTTTTATTTTCCTGTTTCTACTTTTCTCCTATATTTTCTATTTTTTGCTTTTTCTGTTTTTATTTTTATTTTTCTGTTTCATTTCTTCATATTTTCTGTTTTTATTCTTTTCATTGTCTATTTTTCTGTTTTCTTATTTTTCTCTTATTATTCTTTATTTGTGCTGTTTCTAGTTTTAAATATTTTTTCTGTTTCTATTTTTATTGTTTCTGTTTATTTTTCATTTTTTCTGCTTCTACGTTTTACGTTGTTTCGGTTTTTATATTTTTTCTGTTTCAACTCTTCATTTTTTCTGTTTCTACTTTTTATTTTTACTGTTTCCATTTCTTATTTCTTCTGTTTCAATTTTTATTTATTTTTTTATAATAATTTTAATGTAAGCAAATGTTGTCGGTATTGTAGTAGTTAATTCTATTAGCGTCATCTTTCTAAATGTGTAGTTGTCGTTACAAATTGTTTGCCAAGTGCAATGCACAAACAATGTTGTGAAGTAAGTTATGGGACAGGCTAGTCCTGCTAGCCTGCATGGTGCATGCATGCATGCAGTGATAGTATAGCATATGATAGATGACCGCGGAGTATAAAAACGATTAAATATAGTTGTATATACATACCTCGTTGTTTACAGTCCAATTAATTTCCACTTTATCCACGGTGTTGATATTTATAATCTGAAATTTGTTGAAATCTGTCTTCGTCACTTTCCCATTCGGGGGACAGAAATCACGCAAATTTTGACAAATGTCTCCTATTCCGTTACCTGGAGGAGAAAATCGGTCACTTGCATGCATTGCTGTTGACAACAATGTGTTTCAACTAACCATCAGAATCGGTTTGGTCAGAATTTGAAATGATAGGACAATTGTCACTGCCGTCTTCAATGCCGTCGTTGTCTTTGTCTTCGTCGCAAACATTGCCTTTATAAAAATATATGATATCAAGACAATTTTATTAGAATTGGAAATTTCGCTTGTTAATATTAACCGATGCCGTCTTTGTCGTCGTCAGCTTGATCACTGTTTGCAATATCATCGCAGTTATCCTCGGGTTGTGGAATACCGTCTCCGTCCCTTCACAGAGATTCTAGGTTATACGTGCACAGTTTAAATAAACAGCAGTCGCTCACTTGTCACATGCATCTCCCACCGTATCCATGTTACTGTCAGCTTGATCGACGTTTGCCTTCTTGGGGCAGTTGTCGCATCGGTCACCATAGCCGTCGTTGTCTGAGTCGACTTGGTGTACATTTCTATCTGTTGGACAGTTGTCGCAGGCATCGCCGACTCCGTCGCCGTCTGCGTCTTCTTGTCTGGGGTTTGGTGTAGCTACACAATTGTCCTACGGAGACAGACGCATGCAAGAGTCGAGTCTATATCAATGTATCGTATCGGTTTGTATATACCGCTGTGCAAAACGAATCGGAGCATTCATGTATAGTGTTGTCTGGAATCCCATCCAGATCAGAATCCGAAAAACAGGAAACTCCATTGCCAGCGTAACCACGCTTGCACTGAACACAATTCGTAAGCATTTTACTTATTGGGAACTTTATTTTTCGAGAACGGTTTCACCTTGCATTCGAACAGACCCGGTCCAGTAAACAGACACGTTCCATATTGCTCGTGGCAATCGTCGAGACGTAAGAGACAGTAATCGAGGGGAAAGCAGCCGCTGCGTCCTGTGCCAGTGTAACCAGCCGGACAGGGTCCACACTCGAATGACCCCTACAACACAACAGCATCTGCTGACGTATAGGCCTGTTTACAAAGTGTCTAAGCGCGTACCTCAGTGTTGATACAATTTACTAGTTGGTCGCAGCCACCGTTGTCTTGTTGGCACTCGTCAATATCTTTGCAAACCTATGAACCAAATCAATTTGATCGTTAGTAATTATTTGTATATTCACAAAATAGGATAAAACACTCTAAGCACCTGTTTATTTACTGCTGCGTGTTCTAATCCGCTTCCCGACACGCTGGCACCAGAATATCCAAAGGGACATCTTGGGCAGAAGTAACCGCCTCTTGTGTTGTTGCATTGAACGAGGCTTGAGCACACGGAGCTCTCTTCGCACTAAGAAACAGATATTCCTTACAGTATGCTTTCATGTTTTTTGTTCGAATCAAAATACCTCGTTGATGTCACGACATTCTTTGCCGTTTCCGACATAACCCGTAAGACACTTGTCGCATCTGTATGGTGGAGAGGCAGTAAAATCGTTCGAGCACTTGACATCCTGGAAGCAGGGTTTGAGCTCGTTACATGGATCTGTTGACAAAAATGATTTTATTCAAGAAACAGTTTTATTTATTTAACGTGATTTTACCTTGGGAGCATTCTGGGACAATCAAAGATAATTGCTTGTCACATTTCTGACACTGTTTTTGGTACGATCTAATGGATGGACAAATAGATGCTCTCTTTCCTTTATGCAAACAGCCATCCAGGACGCATTGTGTGTACGCAGTATGTGGGCTGGTATGAGAATGGCATTCGGCAAACGGTCCCTTCGGGTGGAGAATAATGTCACAAAATTCCTCCACTTGTCTTTTGTTTTCCGGATTTTGATCACAGAATGGAACCTCTTGAAGATCACGGCATGTGTTTGTAGGATCTAAGATGAGTCTCCTTTGATTCAGTGCAGCCCAGCTTTTACCGAATATGTGGTAGTTACAAACGGAACGAGCAGACGTAGAGCCCTTGACATTGCTGACTTTTAGAAATTTTCCATTTGGCAAAGTAAGATCGTCCATTGAGTTTCCGTTGTAGTTGCCACACAATCCACACATTCTGTTTCTAAAGTTGGATGGAACAGATACAACTACTTGATAATGATTTACCACAAATACTTTGACTTTTGTTCGTGCCAAAACAATTTCTACTCTTTCTTCAAATCCTTCAGAAAAGAGGAGAATTTGTGAACCATCGATTGCTGATGTGGTTGATGGCCAAGACAGACGTTCGTCGTTCAAAAACACTATTGGCTTGTGAAGAGAGACAAACATTTTAATCACTCCGAGTTCAGCTGCACGAATGGCGACGGCTCTTGTCCATACAGAGCCGATTGCATTTGGGAAGGGAGAGGTATTTTCGATGTGAATATCAAAAAGACCTCCAGTACAGTCACGTGCCAAAACATATTCACACGAGCCTTGGAATCGATGAACGAGACAATCGAATGTTATATATTCCTGGTTTGCTCTTGTGATTGACGCCAGTGGTGTGCTAAATATCGTACAATTAGCGTACTTGCAGCTACTGCCGTCACCATAACATTCTCCACATTCATCCACAATTGTACCAACACGAACGTCGCTTCCTGCAACATTTCTGCATTGGGATTCGTAGGCCTTGATAGCAGAACAACCACAACTTCTATTGCCGTTGCAATCGCAAATCTGTTTGATACACAAGTTGTAGTATTCAGTTGGATCGAGAACGGAATGACAAGCACCGTATCGTTGACCGTCTTGAGTTAGGACGTTGCAGTAGTCCAAGGTCGACTTCAATGCAGAGTTTGAGCAGTTTGGTGGGGGGCTGCAAGTATCCTCAAGAGACAACAACAATCTTTCTTCCTCCTTCACTTTGCGATTTCTACAATATAAGTTAGTTTCGTTCAAACTGCTGCACAATCCTCGTGTTCGGTTGTAGTAATTGAATGGTACGGCCACTTTCACTGTCGCCGAGAGTCCGTCCCAAATGACTTGTACGTCAGAACTTCCGATGATTACTTTGACAACGAGACCAGATCTGGTCACGAGGCCTCCGTCGATCTTGTAAGGAAAGGAATAGGGAGTATGACCGTTCACTTGGACTGTAGAATTTCTCCACACTTTGGTAATGGAACCTCCTGATACACGAATGGCTAATAGTGCCTGTTCTTGAGATAACTTTGTTTGATATCTATTTCTGTTGAGAAAGTGTACGGAGAATTCGTCTTTCTCGCAATCTTGCAAGAGTGCATACTCACAATTTCCTTGAATATCAAGTGAATCATTTTCAAAAGTGTTCACATGACCGATCGACGCTGCACAGGATGGTCCGCTAGGTACGCAAGAGCCGTTACCATAGCACTCCCCACATTCATCAACCACGGCGTTGAAATTAGTAACTCCCACTTTACGACAGGCTTGTTCAAATGCATCCACCGAAGTGCAATAACACGAATCTTTGCCGTCGCTGAGGCACGAACAAGTGTCATACATGCAAGTCGAGTAATACTCGTTGGCATTTACGAATTCGTGGCAAACTCCGTATCTTCTTCTGTCTTTAATTACCTTGCAGTAGCTATGTGCTTCGTCTCTGACAGCGACATTACAAGGATTTGGAGGTTGAGGTCCATCTTCACACGATTCATTTTGTGGTATCAGCAGTCTGTTTGCTTTGGAAATGGTCCAATCCACACCAAACTGATGATACTCTTCGATTGAAGCGAAATCATTGCTAGTGTGTGTTAGACCGGTCGGTTGCAGTACTGTACCATTTCGTAATGTCAAGTCATTTGATTTGTTACCATCAAACGTTCCACATAGACCACAAAGACGATGCTTATAATGGTTGGGTGCTACAATTTTGACTTTGTTCTTTCCGTTCCAGAAAACTCTGACTCGAGAACTGGACAACGTTACTTTAATCCACACATCGGTCTCATCTCGTGTTCTTTCTATAACAGTCCCATCGACTCCAATGGTAAACGGCAGTTGATTTTCTGTCAACTGCACATTGTTAACAACCGTAACTTTATTCAAGAGAAGTTTGATGATGGCTACTTTGGGTATCTTGATGGCTACAGATCGCACATATGTGACGAGCTTGTTTCCGTGTCGATGTTCGTTTTGCTCTGTAATTTGAAAATCTTCATGTTGACAGTCTTCAGTAAGGACGTACTCACAATGTCCTTGAAAATGGTAAAGACTATCGTCAAACGTTCTATAGTGAGGATCTCCGTACACGTAGCAGGTAGCGTCTTCACAAGACGAACCGTTTCCATAACAGACGCCACATTCATCGACTACAGATGAGAAGCCAGTGACACCACGATCACGACACATGTTTTCATACTCTTTAATAGAATCGCAACCACAACCGGTATCTCCATTACAGCCACAAATGTCAAAGACGCAAGACTTGAAGTAAACTTGTGGATCTACAATAGAATGACATAGGGAATACCTTGGAGACTTGATTTCTGCACAATACTCCTCAGCTTTAGATTGATTAGCTTTATTGCATCTAGGTGGTTCTGGTTCCGAGTGTTTGCAGAGATAATTGGAAGGAAGCAACAATCGATCATTGCCTTCCACCTGCCAGCTTACTCCAAGCTTGTAATATGCAGATTGCGAGACGGGAGAGTAAGAAATATCTGGATTACTCGGAACGACAACACTGCCGTCTCTCAGAGACATGTCATTCGCTTGATCGTTGTCGTAGATACCGCACAAGCCACACGTTCTGTTAAGGTACGACTTTGGTACTCTCACTGCTATCCTGTGTTTGCCATCAAATGTCACCACCACATCACTTGCAGCTATATGCACTTCCACTCCGGCTACAGTCCGACGAACGATTGTTCCGTCTCCAGGCAAACGATGAGGAAACGATTTCACTTTACGAGAGTTTATTATTACCTTGTTTCCTCGTAGTAATTGAATAACTCCGCTATTTTTTATCGTCACAGCTACTGCTCTCGTCCATGTGACGTCATACCTTCCTCGTCTGTGTTCGTTCTGGACGTGTACAGCAAAATCATTACGCAGACAATCTTGCACGAATACGTATTCACAGTGTCCTTGAAAATGATGACGAATGCCGTCAAATGTTGTATAATGTGGATCACCCCAGGCCGAGCAGGTAGCTCCATCCCTGCAAGAAGTGCCATCTCCGAAACAAATTCCACATTGATCAACGACAGATGCGATAGAAGTGGCACCCATCGTTCGACATAAAGATTCGTAGCTGCTTATTACTCCACAAGATGCATTCGATACGCCGTTACTGCCACATACGTCATATACACACGACTGGAACGCTTCCTCAGGATCTCGATACTTGTGACAGTCTGCGTACGGCCCGTTCGGATCTTTAATGAAAGAGCACTTATCTTTGGCGTCTGTAAAAGATTTTCCGACGCAAGGATTTTCTGGTGCCGTTTTATAATCGTCGCATTTTTCAGAAGCAGTAAGTATCATACGCTCACTGCCAATTGCCGTCCAGCCAAGACCAAACGAGTGGTACGCATTGGTCGAAGTTGGAGAAGAAGAATAGGTAAGGTGACTCGCATGATAGACGGTACCGTCCCTTCCCTGCATGTCGTCATTGGGATTACCGTTATACTGACCACATAAACCGCACGTCTTGTTGAAGTAGTGACGTGGTACGGTCAATAGCACAGATTGAGATCCATCCCACGATACGATAACGCCAGAGTTGGCAAGAAAAAGGCGACTGTTTCTCCCTACTTTTGTAATGCGAGATCCATCGGCTAGTATTCGGTACGGATAAGCGTCGACAGCAAGACCGTTGAATGTCGTGTCTCCGTCGCGCTTCATAACAATAGTTCCCACTCTTGCTATTCGAATAGCCACAGCGGACGTCCACGTTACCCCAGAGCCTTGATTGCGGACCTCATTGAGTACGTTGATTTGAAATTGGTCTGATGCCGTACAATCCTTCGCAAGAACGTACTCACACTTGCCCTAGAAAGAGAACGCTTTCATTTCACAAAGCAAAGTAAAATCGAATTCAATAGTGCAACGGTCACTCTTTAGTTAGGGCCGTATCTCCATGGTTTCTAGCTTTCACGGAAAGCATGGAATTGCTTTGTCCAAGTGTAAGCGTATATAGTCAGTCGAGACTAAGAGTTCACAGCGAGCTAACGTCGGCGCCAGTAATTTTATCTTTTGTCATATTTGCAACTTTTTCAGATGATTTTTATTGTAGACAACGTATTTATATAATCCTCAAAAATGTTTACGAACGATAATAAACGGAACTTAACCAGAAACAACTACAAATGGCTAATAGGTTATTCTACTTTAAATCTAAATGTCTATTTATAACCATTTTTAGTATAAAGACTTTTCGTTGTTGAAAGTGTAATATATTAAACTATTATTTTGATAACTACAGGCATGTAAATATTTGCAACAATTTGGTACAAACCATAAATCATTAATTTTCTATTTCTTTATTAATTCAGTGACATTGGCTATAATTTGAAAATCTCGTTGAAAACGCCATGAGATACGTCCATGTAGCTAATAAAATGAAGAAGCACTAAAGTGCTAAACCCTTGTCTTCAAAGTTAGGTTACAAAGCGTTTTTTACATTTTTAATCTAATTTGTACAGTGCCAATGAAGAGCCTAAATTGGGCTGAACACATGCTGGAAAGTGGTATTGTTGACCTCCGATAGCTATTTGATACTTCTTGAAAGCATGCAAAGACATCACAACATCGACTAGCACGTTAATTTACTGCAGCAAAACAGTGAGCTCATGCCCTACGTTACAATTGTCGTCCCCTTGTCCGGACTTAAAAATACCTTTACTCTTTTTTTACCCCTGGCGCATGCGCACATATTTTACATAAACGTTTTCTATTACCTGAAAATGATGTGCCGCTCCGTCGAAAGTTACATAGTGGGGATCACCGTACGCTTGACATACTGCTCCGACGTTGGCGCACGTCGAGCCGTCTCCGAAACAGACTCCGCACTCGTCAACGACGGTGCCAATCACTCGATCTCGACTGCGGCATATATCTTCGTATGCTAGCACGGATTGACAAGCGAGATCGCTAATGCCATTGTTGGCACAAAAGTCGTGGACACAGAAACGATAGTAGTCGATAGCACTGATAACGCCATGACAGTTGACATATGGCCCAGAAGTGTTAGTGATGAAGTTGCAGTAATCTTCTGCCTGTCGTCTGAGACTTGGAATTGTTTCACATGGAGAAGGACGTGGTGGTGGTAAAGGACATGATGATCGTGCAGACAAGAGTATGCGATTATCACTTTGCACTGCCCAGCTCGATCCGAATCGTTCTACATTAAAAGTCTCGATTTTGCCGTCGCGATTAAGCAAGTCGTCTGACGTCTTTCCGTTGAAATTGCCACACAGACCGCGAATGCGATCAACATATAACTGTGAGACGGTCACCTTCACGACACCTTTTCTATTCCACGTGATCTCGACGTCATCTTCTGGTAGACGACCACGAAGACGGACATGAACGATTCCGTCTTGCTTGTATATTTTGTACCTGCATGATAGGCTGGTGTAAGGAAGAACATCTAAGACATTTCCGTCAACCTGAATAGTCGACCCTCGAAGTACAATATTAGAGTCCGTTTGTGAGGTAGTGATAGATACAGCTGCTACGCATGTCGTCGTTCCTTTACCACAAGGCTCTTTTTGCACTCGAATTTCGAAGTCGCCTTCGATATCTTGAGCTAGTACGTACTCACACCTGCCTTTGAAGTCGTATGCCATGCCGTCAAATAATCTGAAATGAGCATCTCCTGTTGCTTGACAAATGCCAGAAACTGTTGGGCAAAGGCACTTTTTATTGACACACTTGCATCCTTCCTTACATCTAGAATAACATTGAATTTGATCTGATTGTCATATAACGCTTTACTTTAATTTTTTTGCCATACCCAGACGGAGAAATAGTATCGTCACAAAGAATGGAGCACTTCGTGGTTGCAATGAGCTCTACTGTCGCTTTTTTGTGAATTCGACCAGCATCCGTTTCGTTTAGTTGTCCGAAGAACACACCAACTGTAGCTAAGTGTCCGCGAAAGATAGAATCTTCGTGGAACTTGGTCTTTCGAACGTCTGTGTGCATATTTCGCGTTCCAATAAGTACAGTTCCTTCCTAAACGTAGAAAATATGGAATACTAATGATTAATTAGTTAATTGATTAATTAATGAGTCTGGCTTTATGTGATAAGTTTCTTCCATTGTCTTTATGTGATTTCAGGTGTGTTTGCGTGCTTACGTGTGTGTGTGTGCGTGTGTGTGTGTGTGTGTGTGTGTGTGTGTGTGTGTGTGTGTGTGTGTGTGTGTGTTTGTGTGTCTGTGTCTGTGTCTGTGTCTGTGTCTGTGTCTGTGTCTGTGTAGTATACCTTCGTATGTCGAAAGTTGATATTCTCCAAGGCAACCTGCGAACCAATAATCTTTCCATCAAAATATGTTTTCAATGTCTTCTTTCCAAAGTCAAACACTGCCAGCACAGTGTGCCACATATCGTCATCAATTTTTGTGTTTTCTTCTTGTTCGAACAGAGCTTCTTGAGTACGCGACCCAATCACTGAGTAGTCTACACGAACTCTTTGAAACTTTCCTGATTTTAATCTTAAAGCGTATTCTATCTGTGAAACATCGTTGACACTTTTGAAAAGTATAGTACCCAGATCTTTCCTTCTCTGTTTGAATACTGCAAACAGAGCAAAACTGCAGCCGTCTAAATCAGGATAATGAGATCGTTTCACGGTGAAGAAAGTTGATCCGTTAAACTCGACAGTCGGAGCGTTCCATTTGCTGGTAGTTTTATCTGCACACGGAAGTGTCTCCTCTACTGCATCTTGAGTGAGCAAGTTGTGGAAGTCGTATGGCCAATAGAACGATTCCGGATTATTGAAACACTCGTCGACTTCGATTTTTCGTGAACACTTTGCCACAGAAGTAGTGCCTATATATAACAAAATTATTAGAACTATTTTATCTAGCGACATAGTTATATATATATATATATATATATATAAACTAAAAACTAATTTTTATTACATACATATGAGGAAAAGCTGTGATGCTATGTTGCGGAAAGATTGTCAAGCTGTCTTGGCGTATCTGAAGACAAGCAAGTAGCTTGCTGCCTGGTAGGGAGAGAAACTTAAAACACGCACGGCAACAGAGAAATAGAACACACAAGGATGTGACCGAGTGTGCAATTAGAAGCAACCATGACATGTGCAGCGAATGTCGTCGACAATATGAACAATTCAAAGAAGTGGCACGCAGAATAGTTAATTAATTTGAATGTAACATTGCGGCTCCTAGGCGTTGCTCCCGTCATCTCAAACAACGTTATTTTCCCCGTCAAGCGTCAGCCCCTCCCCCTTCCTAATACTTCCGGCGGAAAGATTTCGGGGAACTCTTTGTGTCGTCGTTCTCCGGTTGCACTGCATTCGGTGAGGTAAAACATTATCCATGTGCATGATCGTGTAAGCTATCAATAATCATGGAATACATGACAGCGAACATGCAATCATCGCCTAATATACAGGCACGTACTAGCACACAAAATGCAGGCGCGGTTCGAAACCTGCCATGGGCGAAATGCACACAACCGCATGAGAGGATCACTCTTCGTATCTATAAAGACTAGCGAATCTGTGTGCGTTTCCATGTGCACCATGCACCGTTCGCACCTCTCTAGCTATTGTGGTAATGACGACCAGAACGACGTCAATGGAGTTCCTAGTCTCGCGTATCCAGACCCTTCACAGCCGCGAAAGTGACGTGGTCTGGCTACGGGAAACTGGGGTTTTCCCACATCCTCCTCGCTGGGTAGGGATTAAAAAGCAAGACTGTAAGCACCATCGTCGCTACCTATCGTCTACAGACCCATTCGTTTTCTTCTATCTCTAGATATTTACATGAATATCACAGTGCAGCTACGTAGACTAGTACATGATATTCCAAAATTACAAAGCTTGTCATGCATATGAAATTATACATACCCCAAACACTGACTAATTGATATACTTACCTAGTGATGCTACGCTGATCAGCATCAGTAATAATAATTTCTGACAGTATTTGTTCAGAGATTTTCGATTGTCACTGCAGTTGCAAAGGCAAGCATACAACAATTCAAATATTTCACCACTAGCACGTTTAGACTATAAAATATTAATAGAATTTCTTTATTACTAATACTAATTATTAGTATGGAAAACCTCATTGCAGTCAGTGTACGATAACTGCACTAGACTCGATGTGTTGAATTAGAATACTGCACTATGTGAAGACAGCGAAAGGGTAGGCCAGTTTCTTGCTGGTTACAGTGATTGACCTAGACACATGATTCAAGCTAATTAGTCACTAAATTTATGATAGCTTGGAAATCACGTACAATATAAGGTACAAACAATTACATTCAAAGTGTAGACATTAATCTACTTTGATTAATTAGACAGGAAGAAGAGCTATACCTCAAAAAGACATGAAAAAATATATAATTGCAAGTACAGCCACTCCACTTACTTTCTGAATAACAAAAACAGAACAATTGTCGTCACAACTCTTGTACAAGTCTTTATCGTCGCTACTGCAGCTCTTGATTGAAACTGACTGTTCTACCCTCTCTTATATAGTGCCTTTGTCACATCTACTGACCACATCCACAACCTACACACTATATTTTGGTGTAGACGGCCGGAAGAGATGATTTCCAGCTGCACCAGCTTTCCCAATAGTCTATTCCTAGCACGTCTGTCAAGTTTCCTCATACGCGTCTGGGAAAAAGAAGTTCAATAATAGAATATTTACTAATTACCTAATAATCATTTTATCGATCAAAGTCTAGGAGCCGGTCAATGTTTCAGCTCAAAGATAAGCTAGAAAACTGCATTATTTGTACATAAATAATTTTTGGAGTTTAAAAATCGATTAAATAAAGATGAATTTCAAACAGAATATTTAGATCTAAATTTATATGATTGTCTTGCATGAATGCTGTGGTTAGATGACAGAGGAGAGTACTGTGTGGCGTGAGTTCTTGCTTCATACGACTACGCAGTTTGCGGTGAAAAACTCGCAGAACGGTGACTTGTCGGAACGGAAGCATCCAGAGGTCACACGTGACGTACAAACCAGAACCACGCTCACTCATGTGTTAGACTATTTGACAGCGTAGTTTCTAGAGAGAACATAAAATTCTTTACTAAGTGGTGCAGTTTGCATTCGTTTTTTTGATCAACGTGCTTTTTCTCAACGTCGGACAACGTGCATTCGTAGCTTTCGAATTAGTTTGGCCACGCCCATTTCCCGTTACGTCTCGCACTGTTAGTTCATCGGTTGGTCTGCTGCTCTTCCGCACGGCTTCTCTATCGAGGTAGTGCGGGTAAACAAAGTAGTAAATACGTAATAGCGTTGCGTGTATTGCGTGTGTCGTGTCTAGGCTAGACTGTACCCTAGACGTTGCGATTACTCGATCAATTAGTTTACACGTGGTGACGATTGTTGAGTCAGACATCAAGTATGGGTTGCCATCCCCATGGTAACGAGACAAAATGTGGCCAGGAAGAAATGAAAGACAATTAACTATTAATTAATGATGTAATATTTATCAATTTGACAATAAAGGTTTTAGAGCTCTAATCTTTTGTTTTGGAAATGTCACTTAATTAATAATGGATCCTTTTACAGAATAATTTTGGTAATAAGATATACACTGTAACAGGTTCTTGCAATGAATTCAGCACAAGTGATATATATATATATATATATATATATATATATATATATATATGACATTGTAGCTCATAAGATAATTAATTGATGAAAAATTTGACGTACAGGCATATATATACCACCAGGTCACGACTGTCGAAATTGTCACACTCTTGGAAATGAGCGACCTGCAATAATGTCGAGAAATAACTCATTGCTTCTGAGAGGAGACCAACAGACATTTTTGAAGAGTTGATTAACCAGTTAATCAAGCTACGTCATTTATCACAAATTTCGTTTCTAACAGAGAAAGCCCAGTTCATATAGAATCTGATGTACTTTGCTATTCTGTTTGTACTCTACATCTGCTGCTTCTATTACACATTTAGGTTTAATTAACAAATTACCATATTTTATATCAATTAATTAGAAAAACTGTTGCAGCCTCAAGTGCGTCCTTGGGGTCACAATGTTGGCTTAGTTTTGTCAAATTCTTTTGTCAACAGCGGCGTCACCTGCCTTTCATCATTGGTTCAGTTGAAATCAAACTCAATAAAACAAATTTAGACTGACTATATACATAGGACTCATGCTTGCTGATTGTATGATGATGATGATCTTGATATGTAGATATATTAGCTGATTTGTCCTTTCTTTGCCTGAAAATTTCATACCAGTGTTGCTGGTCAAACTTCATAACGAGACATCAAGTGGCACTTTGGGACCACAACTGTTGATGTCAACATAAAATCATTGATATTAAATGTGATAAACTTTTAAAATTCGTGTTCACGCTTGCTGTAGGAATACAGAATAACTGAAAAAAAAACTGCAGCATACGAAGACTGTCAATAACAAAAATATGTCGTACCAACATCCCACAACACTAAACTGAAGTAAATTACTGTATGCATCTAGTAGCTGCTACACACTGGAGCTTACCTCAAACAATGATCTTCTGCTGTATTCAATGCTATCTATGGTAATTGACAAACTGCAGGCTGTGTCTAGTACATACTAGTTAAAGATAACGGTATGAAAGTTGAAACCACACTCTGTGCCATTGAAAAGCGTGAAGCAAGACTTGGAAGCTCATTCTAGTTGCAAGTGTGCAAAGTCTTCTACAGACTGAAATTGAAACACGTACAGTACTGCATGCACATTAACAGCTTCATCAAATGAGCATGCTGTGATATCAACTGTCTAAACAAACTAGTTTTGTACCAACTTTGAACAAGTAATTATCTTTTGTTGCAATCTAGTATACTTCTGCACCCAGGATCCGTTAAGTGCATAATATTTATCAACGATGACAGTCTAAAGCTTTCAAAACCCTTGTTTTCAATTTGATAATAATTAATTAGCTACTTTTCTTTTTGGTCTGGAGCCGTAAATATTTAGCCTAAGGCCACAATTGCCCTATCACCATGGAAATTAATAGCAACCATTGACACAAACTGAACCGCGCGTCCAGCACTAACTCCCAGATTGTGCGGACACAACACAAAATCCTAGATAAGAGTCTAACCGTGCAGATATTTCTACGCTCTCTTTGGACGTCGTCACTTTAAAGATATTTTAATTGTTGGCGTAGGATTTAGAGAATGTTGCAGCTACATGACATTCCTAGATACTGTCATTTAATTCCACTTATCATTGTTGAGCTGGCCATGCATGTAATGTAGTATTAGATTCAAAATTCATAATGACAAAATAAGAGCCTAGCAGGAAAATCACTTAGCTAGAAAGAAATCGTGATGTCATAATGTGAAGTAAAAGACTTAACCTAAATAAACCAACGCAAAGTCTCCATCGTGTAGTTGAATGAAAATCAACCGTCTAGTTTTTTGTGATGATTTTCTAGACTCGAACGAAGTCCTCCTCCGCGCTAGGTTGCTACACCACGTGCGCTAGCTGTCATGTGTGTATAGGTCCATCCAACAACACGTGTGAAACCATATGGAGATATACACGTGACAGGTAGCGCACGTGGTGTAGCAACCTAGCTCGGAAGAGGACTGGGCACGAGTCTAATGATTTTCTAGGACCATTCAACTCTAGCCTCACTGTAGACTCAGTTTTAATTGCAGTCCCGCCAAACCCTCCCCGCCGTCCGGAAGTAAAAAAAAGAAAATGGCAAAAAGGGTGGACTTTGCTGTCTCAAGCTAGGACTGCCATCATAAAATTTTGAAGATAAATGATTGAGTTTGAGGCCACGTCTATACACTCGATCTATTTCGCTTCATGTTCACACTGCTATTTAAAAGCTTTCTAATCTTCATGATTGCTATCTAAATTGGCAATGTTAGTTTAGCTTGCAAAACATCAAGACCGACGTCAAATATGGGTAGGTTCAATTTTTGTGTTGAGCTCTAAACGTGATGTAACTGTCTTGATACAATTGCTCTACTCAGTAACGTCAATTGGGCTGAAATTAGAGGCAGCTCAAACTCAAGTTCAACCTTGAAACATGGTACTCAAACGTTAGTTCACATAAATGCAGCAAAGTAATTATCTGTGTTGCAGCTTCTTGAAATATTAATTTTGTTCCATTCGCGTTGTGGCTGATATATCTTCAGTATGAACTTTCTACTTCCAGATTACTTATGAGACTTTGCTTTGGACTAACTGCTGAGATTAAAGAATGTAATGGTAGATTTAAAATTCATAGTGACAAATAGTGCTTAGATAGAAGGGCCGCCTAAATATATTTGAATGGTGATAGAAAATCATCAAAATAAATCATCAAAAATGTTTTCCATAGTAGACGATCGACTTTCAATCCAACTATAGAATGGAGACTTTGCGTTGGCTTATCTGGGTTAAATTTAATTAAGTCTTTTACTTCACGTTATGATGTCAGGATAATTTTTTTCTATAACACTCAATGTGTAGTTTGCTACATACTGACGATTTTATAAAAATTTACGTGTCGTAGATCAGGCGCGTACTTGAGGGGTTAAGGGTTGAGAAAGAACTGACTCACTTCAGTTGGAGGTCCGCTTGTACAGTCACAGTAGCTCTGTATGTAAACGACCGACCGGACAAAAGAGCGTATCCAGAACCGCTTATGCCTGGAGGCACAAACTTGTTGTAGTCTAACCCAACCATCTACATTTGTCCTGTTCATCACTGTCAACGCATGAATATGCATAAACTTGTAGCCTTTTTATGGACCAACTTTGTATATACCATATACATTGTTTCCAGTCTGGATCCGCAATTAAAAATTCTACCGTATCAGTCAATCAGTTAAAAGGCCAATTAAGAGGGTGTGTCCCGTAGCATCCAGAAATTTCACCATTTTTAGAGGTCAAGCTATGTCCGGGAAACAGACACACAGTACACAAACAACAAAGTAAAGAAGGTCTTCTAGGCTTTATGACTCATTGTTAATTAATTCAATCAGTACAACTCTGTTTTCAATCAAAGATGCACCCATGCAATAGTCAGGGCAAGCGTACCACTCACCACAGACAGCAACGTGTAACTTCCTATAGACTGCTATATGTTCAGAAAACTAATACACACTCGCGAGCGCGCGTGCGCACACACACACACACACACACACCACCACCACCACCACCACCCCCCCCCACACACACATGCACAAGCTCACGAGCATGCAGACACGCACGCACACACACACACACACACACACACACACACACACACTCACTCACACACACACACACACACACACACACACACACACACACACACACACACACACACACCATGCACATATGCAATCATGACAACCTGTTTGTTTCGGCTTCTTTCATCGTGGATTCTGGGCAAAATGAACAGGAATAGCTATGAATTTTTATGGCGATCGAATGTCAACAAAATAGCTTACATTCTCGTGCTATCTTGAGCAATATAATCGCGAGTAATGATGTCAAATGATTGCGATGCATTTTTATGTAACCCCTAGTATAGTGCGACTGAAACGTCAAAAATCATACCGCTGTACTTTCAAGTGTTCTTAGCCTATTTACTGTATGCATCTTGAAGCTGTTGTGTGTGTCTGTGTGTCTGTGTGTCTGTGTGTGGCTGATGTGTCAGGTACCTCTACGTGGTGAGCCCCGGTAACGCAGTTCCTGCGGCTAAACTCGACACCCGCTGACAGTTTTCGTGAGGAGTAGTCCAGATACTGGCAGCAGTTTCACTTCTCTTAGTTGTTTTGCAATCCAAGGAAGAAAGTTATCAATTTTTGCACGAGAGGTTGGCAAATTACATTGGTCATTTCAAGGTGAGCGAACGAGAGCAAAAGAAAGGTCGAAGGAACTTGACTATGTACATGGAACATATGAACTTTAGTTGAAAACTGTAGGGACGTACGAATTTGCAGAAAGAGGCAAGTAACAACAAGGGGTAATGTGGATAGAAAACTTGATCTTCTGGTTGGAGAGCTTCAACGTTATGGCGTATCAGTGGCTGGAATACAGGAGACAAAATGGTTTGGGAAAGATGTCTGGCGAGCGGTAGAAGGGTTCGCTCTTTTACACTCAGGTAGACCTCTCCCGGTTAATGGTGAAGTTCCAGTGCGTAATGAAGGTGTGGGAATTACACTGGATCCTCAAGCTACAGCAGCATGGAGGAATGCTGGGGAGGTATGGAAGGCGGTTAATTCCAGGCTTGTTACAGCAAGAATGAAATGGGTTGGTAAAAGACAACGGAGGCATGGGAGATTCAGGGAGACATTTAATACGTTCTTGTCTGTAGTTTGTGCTTAAGCTCCTCCTGCTAGGGCTCCTCCAAGTATGAAGGCTAAGTTTTTTCTGACTTACAAGACACTTTGGACCAGATACCACAAAATGACATTCTTGTGGTTTTGGGTAACTTTAATACTAGAGTGGGAGTGCTGGGGCAGAGTGATGATTTGTGGCTTGAGGTGATAGGAAAGAATGGGCTTGATGAGAGGAACCTGGGAGGGGCGATTTTTTTGCAGTTCTGCACAGTCAACCAACTAACAGTGATGAACACCTGATTCCAAAAGAAGAACTTTATTACGGCACATGGATGCACCAAGCAACTAAGAAACATCACATGATTGATCTCTTTGTGATGAGGGCAACAGAGAGAGGTTTTTTAAAGGAATGTTAAGGTGATGAGAGAGACCAATTGCTGGACTGACCATAAGATGGTCAGAGCTAAGATCAGAGTACGTTTACCACAAGTTTGTGGAACAAAAGACAAGATTCCTTTTGCTGTTCATAAGCTGTCTTCAAAGGCAAAAAAATGACTATAGAGATAACTTGGAAGATAAAATTCGGGTCAACAAACACTCCTTGGAGACATCCACAGAAGACAATTGGACAACTGTGAAGTTATCCATTACAGCAGCGGGGGAATCTGTGGGTAGAGGAAGAAGGAACCAACCAAAGTGGTTTGAAGAGAACACTGAAGTTTTGACGCCATTGATTGTGGCTAAGAAAAGGCTTATACTGCAAATCTCACAAATAACACCCAAACTAAGAAAAAAGAGTTTAGAAAACATCAAAGAATTGTGAAGAAAGCAGTAGATAAAGCCAAAGAGGAATGGGTATGTCGAGTGGCAACCGAAGGGGAAGAAGCTGTAAAAGATGGCCGGACTAGATGGAAGTGTATCCGAAAGCTACAACAAGCACATGCTGGTCGTAAACCAATCAGACATAGAGCAATCATGAAGGACAATGGCGAGCTAACACAAGGTCCACTAGAAGTGCTATCCCAGTGGCATCAGCACTCTTGCAGACTGTTGAACGTGGAGAGTAGGTTTAGTGAAGAGGTACTGGAGAGCATGACAACTATACCACCTTTTGCAGAACTGGATGAAGCCCCTAGTGAAGAAGAGTTGGTGAGTGCAATCTCCAAATTGAAGAAAGGCAAAACTGGAGGCAAGACCGGCATTCTACCTGAACTGGTCAGCTGTGGTGGCGCACAACTCTTGGATATATTACTATTGCTGACAAAGGACATATGGTAAGAAGGTAAAGTAGTGGGAGACTGGAAAGATGCAGTAGTTGTCCCTATTCGAAAGAAAGGAAATCTCCAAATGTGTGATAAATGGCGGGATATTAGTCTACTAGATGTCATAGGGAAGGTATTCGCTAGAATCATTCAAGAACGACTACAGACTATTGCAGAACATATCCTGCCAGAATCCCAGTGCGGTTTTAGAAAGAGAAGAGGATGTGTAGACATGATTTTTGTGTCTAGACAACTGATGGAAAAGGCTATTGAGCATGGTGAGGTGAAAATGGTCTTAGGCAAGGTTGCACTTTGGCTCCTACTTTATTGAACATCTACTTAAATACTATGGCAAAATGTTGGTGAGATGAGCGTGCAGAGGCTGGAATTAATGTACTGTTCAAACATGGCAGAAAGCTGGTTGGAGATAGAACTGGAAAGACGAGGCTGCAAGTAGTGAAGGTGACCGAGTCACAGTTTGCAGATGATGTGGCTCTGTATTCCAGTTCTCGTAAGGACTATGAAATGGCATCTAGAAAGTTTGTTGATATGGCAAAAAAATGGGGATTGACAGTTAACACTCAGAAGACAAAAGGAATAGTAGTAGGGACAGCGATTGATGACAGGGATATGGCTTCGGTACAAGTTGATGGAGGGGAAATTGATATGGTGGATTGCTTTACGTACTTGGGGTCTAATTTATCAAGAGATGGAGATGTCACACTAGATGTTACCAGTAGGATCGAAAAGGCTTCCAAAGTTTTTGGAGCTTTGAGAGGTCCTATTTTCAACAATTCTAACTTGTCAGTGGCTACCAAGAAAGCAGTCTACAGAGCAGTGGTTTTGGCAGTGCTATTGTATGGATCTGAAACTTGGGTGCTAAAACCTCAACACACTAAAAGGCTAAATGTCTTTCACAATCGTTGTGCGAGAACCATACATGGAGTCAACAGATTTGAGCAATGGCAGAAGAGGTTAACAACAAGTTTTAGCTAAAATTTTGGCATGCATTGGACAATCCCTGACATCATAATGGAGCAGCGATTGAAGTGGCTGGGTCATGTGGGTAGAATGAATGAGGAACGACTTCCAAAGAAACTGATGTTTGGGGAATTGAGGAAGACAAGACCTTGCCATGAAACAAGAAAGAGATGGAGAGATCTAGTTAGTCAAGATCTACAATTAGTAGATACCAAAGACATCTGGTACCAGAGATGCCAAGACCGGAATGGGTGGTTCAGTCTTTGTCAAAGGGGTGTTGAGAAGGTAGTCACAAATCGTAGGAAAAGCAGATGTGCAGCGGATGTACGATTCCAAGGAGAAAGCTTCTTATGTGAATGTAGAAGATCAGTTAGCCGACAAGGCGACCTCACAAAACACAGGCGGCTTTGTCCTAGTAATTTGCCAGTTGCCCAGGAGCACAATCCAAGGGCCTCGCTATCATAGTTTCTTTTACTATGGGCGGCTTCAAGGTTCAAGGTTCAAGGTGTTTGCACGGGCGCGTGCGTGCATGTTTGTAAACACATGCACATGTTGCACACAGAACTTGCTCTATTACAGATAGGCATTGCAGCTAGTGAATTCAGTGGTGCAGTACCTTCGGCAGTGGAGCAGCAGAGATATTATAGCCAATAACTAGGTCGAAATCCATAGGATTAGTAACCCAGTGGTTAATCGTTGAAGCAGTGATTACGACCAAAGCATGGGTTATAAATTGTGGACATAACATGTGTTTTTAATAGTTAGCACTAGCGGATCATGGGTTTACTTAATGGGTTAGGGCCATTCTAGAATAGTGAAATGCTCCTGCATTTCAGAAAAGCAGCTGTGAACATACTTGAGCACTTAATTGACACACAAGTGTATGTAATTGCTTGATCTTGTTTCCAGTCACTGTGAAAATGACACGTACACTATTTGCTTTTACACAGTTGTCACTTGCATGTGCGCCTGTATAGTGAACAATTTCTGATTCTGCAATGGCGTTGCTACGCACGAACCTGAAGAGGCCATGGCCTCCCCAATATTAGCATGTATGGCCTCTTATATGCTACACAAAATCTCACAAAATTTAGACCTTAGCAGCAGACCTCCCCAACTGTGGAGGTACGTCCAGTTACGCCCTGAAACCAGCAGATAGTTCTGTTGGTTAAAAGACAGAAATTACCATGATAGATGGATGATTATGTAGTAATTTGTAGTAAGCTATATTCATCTGTGCAGCATGGTTTCTGATGAATTTCAGCTGGCCAGACCTGGACTGGTTTTAGTTAAGGTGGTAGGTGACAACATAGATCGCAACGTGAGACCAGACTATCAACGAATGGATCATAGGACCTAGTCCTATCATCATTTCACTCAGTTGCCATCAAGAATCGTGTTGACCTTTTCTCTGCATCAAACGAGACTTCGCAAAAGAGACCGTTAGACCTTACAAATCTACTGTTGACCACCAACGATGTCAATAAGCTGAAAAGTGATTTCAAAGTCCTATTGTCAAGGTTTACATTGCAGTGGCACTAGGGATTGTTGGACATGTTAAGTAATGAATGGTTATTACTGATTTACAGGGTTGTAGTCCACCAAATCCACTGTGGTATGCATGTACACAATGACAACTGCATGAGTGGAAAATTCAAGACTTGTTTGACCTTGTCATTGTCTGCTTGATCAGTTGTCTCTGGGAGCACTGCTGCTAAATGAGAATAAACTCCCAGATATGTGCAAAATCTTGCAAACCCTTCAGCAGTACGTTCCATCCGTTGCCGTCACAAGATCGTACCATGTTGGCCAGGTGAACTTAACACTGGAAGATCATGACTTTTCTAAGGTTTTGTTAGGTGGTGACCAACTGACAGCAGCTGGGGCTAGAGGAGCTGCTGCTTTGAGAGATAGCGACAACACAAGTCATGACCGTCTAGAAGGATTTGAGGCTGTAATAGAATATTGGCATGCACGACTAGCATTTGCCAAGATGCTCAAGGTGCATTACATATCAAGAGGTTGTTATTGATAAGTCTGTTTAGGTCATCTGGAAACGTCTGTATTCGGGGAAGTCTGGACAAGATAAGGGGACCTTGTATCAGCTGAAACAGCTAATCAACAGAACTGCTGTCCGTGCTGATTTGAAAGTTGTAGAAGATTTCTTTTTTCTTGTTTGGCAAACAGATGTGGTTGCCAGTGCCACCCTTTGAAAAGTTGAGATACGAATACGGTCAGAATTCGGTGAGAGGTGCTACGTAGTTGAGCAGAACACGCGCCGAAATCGATGAATTCGCTGCGTACTCTGACGGTAGCGGTAGCGTAGCGCAAACAAGGCAGTATTTGCATCGGGTGGAATTCGGTCCGTATACGGAGTATGCGGTAGGTGTTCGCCTCGAATTTTGGCCACAGGACAGGCAGTAGTGATTCTCTTCGAATTTGGGCAGAAGTCTAGACAGTACAAGGTATTCGAAATCGTTGAAAAGTCCAGCTGCAACGCGCAACCATCAGACTTATCCATTTATCTATCTCTAAATAGATCCAATCCTCTGAACCGATTCGATACACTCACACAAGATATAAACAGTTAATTATTATCTGATTTGGGGTCTTGCATGCAGTCAGTGGCGTCGCTAGACATGAGCCTGGGGAGGCCCTGGCCCCCCAAATAGCTGTGGTCCACAACAGAAAGGTCTCAATCAAAAACAGTTAAACTTTAATATAGCTGCTGGCCTCCCTAGGTCCAGCGACGCCCTTGATGCAGTATACACATGCATGCAGGTGATGGTCTAGTTATAAACGCCTATATATAGATGGAGTATTCAATTAACCTCCTATCTCTCACATATAGCTTAGACAAAATTATACGTAACACGAAATTACATTCAAAAAAGCAATTTGGTACACACAAGTCCAGCTACACTACACTTGTACTAATCACACTCAATACAGTTAGGTAAACAAGACACATAGCAATTGTAACCCGTTTGAGAAGGAATTGTCATAAAAACTACCTTTTCAACTATCTCTACAGAGTCAATTGCTACAACACTACGTGAAACTTGCACGTTGTATATATGTGAAAGAAGATCACTGACAACATACTGATCAAGAATATCAATGTCACAGTATTCGTTGATTTGGGTGGATGACAGCAGTAGCTCGTTGACCAGCGCAATTGCCACATTCTCATACAAAATAAAAGCCTCCACAAGCCCAAATCTGACATCTCTTCTGACACCTGTATTGAGTTTCACTGCATATGACATACTCTTCTTGACTCTATGGTAACGTTTTGCAAACACGGTTTGGCCTTTCACAATCATCTTGTCAACAATGGACACCTGCATTGCAATCAATAAATATACATCAAACGCAATTTCAAAATGCAATTAAAACATCATGTCTCTAAATCTCACGTGCCTTAGTGTTCTGAAGCACACTAGGTAAACCTCTCTCATCACAAAACCTATTCACAGCAACCAAAGCTGAACTGTTCAGGTGTTCATTCTTTGATAATCCAACAGCAACACATCCAGAAAACAATTCACGTATTTGTATTCTAAAGTAAAAGATCAAATTATTTAGTGAATTTCTGAACATTCAATAATTTTCAAAATGCATACATAAACATCTGAAAAAGCTATAGCTAACTGCTTGAATACTAAGTGACATCTGTCCAAAAGCAATTGCTAACGTGTGTGAGTATCAAGAAGACAATATACACATACAGAAGGAAATACGTATACATGCACATGCACATGCACACAGTTTATAAACATCTATTCTCAATACAGACCAATATTTCTCCATTACTGTGTCAAAACTGAATGATTCTGATCAGACAACAACAATGATATGTACCTGATCAATGGTTCAACAAAAGTTCTAAATAATATTATAGTACAATGTTTCAATAAACAGCTATATCTGTCATGTCAAGTTTTACCTATTGGTGGCAAGTTTACAATATTTTGCAACAACATTCTAACCTTGGTTTATCAGTTGTATGTAGTAATCGTTGCCATAGTTGGAACACATTCACTGAGCAGTGCTGGACAGGTGATACATCTTCATCTTGCAGCAATAGCAGACCTCGTATAACTGCCATTGACGTGGAAGCCTAAGAGTACGACAATACATGATCATTATACATGTACCCTTGAAAGTAACAGCTTGATTTTCTCATAACCTGGGATGTAACATATCTAGTGCCATGAACATGGTTCCTTATTTGTCCGTTGATGGATTCGAACCAGAAGCAACTGTATGCCCATAATATGCCCCACCGTCTAACGACATCTGGCAAATGAGTCACAAGGTGAACATTCATTGTGCAGTTTTCAATACCTGCATAAACATAAGTAAAGTGCAATAGTCAATATAACAGCAAGCGAGAATACATCTAAAAGTGCTTTACCATAAAGTCGCTCATAAGCCCTATAAAAATCATCTAACTGGCACTTGACTCGATCAAGTTACCTAAGAGTTACTGACAGACCATTCTAGGTTACCATTGCTGAAACAAACATGGCATAGTGAACAAAGTAGACAGGAGGAAGGATGCCAAAAAGCACGGGAACAGAATAATGGAACAACCATGAACGAAGTTCATTGGCTAGATAAGACAAGAACGTGGAGTATAAACCAGTAACTACTAAGTGCGAAACCAAAACTTTATGAAACCTTTCCAACCAGACGCATCTCTCAAAGTTCTAGGTTTCCTTGTAATAATATCTGGCACTTCAATTTTCAAGAGTCGGTTATCCAGAGCATCAATCTAATGCAAGCACTGAACAGTTAGCAAACTATATAAATACCTTCACATACTGGATCCACAGAAGATACCTTGTCACCAATGTAAAACACGTGATGTCGATTCACTGGTTGTAGCCATAACTCCAACAACTTCTTTGCCAACCCCAACAGCATACCATGCATCCAGTCTATTACAACTCCCTTTGACATGTCAAAGGGTTTTGCTAGCAGCAGTGGAGATGCACTTTTAATACCACCAACCTGTAAATGTATATCAATTAATTGACCTACTAGGCAACCGCAGACAAGACTGTCCTAACAGGCTCTCCCCTGGAATTTGCTGATTTGGCATCTCTTTTTAGAGACTGTTGAATTCTTGTACGTGCTTCATTCTCATAAGGCCAATATGTCTGGGTGGATACGACTGTGCCAACTTGCTCACAATAAAGGCACGAGCTTTTGCCATTATACTGCTTCATACAAGTAATTAAAGCTCTTGCTGGGAGATCAACAGTGACAAGAAGCAGAACAGGATGGCATCGACCTTTCCAGAAAGAAGTCTCAACTGGTATCCCTAGTGCACAGACAAGTAATGCATCCATTTTAATGTCAGCAGTTGAGTATATATCTGCCTGCCTAACTGTCTGCTTGCCTCTGTATTTTTATGCTTACAAGACTGCCTGTCAGAAACATGAAATATGCAAATTGTACCTTGCTCCAAGTGTTGACGTAATTGCCTCATTAATGGTTGCAGTAAGATGTACACATCTGGCTTCGATGCCTGACACCAAACAGCTGCCAGTATGACATACTTAGGAGAGAATCTATGTAGGAAACAGAATCACTGAAGCAGTGCACCAAAAGCAATTGACATCACAAGCCTACCTGAGCTTTGGTGGTAGCTCATTTACTGTCAGATAAACTGGCCACAGGCTGCCATTCTTGGAACTTCGAAAAACAGCTACACCATCCATGTTTAGAGTCAAAATAAGGTTACTCTTTGACATTGCAGATCTATGGAATAGGAGATACTTGGTATACTCCTTGCCAGTTGTGACATCCTCAACTACATCAGGATCTCCTAAATTGTCAGATCTCTTGTGTAGGTGTGATACAAAACTATGGTCTGAAAATCCTCTAATAAGTATGCAATTAATTTATGTCACAATTCTGAGACAATCATACCTTGGAAAAGTTGTTGAATTTGCTTTTGTAAATTGACTTGAAGATATTCGCCAACTGTTGCCGCTTGGTCACACTCCTGACAACTTAAACTTTCATTCAGAATTGAGTGGCACTGTTTGCAATAGTTAACAGTTTGCATTTCAGGTTGCTTCCCCACCATTTCTGCAAACCGTGACTTTAAAGTGTACAAGGAGGTAAAACCCCGATGATGATCTGGCCAGTGGGCAACCAGTAGAGCTATGATGTCATTGGCTGCACGAGTTGTGAGCTTGTGGCGACTGATCAAAACCATTGTCAACAAAGCACTGACCTTGCAAGAAAGAGGACAGCTGACAAACACTGGTGATGAAGACTCTTCCTGCCCAATTTCTTGAATATTTTCTTCATCGGATAAAGGAATGTCAGAGAGGCCAAATAGCAACTGATCATTAAAGCTACTGTTTGGTGACACATCTTTATCACTACTAGCACTGTTTCCATCACTAAGATGCATTTGACAACTTTGTGCAGCAGTAGCTACCTAGAAGAAAATCAACTTTGTTTATGAAAGCTTGATACGTATAATAATATCCTGTCTCATAGGTACCTTATATGTATGCATTTATGTATAATTCAGTATTATAGATATAATGTTTAAGATCCAAATCCAGTCACAGTACAGAATCATCTATGCATGCAGTGTCAGAGTTCAAGTCAAAAAAGGTTCTAAGCACATATTACAGTTTAGCTGAACACAGTTACTGTTGTTTCAGTAACTTAAAATGTCAGTCAGCAGATGCAGTTACCACCATAGAAGACAAACTAATTTATACAGTTGCACGTTCTTTTCAGATTATCTAGTTTCTGCCATTCAAAGAAGTTAAATAGCTAGACCCAATCAATGGAAGTAATTTGTTATAATGTAATGAATATCACGATCAGCTCAAAGACAAATAAAATGATATGTACTAACAAAAATGATTTTGTGTCCGCAGTTAATGCAACACAGCTCTCCAAAAAATTAAGCTTTCTGTAAAAAAGAGATAAAATAGTATTGCATATAGCATCATGTCTCGCACTCTTCAACTTACAGTAGCCAAAACATGAAATGAGTAGTAGCAAAATGTGACATTCTGTAGAGTGGTTGATTTAATTATGGCTCAGAAAACAAATCTCTGCGCAATAACATAAAAGCTAACTAGAGAGAGACTGGACAATGTCCACAAACATGCCTCTGCATGCTGGGCAGGCATCATATGCATGTTGAGCCTAACACAATAAATTGAGAAAACAACAGCACAAAAATCTATATAACTGCATGGTATTTGATGTAAATATCAAGAGTTGTGTCAACATTCAGAATTAGATAATGAATCATATTTAATAATAATGTTATAATAATGTTCTATCAGAAAAGACCAATTAAGTTCAAAATATCCACACACACACACACACACACACACACACACACACACACACACACACACACACACATGCACGCATGCACACTCACTCACACGCATGCACACTCACTCACACACACACACACACACACACACACACACACACACACACACACACACACACAGACACACACACACAAACAGACACACACACTCAGACACACACACACACACACACACACACACACACACACACACACACACACACACACACACAAACACACAGACACACACAAACACACACACACACACAGACACACACAGACACACACGCACACACACACAGACACACACAGACACACACACACACACAGACACACACACAGACACACACACACACAGACACACACACACACACACACAGACACACACAGACACACACAGACACACACAGACACAGACAGACACAGACACAGACACAGACACACACACAGACACACACACACAGACACACACACACACAGACACAGACACAGACACAGACACAGACACAGACACAGACACAGACACACACAGAGACACACACACAGACACACACACACACACACACACACACACACACACACACACACACACACTTCAATTGCAGCTCTGAAGCAAGTAGATTTGATATATACGTACAGATTCTCTATATCATACTATCCCTCTACTACACGTGCAATTACTTATAATTAACAGTAAGCATACCGTTGAAGACATTTCTCTGACAGTTTGAACCAATGTGGACAAGTCATCATGTTGAGCCCTTGATGCTGTTGAGCGATGCCTTCTTCTTTCTTGTATTATTTTCACGGGTACCCGAAACTCACGGTACGTTCTCCTCCTTTTGCGCCCAAGCGGACTCACTAATTCTTCCACATCGCGACCTGAGTCTTCTTCATCAGCTTCGAATTCGATTGGATTGTTCATTTGGTCGATGTCCGCAACACTCTCACGATCGACAATCACACCTACTCTCTGTACTGAATGGAATGCGATAATTGATGAAGTCATAACCTCGTGCAATCAGTGGGCCAATGAGCAATGATTATACGTCCATGTGCTCAGTTGTCGCTTATTACCAAGTCTTAAGCCTGGTTCACAATATTGATGCCGACGTCGACGTCGACGTCGACAATAGAAATGAATCCTATTCCAGCGTCGACGTCGGCGTCAACATCAAAGGATGCCGCCGACGTCGAGGCGGTTTCTTTGAAGTTTGACGCTCAACTCAGCGTCGGCGTCATATTGTGAACCAGGCTTTACAACTTGGAGATCAATGGCAGAGAAGACGAAGACAAGAACCACACGACCCACACGAATTAAACAACGGGTAAATCAACAAGATGACTATATTTACGACAGTGCTGAGCAGAGTGGTTCGAGTAGGTCTAGCGAGCCAGTCGGCTGGTCACGTTTCTACGATATATCTTTGTGAACTTCAGAGTCAACTATTCCTGTTTCTGTAGATTGCTTGACGACTGTCAATATAAAGTTCGATGCAGACAACGTGAAAAGGGTGGTCACGGAGCCGTGGAGGCTGACAGATAAGCATGGAAACATGGTTGCATTCGACGAAGTTCGTCCACAATGCAGGCTTTTCTGCTTTTACTCTCCGGACAAGACATCGTACGCTTGCCGTGTGACATCAGTCGTTACAAAAGGCACACTGAAAGGTCTGTCTAGCTGTAGAGTACTAGTAAAATGGACAATTATGATTGTTGGGGCGAGCTCCAGTACACGTACCTCAATTTTTTGTCAGAACTCACTTTCCTATTCTCTTACGTTGCGTCAATTGGGAGTCACCTCACTCTTTTCGTAAAAATACAGTAAACCCCTGGAAGGGGACCCCTACTTCAGTTGTGGCGCATGTCGTGCCGAGTCAAAATTGCATTGATCTGGCATCGTCGTTATGTTGATCCGTCTCCCCATTCGGTTGTAAATCCGTATGACAATAAATTGAATTGCTGGTTTAATTGTTACACATGCATGTACATGCACGTTAGTTACATGTACGCTAGATACAGAAATCTCAAACCAGTACACAAAGAAAGGATCTCGTCAAGGCTCGGCCTAGTAAATGTCTGGGCATGCAGTGAAATATCTTGATAATTCGCATGAATTACTCGTTCACCATGAAGGAAGGTGGTGTCGGTTCTCAAAGAATTGTCTTAGTTCTGACCTTGTGTTCTGTAATGTTTAGGTGCACAACAAGGAGGCTCTCAACGGAAAATAGAATATGATGAAGTAAGATATACTCGTGTACAGAGGCATTTGCTGATCATCTGAATGTACTGTGTGGTTCTTGCAGACAGACTCTCTTGTCAGAGAAGTCAAGAAATGTAGAAATGCTTCTCAAGCAAAGAAGGCATCATCATCATTACTGTAATAGAGGTTACTAGATTGTGTTGGCCACTCCTATGGGAGGGACCATAACCGCGTATATAGTTAAGAGTATGGTTTAGCCTGGGGGCTTTGAGAGGTGAATAGAGTTGTGTACAAGGGAAGAAGGCCACTCGGTGTCTCTCACTAAGAACCCAATAGTACATGGTGTCAGAAGTGGCGCAACTCTAGAGAACTACCGGCGATGGATACGTTCCAGGTTGCACCTCCAGAGACGTTTGATTTCTCGTCCCCTGAGCAATGGTCAGGGTGGAGTCGTAGATTTGAGAGATTCCGAACCGCTTCAGGTCTCGTGGAGAAAGAAGACGCAATGCAGGTCAGTACACTCGTGTATAGCGTGTCTCACCCTCACTGAGCAGCAGAGAACGAAGTATGCCGACGTCAAAGCTGGGTTAGATGGCTACTTCGTAAAAAAACGAAACGTGATCTTTGAAAGAGCAAAATTCAACCAACGACGCCAGACGAGAGATGAACCGGTCGAGACATTCATCACAGCGTTGTACAGCTTGGCGGAGCATTGTGAGTTTGGGGCACTCCGCGAAGAGCTAATTCGCGACCGCCTGGTGGTGGGGTTGCGGGATGCCAAATTATCGGAAGCGTTGCAGATGGACTCAGATTTGACTCTTTCGACGGCAATAACAAAATCTCGTCAGAGCGAAGCTGTAAAAGAGCAGCAGACTGTTGTTCGAAATGAACTACCCTTGGAATCTCAGAAGTCAACAGAGTTGGAAGCAGCTCAGATACGCCGCGTGAAGCGATCGCTAACAGGGCAACGAAAAAGCAAGCCGGCGCATTTTCAAGCTAGTCGAGTCAGCAAAAAAGCAAACGAGCACACCTGGAAGTACATGCCAGAGGTGCGGCGCAGAAATTACACACGGTAGAGAGCGGTGTCCTGCGATTAACGCGAAATGCCACAAGTGCGGGAAGTTGGGACACTATATGTTTGGTAACATTACAACAGAGCTACAACCAACGGAAGCCAGACTGAGAGGGCCCGGAGATAATGTGCTACGTGTTCGTGGTAAGTTTACTGCAAGATTACAATACCGCCAGAGGTCATCACAGCAGGAGGTTTACGTGGTGCGTGATGTTGAACGGGCGTTATTGGGGCGGCCTGCAATCGAGAGCCTTCAATTGCTAAAGAGAATAGATTCAGCAGTGAGACAGCCATCATGGTCAGTCCAAGAATAGTTTCCTCAACTGTTCCAAAGACTGGGAAAACTAGAAGGAGAGTATGAGATCAAGCTGAAAGAGAATGCAACACCTTTCACTTTGTCCACTCCCCGTCGTGTGCCGCTGCCACTCATGAAAGAAGTGGAGACGGAGCTTGAAAGAGTGTTGATGGAGGGAGTGATTTCTCAAGTTGAAACGCCAACTGATTGGTGTTCCGGCATAGTTGTAGTGCCAAAATCAAGAGGAAGAGTTCGAATATGCGTAGATTTGTCTAGACTAAATGAGAGTGTATTAAGAGAGCGTTTGATGTTACCGTCTGTAGACTACACATTGGGTCAATTAGCTGGAGCTAAGGTGTTTACGAAATTGGAGGCCAACAGTGGATTCTGGCAAATACCATTGTCCAAAAATTCAGCTCTTCTCACCGCTTTCATAACACCATTTGGAAGATTCTGCTTCAACAGACTCCCATTTGGTATTTCATCAGCTCCTGAATTGTTTCAATGTCGAATGTCTAACCTTCTGACTGGAATGGAAGGAACTGTATGTTTTATGGATGATATCTTCATCTATGGAAGTTCACAAGAAGAACATGATGCTCGACTCTGCAAGGTTTTGGAGAAACTGAGGGAGTCAGGAGATACTCTTAATCGAGAGAAGTGTGTGTTTTCCCTTCCAAAGATAAAGTTCTTGGCACAAGTCATTGATCAGAAATGGATCAGAAGCGAACCTGACAAAGTGAAAGCTGTGTTACAATTGAAAGAACCAACCAACACAGCTGAAGTGAGACGTGTCCTAGGTATGGTGAACCACTTGGGTAAGTTCATTCCAAATTTGGCAGAGAAAACGGAACCACTGAGGAAACTTCTAAGCAAACAGAATGCTTGGATCTGGAAATACTCGCAAGCAACAGCATTTCAGAAGATCAAAGAGGATCTCATAAAATCACCAGTTTTGACTTTGTATACACCCACTCGAGAGACGGTGGTGTCAGCTGACGCATCATCTTTTGGCTTAGGTGCAGTCATACAACAGAGGCAGGACACAGGAGACTTCAAACCGATAGCATATGCATCGAGGTCGATGACTCCCACTGAGCAAAAATATGCACAAATAAAGAGAGAAGCCTTGGCTGTTACATGGACATGTGAGCGTTTTAGTGATTATCTTTACGGTATGAGATTTCAGGTGGAGACAGACCATAAGCCTCTAGTTTCTTTACCTAGTTCAAGCAAGAGGCTGGATGAGCTACCAATACGTATTCAGAGATTCAGGCTTCGACAGATGCGATACAACTTCTCAATAAGTCATGTCTCAGGAAAGAAATTTTTCACACCTGACACATTGTCCAGAAGTCCAGTACAGATAACTACGGAATCAGCTCATGAGTTGAAAACAGCAACTGAAGCCTATGTCGAACTAATCATCAACCATCTTCCTGTGACGGAAAAACCACTGAAAGACATACGGGACAGACAGACTACAGACAACACATGCAATCAATTGAAACGATTTTGCATACAGGGATGGCCAGCTAAACACTTCCTGAAGGGGCCAATCAAGAAGTATTATCCTGTATTTACAGAATTGTCAGTCCTAGATGGATTACTTCTAAGAGGCAATCGGATAATTATTCCAGAATTATTACGAGATGAGATTATAAAGAGACTCCAGACAGGCCACATGGGTATCACAAAGACTCTGGATCGCGCAAAAGCAGCAGTTTGGTGGCCAGGAATGAGTTCTCAATTGAAAGAGACAGTGGAGAACTGCACTGTTGGCAGCAAAGAGCGCAGCAATAGAGCTGAACCTCTCATTCCTACACCTTTGCCAAGTCGTTCCTGGCAATGTGTCGGAACTGATCTTTTCGAATGGAAGGGACAATCGCATCTTTTCGTAGTAGACTATTTGTCAAGGTATCCAGAAATAGCGAGACTATCAGATGCGACATCAAAAGTTGTGACTGAACACATAAAATGGTTTTTTTCCCGACATGGAATTCCCGAAGAAGTTCGATCAGACAATGGGCCTCAGTATTCTTCTGCCGCATTTGCAAAATTCGCAAGCGAATACGAATTTTCGCATATTACTAGCAGTCAGCTACACCCTCAGAGTAATGGCGAGGCTGAGCGGATGGTCACAACTGTGAAGAGTCTTCTCAAGAAAGCAACAGATCCATATTTAGCATTATTGGCATATAGTAGATTATAGTAAACATGCTAGCTAGCTATCTGGAGCTATGCATGCACTCTAAGTACATGCTAGTTTGGCTAATCACAGACCCTACAGCAGAGAAGCTTTGAATTCTCCGCAGACCTAATATCTTTAGATATGAGACTAGTAGTCATATAACGCCCCATTTGAAGTTGCTCATCAACTATGTTTAACTAACAATGTCTGGCTCTGTATTATATGATAGAGCAGTTTACAACAAGTTCAAAACACTCTCCTGCTAGAGAATGCTGCTCAGGCAGAGTTGAAATCAACTGTTGACTCATTGGCTTCTCAGTCGGATACCAGCACAGTTATGATAGAGGATATACACAAAATATTGCTTAAGTACAAGCAGATGAAGGTAATTATCGTTACACCTAGCATGTGTTGAACACATAACAACAGCTTTGCTTTCAGATTCCTGTCAAAGTTGGGAAGACTGATCTTCCACCTCACCAAGCTCAACATACTCAAACAAGGAGCACATCATCAGTGGAAGAGCTTGACAGGTCTGTTGTTATGTTGGAATCACCGCCTGCTCCATCTCATATACAAGATGCTTCATCAAGTGAAGGTACCAGATATACTTTCATTTAGTTTTGTATAGGAACTATTAGTCATCTGTTTGTGTAATTATCAGTTGCGTTTGTTGGAGATAGAAGTCTGAATGTGATGGTTCCTATTCTGTGCTTAAACAAAGCTGAGGCTGCTATTAACAGAACAGAGTTAGCAAGGAACCTGCTAGACACTCTGTCTTCTAAGGAAGAGCAGGCTTCCAGCAGCATAACAGGGAAAGAACAAGAAAAGCGACAGCTGGATGTGAAGAAAATGGAAGCTTTAAGAAGTATGTCTGCTTGTCTTGTTCATCACTGTGACCGCTGATTGCTTTGTGGTGGTGTTCAGGTCACTGTATGCTGAGATTTCCTTTGGAACCAGATGAAAACCTAAAGGTCGTTTTGAACAAGGTGAACAAAGTGCTTGGAGACAAGTGCCGATTTCAGTCTAAGAAGTGACTGGTGTAGTTTATGTGAGACTTGTTGCAGTGTAGTACTGTATAGTAGAGATCGATATTCTGAATTGACGTGGCATTGATATACGCATACATTGTACACAAAAGGTCCGGCGAGTTTTTCGTTTGCAACTAATTCGGTACGAATTCACTGAGTATAGAAATGGCCACAATACGCAGAGAATTCGAATAGACTCCGCCTCCGTTTCTGCTGCAATACACTGCCAGTTCTGCTGGAATACACTGCGAGTTCTGCTGGAATACACTGTGATTTCTGCTGAAATACACTGCGAGTTCTGCTAGAATACACTGCGAGTTCTGCTGAATTTTGGTGTCAATACAGAGCAATTTCTCACCTAATTCCGCGTTGTTTAGTAAGTATTCGGCCCGAAGTCACTAAGTGAAAGTGGCCAAAACTTGCAACAAACCCGGAGCGAAATTGCTTGAGTGTAGGGGTAAATTCAGTACGAATACGCAACAGATTCTCCCGAATTTGAGTGCAAATACGAACTATGTTATTGCCGAATTCTAGCCGAATTCGCATCTCAACTTTCCAAAGGGCAAGACTGTTCTGACCAAAGAGATCATCGTTGCAGTTGATGTTCTGGCTAACAAGATGGTTGAGATGTTTGTTGAACTATCTCCATCAGAATTTCCTGCTCATCCTGTACGGTCTACAAGTATTCAACCTAGGTCTGCTGTATCACGGTTTTCGTGATGCAATTCGAGATGGTGATGGCGATCGCGTAATTTTATATTGGAAAGCACTTTTGATCATCTTCAGAACATCAAACTACCACAACTACAGCAAAGAGGCATTACTTTTACTTGTGCAACAACAAACCTTCCCTGAAAGATTGGCAATGCAAATGAAATGGTCAAGATTTGTAAATAACAAAGGTAGAACTGGCTGTAACATCCCTTGCGACCTAGCAATGGAGCATCTGAATCGAAGACTAAAATCCATTCTTCACAACCTGGAAGCTAATATCCAGCCTAGTTCAATTGTTAGAGATGCCAAGAGCATTGGCATAATAGATAGTTACGTACAACATTTGAAGAATCTCTTCACATCCATCCTGCTTCTGCCCATCATCCAGTGCTTACTGATTACAAGGATTTCAACAAAGTTTTGGATGTGCTACTGGACAAGGACGTTTTCCAGAAAATGAATGAAAAAAGGCAACATAGCCAGTTCAAGTTTTCTCATACACTTTTTGAGCAAGGAGACAGAGACAAAATTGTTAATTGGATGGAAAAAACATTGGGTCAGATGTTTCATAGCATTGGAATTGAAGAATAAGAAGAAGAGGCATCAGCAACCAAAGATGATGACGGTGAGGATGATGATCCAACAACTGCAGGAATGACTATTGTTTGAAAGCAGTATCTATATAGTTTCATTCATCCAGACAGCCATCCTTCTATACATTCATATACATTCATATACATTTATACGGTATTACCTTGCATGATAATACATTACGTTACTAGCAGACAGAGACAGACACGACAGAGACATTTTCAAACCTGATGCATGCAAGCTTGACACTTGCAGTAACTAAAGATTTTATACTGTGTACCTTTGATGTTAATGCTGACATATCTCTGTCTGGATTGTACAGTGTTGCAGTTTGTCGCCTTGTGCTAAATATAATTTCTATTATCTCAGAAATATGTGTCACAGTGTGATGCCTGGTTCTTGTCCTAGAGTTTTATGGGAGCATAGACAGAAATATTATATCTATTGGTATATATACCGTATACCGCTTGCTAGTTATAAGCATGGCCTAACGTGCTGTAGTAGTGTTTCTTGGATTGGCTTTGGATTGGCTTGCATTCAATACTCATAGATCTCAAAACTATCCACTCATTTTTTCAATATCATCGTTTTAATTAAGATCTGGCAAATCTTTGCAGGTGTAGGGCCATCAGTATAAATCAAAAATTTCTAATTCGTAGAAACATCAGCCACATCTCGTGTAAATGAACAACAAAGACTGTTAGTTACCTCCTTGAGGGACTCCTCTTTTTACATGATTAAGGTGGTGATACTTATTAGTTGCCAAGTCTTGACCGACTGTGTAACAACATAAAATTAACCCTCAAACCGATATAAGCATGCAGTTCCTAGGCTTAATTCCAAATGCTGTTGTTGCTATCAATAGCCTCAGTGTACTTTCCGCCCTGGCAAATGCTGTTAGTAATTTCTCCCTCATTTCTATTGTTGACGCACTCGCGTACAGGTCCACTAGACAAAACTCCTGCAGGTTTGGAGCCCAAACTGGTTGTGCCAGGTACTTGCCTAACTTCCTCTTCAGCCTAAGATACAGCATTAAGTAGTCAAGGTATTTGCGACAAACTACTACTGTCTTCACCATATCGGTGCCTTCCTTCATAAGTTGGCTTGACATTGTAGCACTGAAGTCCTCAATTGTCGTCATGGTCTGCACTGAGTACTGGATGTTACTCCTATTGGGTGGAAATGCAATAACTGCAACATCTTTCATTGACAAGCAGTGCAGTATGCAGTCATATGTAGAACGTGTAGCAGTTGCTGTGAGAACCATTACATGCACTTCCTCAGAAATTACACTTCTGATATCACCAACGTGTGCAAAGGCAACACAAAAGTCATCTCCCCTAAAAGTAACAATTTTAATACTAAAACAAGGAGAAAATCAACTGTTGATCTCATACCATGTCTTGATACAGTGTGCTTCATCAACCAGTGCCACTAAATTCTCTTTATACCTTGGTTTGAGAAGCGTATTTCTGTACAAGGGGTTTCCGATAAGGTTTAAAGGGCTGATGAAAACAAGCTGCACACTGCCTAATAGAACCTCCTTTATTACAGTTCCATTGAACTGTGCCTCACCGACAAACTCTTATGAAATTCCTCTAGGAGACAGCTTTGTTCGCTGATCCATCATGAGATATGATAGCGGACTGGCACAAACAACTATACTACCTTTGCAACCTAAAACAAACAGGTGCTACCCCTACCTTTTATAATTGCAGTGACTTGATAGAATTACATGAAACCAACCTTTCAGTTTGTCAAACACTAAAGGCAGCATACTAAATATTATCGACTTCCCATAGCCTGTTGGCAACAGTACAATGGTACCAGTCTATTCCTTGCACAAATGCAGTGATGGCCTCTCTTTGCTTTTCTCTCAACTCTGTGTATGACATTGTTATTCTAGTTTCCTCTATAGCCACCTCCAGTTGAGTATCTTTCACCAGCATTTGACCAGACATGTACATTACATTAATATAATTGACGAGAATGGTACTGCAAACTGTCCCCAGCCGACGGATACAAAGCAATATATATATATATATATATATATATATATATATATATATATATATATATTTATATATAGACAACTGAAAGCAACGGTTGACAACAACAGACCCCAAGCAAAAACGTCCACAACTCACGTACAACACGTTACCTCGTTTGTCCACTTCTTATCTCGCGCAAAAGTACATCAACTCCGTTCACTTTGGCTACTGACGTACAGTACGTACGATATCATCGTCACCTGTGACGTACTAAAGGAAAGCGAACAGCATTCAACAATTAGCGTGTAAGTACAAGGACGACATCTCACCTACGAAGTGCATGATCACGCAACTTCCGTACATGACAGTATGGAAGCCAATAAAGTGTAGGACAGACTGTTCGTCCTGTTGCTAGCATTAACGCTGTAGCTGACGTCCAGATGAGCCTAGAAGCAATTTCGCAAAGAACAACTCACCTGTCAAGGTTGTCGCACAAGAGTACATACAACCTGCGCGCTTCTTTTGCCACGCAACCCGTGAGAGCAAATGAACTCGCCTAAAACGAGACCAAAGTCCAACAACACCTGCAGCAGACACAGAAACGAAAACTTCGCTGTACAGCAGATACTAATTACCAGATGAGTTCCCATCGGTTGGTCGCATATATCAATTAACGGATCATCGTTAAGTCTTTATGCACCATGGAATGCAGGGGTCGGAAGAACCAAGACATCAAAGGAATCTTACCAGACCCTCTCCCGCCAACAGAACTCAAAAAGAGGGAGGAGCTGGCTGCGCGAGACTAATTCAGTACTGTGATGTGGGCTGAGAATTTTTTGCAGCATAAATTAAACTTTAAACTGTCTAGCATGGTATACAAATATACTGTAATTAATTAAGGAGCTTCAGCAATGTGATAACGGTGTTGCTGCTCCCTATAATAATGATTACAAGTCTCTCTTCCAGAATATTTCGTTCTTGCCAAAAATTTCCATATTGACCTGCTATACTTCCAGACCATTGTGCTTTATCCTAATGGCATTACTCTTGGCATGGGCGCAAGGGGCAGTCCGTTGGTCGGTCATACACTTACGGTGTGTGACACGGTAGCAATATGTCTGTTGGCATCAATTAATTAGTACATTGGAAGTGAAGATTCTCGTCATAGCGATGGGTTTTCTACACCAAGACATATTTGCCATGTGTAACCCTCAATGCTACAGACAATTCCATCAAAATTCCATCAAAACCGTGATGGGATTTCGGGTGTATTTCCCTGTGAGATAGAGAAACAGACAAAAGACAGACAAACAAACAAACAAATAAACAAAAAGACGACAAACAAACAGACAGACAGACAGACAGACAGACAGAGATCCCGGATGTTACGTGGCAGCGGCAGTTGTTTTGTTTATCGCTAGTTTGAGTGTACCTACAAGCTATTTGCCATTACAATATGGCTGATGACAAAGAAAACTGTCCGTTTCCGTCGTGTCATGTGTCTGGAAAACCGCAGCGTCTTCTCTGTCATGTTCGTCAAACTCATGACTCAGATGACGTCCCCGCAGAGTTTGTCTCTCGTCTGAACCTACATCGCTGTCAAGACTGTCGGCAGTGGTTTCTAAAGCTGAATCAACATTCTAACCAGTGTAGGAAATCAGCAAGGTCTTCTCTAACCTCAAAGTCTTCACAACGGCCGTCGGGAGATTCGAATCCCCACCCCCGCCCCCCAGGTGCGGAAGCCTCCGAAGGTGCCGAAAGCAATTCGGTTGTGGCGCCCGCTGTCGTGAATGCAAGAAGTCACTGTCCCATCGTCTCATCTCAGGTTCCTCCAAGTGTACACGTACCATGCACTGTGCCTTCACAGGCGTAGCAGTTTATACGGGACCTTTCCGTGGAAACAATTCTTCGGGCATCGCCGCCACGAACAATCAATACTATCAAATCAGGTTCAAAAGCCTTGTTTCAGGAATGCTGCCTATATGTTATGCGCCAAATAAGAGACAATCCTTTGGATGAGTCACCTTGGAAACTGTTCTTTTTGCTTCCAAGAATGCTGCTGTCTCCCCTCTCTAG
The DNA here is from genome assembly GCF_963422355.1 of Corticium candelabrum. Taxonomy (NCBI): domain Eukaryota; kingdom Metazoa; phylum Porifera; class Homoscleromorpha; order Homosclerophorida; family Plakinidae; genus Corticium; species Corticium candelabrum. The sequence goes on from NC_085103.1 coordinate 1,592,749, forward strand.
AGGTGGAAGAGCTAGTTCGAAACAAGTGAAGTCTCTTTACCATCAGTTCCTAAATTTTGAATGGGGCAGTTTGGCTAAGTTTAATGAGTCTCAGCCATCTAAGACAACCGTAGACAATCGATTAGAGACACGAAAAGCAGCTTTGAGGCTAATAACGTGTGGAGAGCTTTCTCGAGCATCTAGAGTTCTCATGAGCTCAGGCCTGGCTCCTCCAACATCTCAAACAGTCAAGAAGCTTTCTGATAAACACCCTAAGAGCAAGAAAGAGATTTCTCAGAGAAAATGTACCAGTGACCAGATATCTTTGAGTAGGAGTCAACTCTTCAAAGCAATTCAAAGTTCTCCAAACGGATCAGGTACAGGGCCGTCAGGTTGGCGGTACGAACATTTCCGTGTCCTACTTGAGAATGAAGAGCTAGCTGATTGCCTTTATTTTGCTTGCTCTTGTATCGCTCAGGGAAACTTACCTGATCCAGTGACATCTCTTTTGTCATCATCACGTCTCATCGCTTTACCAAAACCTAATGGGGATGTAAGGCCAATTGCAATAGGCGAAACCCTGCGGCGTCTCACTGCCAAAGCAATGTGCATGCAGAAAAGAAGTGATTTTGCCAACTTTTTCCATCCCCTACAGCATGGTGTGGCTACTGACGGGGGTTTAGAGATGCTTGTGCACCATGTACAACTGCTTTTGGAGGAAGACTGTGATAGGATCTTTGTGAAGACAGATGTCAAGAATGCCTTCAACTCTGTACACAGACAGCATCTGCTAGAGCAAGTGTCCTCAAGACACCCTGACATTTTACATCATGTCTCTCAAATGTATTCTAAACCTAGTTCTCTACTTTTTCAGCAAAGGGGTTCTCCAGTCATCATCCAGTCCGAGGAAGGGATTCATCAGGGTGATCCCCTGGGCCCCGCACTTTTCTCGACAGCAATACATCCAATCTTGAGTGATCTGCAGAATTCAAACACCTCTATCAGAGTTTTGGCTTACCTTGATGATGTCTTCATGGTTGGTTTGCCCCAAGATGTCCTATCTGCTTTAGATGATCTACGACCTGCATTTGAAGCCATTGGCCTTTCAATTGCCAATCATAAATGCAAGATCTATTCTGGTTTAGACTCACCATGCCTGTCAAGTAACACAGCCTCGTCTATCCCAGTCACATCTGATGGCACAGTGATTCTTGGGACCCCAATAGGCAGGGATGATTTCATTTTTGCTTCTTGTGATGACACTGCTAAATCAGGCAGCCAGCTATGTGATAAGCTAGTAGATCTAGGGGATGTTCAGAGTGCGATGTTGTTGCTGCGATATTGCCATGTACCTCGACTCAACCATCTTGCTCGAACAGTGTCGCCTGCATTATTACTTCCAGCGGCCAGAATCCACGACTCACTAACCAGGAAGACATTCACTCTTTTGATGGGCTACGAAAATATTGGAGATAAACCTTGGGCTCAGGCTTCCCTGCCAATCAGAGTAGGTGGATTTGGCATGACACCACTAGTATCGCTCTCTCAATGTGCGTTTGTCTCATCGTGGGCCCACAGCATCAAAGAGTTGCCAAACTATTTTTCAAGTCTGAATCAAATTCTTGATAATGTTGTCCACGGTGACCACGGTGATCCCCAGAGAGGTTCTATAGCTCAAGCTCTTCGTGAGGCAGTGCCTTCTGACAAACAACTGGAAGATATGCTACGGAATAAAAGTAAACTACAAAGAAAACTGACACAGGATTTAGCCAGCACTGCCATCACTGACATGATTATGATAAGCTCATGCGATAGAGAGGCAGCAAGACTTCGGTCTTTGCAAGGCAAAGGGGCAGGGGCATGGATAAATACGATACCAACTTCGCAGAAGCTCGCACTAGAATCCCGCGATTTTCGCTTGGCGGCCTGCATGAGGTTGGGATTGTCTATGCCCTTCAAAGGATATATCCAAAGATGTGATTGCGGTGTCTCCCTTGATGGATCTGGCTATCATTTCTTGACATGTAAATGGGGTGGTGGGCCTGTCTGGTCCCACGAGTCCATAGCTGCAGTGTGGGCAGATTGTTTGAGAGATCTCCATATACACCACCGACGGGAACCTAGAAACAGGTACTCAAACTCAAATGACCGCCCGGATATCTCTGTTTTTGACTGTGGCTCTGGGTCTAATGTGGACCTGGACATCTCACTGGCGCACCCATGGAGCTCTGAAATCGTCAGCAGTGCAGCACACACAGATGGAGCTGCAGCACTAAAGAGAGAAGAGAAGAAGCTGACCAAATATTACAAGCAACTCCTTCCTGGGGGAGAATCGTTCACCATTGTCCCTTTAGTCCTGGAGCATTTTGGAAGATGGGGCAAGGAATCAGAATGTTATCTACAACAATTGTCCCTCAGATCTACAGACGATTTGGGAAGACTGAACAGGGCGGAGTTTTTGCTGCAGTGGAGACAACGCATTTCAGTTCAGTTGCAAAAATGCAATGCGAAAGTTATCTACCGCAAGGTAGAGGGGGTGCTGAGAAGTGGCAAATAAGAAGTGTTATCTGTGATAATAGAGAAGAAACGTGGACCAATACGGTCCATATATCATATATGTTTTTTCAAGTGTAGTTTATGCAGAGAACAAAACTTTCAAATATTTTACTTTAGACGTGGCTGTACTAGCTCCTCTAGCCTGTAATAGTTTCGATGTTTGAAATTATACTACCATTGACAGACAGACAGACAGACAGACAGAACGACAGATAGACAAAAAATAGACAGCGCATAGAAAGACAACAGACAGCGCACAGACAGACAGACAGACAGCAAAATTGGTCTTAATATTGCTATTGAAAAATGTGAGCTATTTTGCAATGGTCTTACAACACCTCCTTGTCTCAACAGGGCCATTAGAGTTGTATCATCTGGAATTGACATCCTGGGAATCCCTATTGGGCAACAGCAGTATGTCACAGAATCTTGTTTGGACATCGCAAAATCAGGCCAGAGCCTTTGTGAGCAGATTTCATCTCTTAACGATCCTCAATCTGGAATGTTACTTCTACGCTACTGTCATGTGCCTCGCATTAATCATATGGCACGGTCAGTGTGTCCTACTCAGCTAAGGTCTGCAGCTAGGTTTCATGATCAGCTGACAAAAGAAACCTTTTTGCAATTGGTTAGTTTTCGCAATATAGAAAATGACCAATGGCTGCAAGCAACTTTGCCCGTTCGCAATGGTGGGTTTGGGATGACATCAATAGAAACAACGTGTCATATTGCATTTGTATCCAGCTGGGCTCACTCTTTAAGTCGTCTTCCTCATTTGTTTGGAGATCTCACTAGTCCAATCAAGAACATCTCTTGTCCAATTCCAAGTTGTACTTCTGTTGGATCCATTAGTCATCAGCTTCATCTCGCTCTACCTGAAGACAAATCTCTAGCTGATCTGATGTGTAACACTAAAAAGTTACAACAAAAATTGAACTTGCAAAGAACTGACAACATTGTATCTTCTATTCTTGCAAACCCTCAATCTAAGCGTTCTTCTGCAAGATTTAGGTCTCTTCAGGGAACAGGAGCAGGTGCGTGGCTTGACTCAATACCACAATCAGCGAAGTTTGCATTAAAGCCTGGCGAGTTTCGTCTTGCAACACGCTTGAGACTGGGTTGTGAAATGCCCTTGGGATCTGTTGTGTCAACCTGTGAATGCGGAAAAGATGTTGACAGAGATGGCTATCACCTTCTAACATGCAAGAGCGGGGGCGGACCTGTCTGGACTCACGAAACACTGTCCAGTGTATGGAGCAGCTGCCTACAACAACTTAAAATGACACACCAAAGGGAACCAAGGAATTGCTACATTAATAGTAATGATAGACCTGATATCATTGCATTTGATGCACAATCTGGTTGCGATATCGAATTGGACATTTCTGTGGCTCACCCATGGGCACAACAGATTCTTTCTCAAGCAGCTTTGGAAGATGGTGCAGCTGCATCCAAAAGAGAGCTTGAAAAGGCACAGAAATATGGTGGTGAGTGGAACATGTGGGGTCGCACCTCTAACTGCATTGCCTTGGTTTTCGAACATTTTGGAAGATGGGGACAAGATGCTGTTGACTTTCTCAATCGCTTGTCACACCAGTCAACAGATGAAGATGGAAGATCAAATGGCAGAGAGTTCAAGACGTACTGGCGTCGCTGTTTATCAATAGCTTTACAAAGATGCAATGCTAATGTTTTATGTAAAAAATTAGGAAGAGTAGTACGATCAAAGGACTCAACTGAACCGTGTTTTGCTAATTAGATAGATTGATAAAGTAGCCCATTATGGGCTCTTAGACTTTGTGATTTTAGTTCTAATTGTCTTAGACTGTAATAGCGATGATGTGTGAAAATATATGTATTGACAGACAGACAGACAGACAGACAGACAGACAGACAGACAGAAGCTTTCCAGAATCTAAAGGATATGTTCCTTTCTGGCAGTTTATCCGTCTCAGACTCCAAATGCGAGATCTTCAGTCCTTCAGGTACCATCAATACCTCCAATACTTACCTTCAAGTAACATCTGAGGGCTCAATGTTCCTCGGAACTCCCATCGGTTCTACTGCTTTTGTTGAGTCTTCTTGCTCTCAGATCGCTCAGTCAGGGTCTTCTTTGTGTGACTATCTTCCAAAATTAAATGACCCTCAAAGTGCTCTCCTGCTCCTTCGTCATTGTCACGTGCCGAAGCTAGACCATCTTGCCCGGACTGTACATCCGAATAATATTAGGAAAGCTGCTTCTATCCACGACTCTATGACGCGCGCAACATTTTCACAAGTACTAGGCTTCCCCGAGTTGGTTCTTCCATGGGAGCAAATTTCACTGCCAGTACGTCTGGGTGGATTTGGTATGTCATCCCTGTCGTCCACCTTCAAACTCGGTTACGTGGCTTCATGGATACACTCACTTGCTGAGCTCCCACTTCGTTTTCCTGCTGTAATACCCATGGTTGACAACGTGGTTGACCATCAATTTGGTTCAGTTGGTGATGCTCTTGCCAAGTCCATACCTCCTGACAAGCTTCTGTCTGACTATCTGGCAAATCCTAAGAAACTTCAAAAGCAGACTTTCAAATCAGTTCTTTGCAGACCAACTACAACTTTCATTAAATAACTCTGCTACGGCTAGAGATGCCTCTAGGTTATATTCCCTACAGGGAAAAGGAGCTGGAGCATGGCTAAATGCAATCCCTGCATCACAAGGTTTCGCATTCAAACCCTGCGATTTTCGCTTGGCGTCGCTTGTGAGGCTTGGATTGCCCATCTCTCTGTCACATTGGTCAGAGGCATGCAACTGCAGTGCACCACTGGATGACAGCGGATACCACCTACTCACATGCAAGACCGGTGGAGGCCCTATTTGGTCTCACGAATCAATTGCTGGGGTGTGGTCTGAGTGCCTTAGGAGCCTCCAAATCCACCATCGACGGGAGCCAAGGAACAGATATGTCACTTCAGATTGCAGGCCTGACATTGTCATGTTCGATTCTGAATCAGCTTCCAACCTCGACCTGGACATCTCTCTAGCCCACCCTTGGAGTGCGGATGCATTTCCAAGCTCTGCTGATAGAACAGGCGTCGCTGCTAAACAACGCGAGAATAGGAAGGCGGCAAAATACAGCCAACAAAAGCTCCCTGGGACTTCAGCTCTCAAAGCCATCCCCTTGGTATTCGAACATTTCGGTGCATGGGGAGAAGAGGCCAGGAACTTCTTGCGAAAGCTAGCAGCTTTCTCATCAGACGAAGTTGGTCAGCCAAACGCACCGGAATTTGTGGACTTCTGGCGTAAACGCTTTTCAGTGCAGCTACAAAAGTGCAACGCACGGGTTATTCAGAAGAAATTGAATGTGTTGTGTGGTGGGTGTCAGATTCCCGAGTCACTCAGCACTCAATTCTTTTATCATTAGTGTACTTTTAGTTGTCTCTTTTGCCTCAGAAAATATGTATACACTTACCTATGAACACTATAAAGCATTTAGCTTTAGTCGAGTAGTTTCTGCTGTGATGTATGATAGTGTGATTGTAAGAAATAAATGATTCTTGACAGACAGACAGACAGACAAACAGACATACTTGCCTTTGTGTGATAATATTCAGACGTGTGACTGTGGACGAGCAACTGGTGACTCAAGCGGATATCATCCGATTACATACAAACAGAGGGTGGTCTGTGTGTTCACATGACCCGATCATGTCTGTGTGGTCAGAGTGTCTAAACGATCTCAAAATTCAACACAAGAAAGAGCCAAAAGATAGATATGCTACATCTGACAGCCGCCCGGACATTGCCGTTTTTGATACTGGTATTGGTTACAACATAGAGTTAGATATAGCACTTGCTCATGCGTGGAGTCTGGACATATTTCCAACGTCAGCCACTATGGAGGGAGCAGCCGCTGCTAGGAGGGAAGACAGGGAAGTTGGCTCGCTATGAGAGAGAAAAGTATCCAGGTGGGTTGTCTGTAAGAATGGTCCACTTGTCTTGGAACATTTTGGGAAGATGGGGCAAGAAGGCAGAGACCTGTTTCGATGACTTGTCCAAACAATAAATAGATGACTTTGGAAGTCAAACTGGGCAGAGTTTAATGACTATTGACGTCTAAGAATCGCCATTCAATTGCGACGTTGCCATGCCAATGTACTACTGAAGAAAATCGGTAATGCCTTGTCGGGACAGGCCAAGTGCCCAGACTCGTAGATGTTCTAAAGAAAAAAGATCACATGATCCCTTTTGACCAATTAGTAGTTAAATATATATTGTATTTAGTTGTTAGTTGTATTGTCTTGCTTTTATTGTCATAGGACAAACGTAGTTAGCCATTTGCTATTGTACCTAATTCAAATATTTGTTGGGGATCAAAGATTTGGTCTCACAGCTTTAGCATCTTCATTACAATGTGCATTTCTGTCTAGTTGGGTCTCAACCCTGCACACAATAGCAAAACGAATTCCTGATGCTGAGAGATTGCTTGATGAAGTTCAGAATTCAAATCATGCAAATAGTTCCATCAGCAGAGATTTGTGCAATGTTTTGCCTCAAAACAAAACTCTCGTAGAAGTTATCAACGACAGGAAGCAACAACAACACAAGCTGACTAAAGAATACATGAAATCTCCGTCAAATGGTTTTATCCAGAATTCATCTTCGACTAGAGACCAATCTCGAATGAAGTCCTTGCAAGGCAAAAATGCAGAAGCGTGGCTCCTGACAGTACCATCATCATCATGGCATGTATTATCTCCATGCGATTTCCGCTTGGCATCCTTGATGAGACTGGGCTGCCAAATGCCTTTGGCTTCTGGTCAGTGTGACTGTGGGAAAGAATTAGACTCAGATGGATACCACCTAATAAAATGTAAGACTGGGGGCGGCCCGGTAATCAGCCATAACAACATGGTTTCAGCATGGTCAGACTGTTTGAGTCAACTGCAATTACATCACGTAAAAGAACACAGAGAAAGGTATGTCAATTCTGAAGACAGATCAGACATAGTGGTATTCGATTCGGCATCGGGGATGGATCTTGAATTGGATATTGCTGTAGCGCATCCTTGGAGCAATGAAATAGAATGTTTATCAGCTACAACTCAGAGAGCAGCGGCAACCAGAAGAGAAAATCTGAAGATCAAAAAGTACGACCAGGAGTTCTTGCCTGGAGGTTTTCGACCAACATTTGTGCCTATAGTCTTCGAACATTTTGGCTGTTGGGGAGAGAAAGCTGACTATTTGAAGAAACTGTCACAGCTATCAAGAGACGAAGACGGCAAGCCAAATGCATCAACCTTCAAGACATACTGGATATGTGTGTTTTCTGTGTGTCTACAACGATCAGATGCTAGAGTGATTGACAGAAAAATAAAGAATATTGTTTCAAGAGACAGCAACATAAACATAAACAGTTGTAGGTAGAACCAAGCCCTATTGGCTTGGGTAGTATTTAGTTGCTTTCCTTAGATGGTGTATAATAGTTCAATGTTTGAAAATATATGTATTGACAGACAGACAGACAGACAGACAAAAACAAACAAACAGACAAAAAAATAGACAGGCGAACGAAAAAAACAGACAGACAAATAAACCAACAGACAGACAGACAAAAAGACAGACAAACAAACCGAAAACTTACTGGGTAGCACGTATCCTCCAAAATCGTTTCTGTCATGTAACTTGTACAACGTGATAATAGAACACTAGTTTACTAAATTTTAGCACTGTCCGTTAGATCAATTGCCTGTGGGCAGCAGAGAGTAAAGTTTTTTCGTGCAGGAACGATCTACCTGTCTTCAGTCCAATTTGAACTGAAACAACAAAGTGTCTAGTATCTGTTACTATTGATATTAATGAGCTCCCTGTTACTTCTCTATCAGTATCCCACCATTTACCCTCACTCCATTCCGTATTTAGCCAAAGTTCTGCACATAAATTGTTCAAGTTATTCAAAATAACCAAAATTATCGTAAAATAACGATGCATACGTTTGATGGTGCCACGTTTGCTTTTTCCGTACCAAAGTTACATTGTGCTAGGAACACCGACGAAGGGGCTGAAAGGGCTGTGGGGCTGGAGCCCTCTCGCTCATTGTAGAAATTGAAATTTCCTGTGCCATTAATTTTTGCAAATCTGTTTACAGTCTAGCGGGCAAGTGAGGTAGTATTTGCTTTCTCGTGATGACATCCTCGGTGCAGTCCTCGCCTCCACCCCCGCTCGTGAACATCTTCCTACAACACTGAGCAATGAATCTTTCAATGATCCCGCCAATATCGGGATCAATATAGTATTGATACGAAAAGTCAATAATCACAATGCAAACACCAACATACTGTACATCCACAAATTTTCGTACGCATCTAAGTTTCTACATTTGACCAGAAAACCTTTCGTACGCGTCTTATTTTCGTCCTGGCTTTTACTGACAATCTTAGCGCACACTAGAATGGTAACTGCTTTATTCCACGTGATCGTCGGTTCGCTCGTCATTCTAAGCTAAAGCAAAGTGCTATCAATGTGTGGCTGACGTCGAAAGATAAATAACAACAAGTACCGCTACGTAATAGATCATGGCTACTCAACCCAAATCCAGCGACATCCGAGGTTCATCAAAACGACATCATAGCTGCGAACGACGGTGTAGAGGAAGCTCTGGATCGAGATAACTCGCCAGCTAAGCGAAGAAAAAGAGGGCAGTACCACGTCTACGACTCTAAGTCTAGGCTTACCATTGCCCGAGTTGCGGAAGAATGTGCACTGACGAAGGCATGCACTCGTCTGGAGAAATTGCTAGATCACACTATCACAAAGTCAACCGTTCAATCGATTCGCAATGCGTATGGAAAGAGTTACGAGTGTCGAACCAACGGCTCGAGGAAATGGTAGAACTAGCAGGAAAATGTCGCGGCAGACCCCTTCATCTTGGGCCAGTATTGGACGAAAAGGTGATGACTTACTTGCATGCCTTGCGAGACAGCGGTGGCGGCGTCAATCGACGGGTAGTGTTGGGCGTGCATTGGGACTAGGTCGAAGGAACAAACCGTCACTGCTGAAAGAGCATTGTGGCTACGTTGACTTTAGGAGTGCAAACGGAAATGGTCGTTCATGATGTAACTCTTTTCTCAAAAGAGCTCACTTCGTGGAAAGGAAATCAACTAAGGCTGCTAAAAAATGCACGCAAACTTCCAGGAGCACAAAACACGCTTTCTTGATCCGATCACAACAGCAGTGATGACACATGACATTCCTTCAGACTTGAGTATTAACATTGACGAGACAAGCCTAATGGTGGTTCCTGTAGATAAAAGGACACTTGACAGGAATGGCATAAAGCAGGTGGCACTGACAGGACAGGAAGACAAGCGTGAGATAACCTGCGTGTTAGGATGCACTCTCCCCGGAAAACTGCTTCCTCCTCAAGTCATTTATAGGAAAGACAGAACGCTGCCATCCATGTGGCAATAGCATCATCTATCCCACAGCATGGGACATTTGGCATTCAGGAACTCATTGGTGCATGCAAAGAAAATTAATATGCGGGACATTGAACAAGTTCTGCTTCCCTAGTTGGAACAAACAAGAGAAAAGCTAAGGCTTCCAAAGACTCAGAAATCTCTAATTGTTCTTTATGTTTACAAGGCCAACAGGACAGAAGACAGGATCCAAGCTCTCAGAGTGTGTAGGTTTGAGATCGTTTATCTACCTGCAAATTGTACATCAGAACTGCGGCCACTTGATTTGTCTGTAAATTCTTGCTTGAAAGGGGAGCTAAAGCAAAGACTCACTTGTTGGTATGCTGATAGTGTGATCGGCCATGGAAATTCACCGGGATGATGCTACAGCAGCTGTAGCGTCGATTTCTCCAGATTTGCGATTGTCGGTACTTAAACCCATTTATGCACAGTGACTAATGCAATCTTTTGAGACTGTCAATGATCGCATTGACATAATTTAAAGTGGATAGCGACAAGCGGGAATATCTACAGCACTTTCTTTGAATGGTGAAAGAAAAGTCAACAGTAAAATGGAAGATCAACAGTGTCCTGCTTTAGTAAATGCTAAACCTATGCCTGAACTGAAGGACAGTGCAAGTGCAAGCAATACTAGTGCAATATATGTTCCATCAGATACAGTTGCAAGCACTCAGATCGACAGAGCCTTCATTGAACATTATTTGCAATTTCAACTCTGCCAGTCTCGGATTGGTGGACGACGTGGCAGTTCAGCCTGCACTATTATGGCGATATTGATGTCGCACAGATTTCTTTGCAAATGACGAAAAACATCTCATGAAATGGGATATTCACTCCTGACAGACAGCTGTGACATTGTAATGTCCTGCCTTCAGCAGGGTAATTATATTAATGAGAGCTGTGGAATGAAGGGCCTTTTGCGTATTGACCAAAGGTCAATGTCTGTAGAGAACAAACTGCACATTAATTTGAAAAAGGAGTTCTTTGTAAATGAGGACTCTGAATGGAAAAAATTAATACTTGCTCCTATTGCGGCTGCAGAGGAGTCTCCAAATAGGCGAGCTGCCGGAGTTTTGGTGACTAGCCACTATTCAATTATGATGGGTGCGACATCAGAAAGACAAATCTATGTTATTGATAGTCATAGCCACAGCCCACATTATGGAGCATTAGTTGCTGTGTCTGGTTCATCTTCTGTTGATGCCATTACTAGATATCTATAAGACTACTTTTACAAACAGTATGAGTTGAGTGACACTATAACATTGCAAACTAGACGTGTTATACGTAAAAATTTTATTTTGGTCTTCTGTCATGGTAAAACCAGTGTATTGTTTAGTTAGCTATTGTGTAGTAGTACATCATCAACATTGCTAATTGCTTTACTAATATCGGTTTGTCATTTAAGAAAAAATTTAGTACGCATTTTAATTTAGCACATTTAGGAGTTGTACGAACAATACGAAAATAGAATGCATACAAAAATTTGTGGATTTACAGTAATAATAAACATCAGAATACTGAAAACAGATTGTTTAAATCTTAAGTCAAGTGATATTACATACTCTACGTTTTGCGCATGGTTCATGTTCCCTATTAACGAGGAGACGTTCCCTTGTTTGCCATCTGTGTGCGACGTTTTCTCGTCTGTATGGCGTTGAGAATGTGTGATGTTTCCCGCTCATCTGTAACGACGCGTCGGCCTATAGATTTGCTGCGTGCTCATTGGGTTAAACTGAAGGATCATATACGGGCAAATCACGTTCCTGGCCAAATTTTTTGAGAAAGAAATTATATCAGTAAGGGATTGAGAGAAAATAGAGGGAAAAGTGCGTGGCAGTAGAAGGGAGGGAGCTGTTGACTACTTACCTTGACCCCGAGTTCTGCTTCCCGTTCCTCTCGAGCACTTTCACTGCTGTCTGTACCTGTTGACCGGCCTGAGAGGAAGGCTAGCGCTCACGAGGGGGGAGAAAAACCCACGTCATGAAACCTCACGCGCGCTAAAGGCTGGTGTTTGGGGAGCCCGGGCTACCCAGACCGAACTCTGTCCCAAACAGCGGACAACTTCCAGAGTTGATTCCGTCGCATCCAAGCACCACCTCTCTCTCTCTGTATATATATATATATATATATATATATATATATATATATATATATATATATATATATGGAGTTGCTTGAGCCTCTGTAAGCTGAATCATATCATCAGAACTGTTCCTGGCTGCAGGATTGACGAAGTGTTGTTACGTTTTGACAGAGGGCTTCATCATAGCTTGGAGTCTTTGTCCTCTTCCTCTATCTCCGATTTGCCATGGAGACAGGCTACACTTCCTACTCGTTTAGGTGGTCTCGGTCTACGTGAGGCTCACAGATCTTCCTCTGCAGCCTTTGTCGGTAGTTGCAACTCCTCTCGGACTTTGTCTCTCCGCCTGCTCTTCACTCCTTCAATGCCATTTTCTCCACCTGATGGGTCAGATAGTATGTCTCCTACTTCCGTTTTCCCTGGCGAATTGGAATGTCGGCAGTGTTTGGCGGATCTTTTACCACCTAATAGTACGGCGCTATCTGTTAATTCCACGCAACATTCAATTCAACGAGCTTTAGATGACGCTTTGAAATCCAGCGTTAGGTCGTCTCTTTGTAGTTTGCGAGAACAAGCGCGTTTTAATGCTGTCACATTTTCTCATGTGGGGGCTTGGTTGAGGGCAATCCCTAACCCAAATCTCAGCCTGGCCATGTCCCCGCGTGAATTCGTGACTGCTTTGCGTTTGCGCTTAGGAGTTCCAGTGTTTTCACCTCCCCCACGTTCAATTCGCTGTGTCTGTGGCCATATTTTAGATGTCTTTGGTGACCACGCACTTGGCTGTAGCAGCTCTCTGCGAATCAGACGACATGACGCCTTATGTGACACCGTCTATCACTGGTTGCTTGTGGATAATTCTGGGGTACGAAGAGAGCAGCGGTGTTCTTCTCAATCCATGGACAGACCAGGTGATGTTTTTCATCCCGACTTCTCTAACGGAAAGGCTGCTTATTTTGATATCTCAGTGCGAAATTCATTTTCTCCCTCACATGTCATCAATGCAGCTGTAAAGGCTGGTGCTGCAGCTCAAGCTGGGGAAATGGAGAAAGACGAACGCCACGACTCAAATGTTTCCTCATATGGTTGCTTGTTCTATCCTTTGGTTGTTGAGTCATATGGAGTCTGGTCAGAACATAGTCTTGAACTGCTGAAGTCTATTGCCAAGAAGTCTACTCTGTCTACAGGTCACAGTTTCAGCCGAGCTATTACTAACCTTCATGAACAACTGTCTGTGAAACTGTGGCAATACAACTCTCGCATGATAACTGAACATATAGATGTTTTGTCTGTAGCAAGTGTTTGTAGTGGTGTTTTTCAGTAGTGTTCCGTCCATTGGGCGGTTATAAATATATATATATATATATATATATATATATATATATATATAAAAATATATATATATATATATACATGTATATATATATATATATATATATATATATATATATATATGCATATAAACAGGCACCTTAAAGTTCCAGAGCCTTGTCTCAGCCGCTTTTAAGCACTCGGGCGCCCGCTTACTGCGCGTTGATGCTGCTTGCCCGCGTAAGCGACGCCTTTTGTGTTTCGCTTTTCTCAACCAGTCACCTATTAGCGTAACCGGCAACGATACCTGCCTTAAGTAACGGATACGCTGCTGCACGCAACCTGCTTGGTGACACACACTACTTCCTGTTCACGCTATCCGTATCTATGTGAACATTCAAGCAAACAAGAAGCAACAAGTGTTCTAGCCCGCGTGCCTCTAGAGTCACGCTCGTGTCACCGGTGCATTGTTGTGCTGTTTGCGGTAGCCAACGTCTGAGAAAATTGTGCCAGCTCCCTCGCGTCTCTTCTTATGTAGCGTTGGTAGGCATCGCTGCTCCAGCGACCCAAAAATCCGAATAACTGAGTCTTCCCAGCCCTCTGGCTGCAGCCATAGTCGCCGCTCCAATGCGAAAACTGTGGCCAGAGTACAACTCGCAGTTAAAACCGAGGACCGACAAAGACTCCCGAAGGTGCGACACTAAGCGCTGGCGTGACAGGGGAGAGCCGTCGCTGAAGATAAAGAGAGGCCCCTGTGACGATCCCCTTCTTGCTAAGTTCGCCAACAGCGCCGAGACTGGACAAAACTCATTATCTGATTTTCCCAGGGAAATCATAACGCTTCGTCTAAATGGATCTATCTTCGATTTCTTGATGGCCACCCGGACCACCTGAGGGCTTCCCTTGAGTCCACTGACACGTCCGCTGGAGGCAGGTGACATTATGTGTCAGTGTTTCATTGAGTCGACCGCAGAAAACCAAAGAAACCGAGACAACAGGTCACCCACAGCATTACCACATTGTAAGTCATACCTGATGCGGACCAATGGCGACGCAGCGCGCAAAAGATGTCCGCCGGTACTGGCAGCCGACGGCGTACCGCCCGCTCACCCCGAATTCTTGATGCTCCGCGAAGCACGTCGACAAGCCTTGGAGAGAGTACGTGCAAGTGTCGCCGAGCCTCCTACAAACTAGGAGACGGCGTACGGCAGAGAGATACCCTTTGATGGTGCTGTAAGCCAGGTGACACGTTTCAAGGTACGCTGCGAAGCGACAAAGCGTCTCCTCGGATACCGCATACAGAGAAGCCCCCCAACGCTCGACAGAAGTCTAAGAAACGGCGTTGACCGCTTCTGTAGGCCTTAGCAGTGCTGGTGGAGATGCCTGCTTCAAACAGTCGAGAAACTGCGTTCTCCAGCTGAACGTCTAGTCCCCTGTGTTGTCTTTTAAAAGCGCTATCCAGCCCTCCGGCACCTGGCAAGCCACCATCGACAGCTGCGGACACACATCAAACATCGCAGAGATTAGGTTGCGTGAAATAGCGTCCGACACTATGTTCTCTGTTCCCAGAATGTGCTCGGCGGTGAACGTAAACTGGAGCTCGGCGGCCACAAAATGCACTAGCCGAATGAGACGCATTACCTGCTGATGCCGGCAGCATCCTGAGCGCAGTGCGGACCCTACCGTGCTGTTGTCCACCTTAAACAGAAAGTGCTTGCTTGTTCGGCTGCGTCCCCAACAGACTGCCGCTAAGACTACGGGATAGTTTCTTTTGCCGCTATGCCCAAACGCTCTGTACCCGGTCCCCACTTCAATTGAAGCCACCGCTGCTGCCAAACCGCGCTGCAGCGCCAGCCGCCTGAAGCGTCTGACTCCAAGCACACTGTTTGACGCACCTTGCGTAGGGCCGACAACAAGTCGATACCGTTCCACCGACTGGCAAACGCTGACCACCACGATATGTCTGAAAGTGCATCTTTGTTCAAGCGAACAAAATGATGGAGCGCCTTAAGAACCTTGGACAACTCGGTTAGACGGCGAAGAAATGCTCGTCCCGGTTTGACCACCGCACAAGCATGGTGAAGACTGTCGATCAGAGACAAGATTTCCCTCTTGGTCCCTCCCCGACGAGTCGACAAATTCAACTGTACGTCCCGCAAGCGCGCAAGCTTCTCTGATGGCAGACGAAGCTGCATGTGCACGGTGTCCATTTCAATTCCCAAGAACGTCAATACTGTACTCGGCCCTAAGTCTTATGCTTTGCTACGGGCACACCCAGATCCCGACACGTGGTAAGGGCAGATGACAGGTTTTGTGCGCACTTCCCGGAATCGGCTGCCCCGCAAAAGAGAAAATCGTCCAGATAATGTATGGGGACGAGACGCCCCTACGGAACATCATCCAAAGAAGTTCATCTGCCACCGCTAAAACAATCTGGGTGCCGACCGAAGCCCGACTGGCAGGGCTGCATCCAGGCTCACCAACCCTCGCAAGCGCATACCATGCTAATGGCAGTCGTCCGGGTGTATCGGAATTAGCCGGTAAACGCTCTGGATGTCCATCTTTGCCATTAGCGTTCCTCGCCCCAACGCTCAGATCCGCGTCGCCGCATCGTCGACCCGTGAGAACGACAACGAACAGAGATGTGGATTGGCTAGAAATACGTACAACATCACAGGAAATAAAATCTGTGTCATCACATGCATGATGACGCATGGACTGTTGAGTCATCATCTGTGTGTAATCATCCACATTATGATTACGTCTGATTTGCACCCCTAGATACTACGATACTACGATAGATACATAGATACTACGCATGCTCCTATTGACATCGAACTTTAGCAATAATTTACCTTGTGAAATTATAATACGTTACTACGCATGCTTAGCTAACACATAATTTGCATTTTGTATATTTAGGTATTATGCCACTATTGCACGTGACTGATCGTAATTAGTTGCATACCGGACAGATTGCAATCTCACTAATCTCATGCGCTACAGATAGCGATCTACTGAGGTATTCTGGCGCACACCTTTTTATTGGCTTCATACTGATACGTATACATTAGACTAAATGCATGCACATCTTATGTCATCACTCTAGAGAGCAAGTCAATTTCAACTGAAGAACCTTGTGCGTGCACCTTCTGTTGTTTGCCTTTGCTTTCCCTTGCAGCTTTTAGCTGTCTAATTTGGCGCATTCTTTTTTGCTGCTGGCCATCTTCATCATTAGACCTAGGCGGAGGCGACACATCAGCATGCTTCATAGGCGACATCTCCAGCCGCTGCTTCGCAAGATCTAGAGTTGTAGTGTGTTTGCTTCCTGCTGCTGCGAAAACTTCCTTTTCCGCTGGTTTCGCTTTCTCTGAAAATCAAATATTTGATTAATTAATCTACCGGCGCATAGAGCAACGTACTCCCTTACCAAGGTTCGCGTATGTGTTTTCGACTGATGTTGTCGCTCACGTCTTTTCTCAACAGAAGATTTCATCTTCCTCCACTACGCCTGTTGTTTAGGCATGTCGCAACTGGGGTCTCCAGTGCTGCGACATTAGAGTTACTGCTTGAGCTTGCCAGCCGAGCTTTTGACTGTTCGCCTGCACCTGGCAAGTCATCACCGTCATTTCCACCTGTTGACTCTTTTGACGAAATAGCCAGCAGCTGCTGCGCCTTGCTAACAAGTTGAGCTCGTATGTCAGGTGAAAGTTCCGACCAAGAGGTGTCTGTAAAGGAGAGATTATTGACGTGAACGTCAAAAAGGTCAGCCGTGTCATTCTATGAGATAGACGCGGTGTAAACAAGATGACTATACGAATCTTCTCATAAGACTTAATAGTTGTGTATTCAGCATAACCTGGACAACTGATTCTTGCTGGATTGACACTTCCTGGCTCCAGTAGACGGTGACTGCACCAAGCTGCTTTGTTGATTCTCCAGTTGTTCCACCCTGTTGACAACTTTCTCTAAGGTTTTCGTCATTCCTTTCACGTCTTCACTAATCTTCTCCATTTGTTCCCGGGTATCACACATAAATGTCCTCAACTAATCAAACAGCTCCATTCTACTGGTGATGAACAGAACGCTAGTAACGAAGCCAACTATAGCAAATGAAACTAACAAGTGAACTGACAGTATGTATGTATCTGAGACTTCGACTGATAAGTTTGGTTACTGCAATATGTTATTTGCTTGCCTGTACACCGAATCTAGACGCTGTGAGTGATTGCGTGACGTGTGGACGGTTTACCAATTGCCAGCTATGTCTTGCAGACGTCATATGTCATTAAACGTGCCTTTAGGTTGAGAAGTTGGTGCTATACGGTCACACCTCAGTGGCAGATCTAGGGTAGGGGTTGTGGGGGTTGCAACCCTCCTTTTGTTAGCCTTGGAGTTCCGCTCGCGCTGGGCAGTCTGGGATTCCGAACCTATTCTTTGCGATGGCAGACTAAGACCACCTTTCTTTCTCAATATTTGAATAATAAATCATATCTTTTGTAGAGTGTGTTTAGAACTAATGGTACTCATTTTAAATTTGCTCCTACGTACAGAAGAGAGTGTAGTTGGTATCATCAGTCTGTGACTGCAGGTTCACGTGACCAGCTTACTACTTATGCGCAGTTTTCTCCATCCTGTATCTACAGAATCCGTGATTCCGGCATTGCAGCTTTCATGATACCTGCTTTGTTCAAAAGGTAAGTAGGACTCGTTACACTCGCGGATGGTTTTCTCGTAGAACTAGTGATCTAAACAGTGACAGACTCAGCAGACCGCTAGTACTTATTAGGCGCGTAGGACTGAAAGCATCAAACATTGTTACAGCTGAAGGGGCAACGCTACGCAATATACTTTCTGTTTACTTATTAGCTACACTTGGCCAAAATCAAACTTCGAAATCAAAATCAAAATCAAATAGTAAACTGGCACGTGTCCCTCCGGCGCCTATGCAAGTTTCTATGCCTATGCTTATAGGTAAGCTACGCATTGACCTGTCTTCACGTGTGTTCCAACAAAGCCTGCGTATGTACCTGGTCAGAGTAAGACTCAGTCACAGTGAGTCTGAATCGGTGGTTAAAAGCTGTGTTACACTGTAATGCTGTCGTGCAGTTCACTCTCTGAATAGCGCGCCAACAATTTAAGAATTTGCATGACAATATCTTATAATATCTTGTGTTAATCAATAAATTGTCCAGCTGTGTTTAACTGGTAAGAGTTCTTGAGAGGCAAGACAAGAATAGTTTGCCTGCAAAATTGCAATGTTTGAATCAGGAGAATTCAGACAAGGACCATCCGTCAGAGTCAAGCCTTTCTGTCTTGCATCCAAGCCGCAAGAAGGTTTTCAGCGGGTGTGGCAAGAAATGTACATGTCGCTGCTCCTTCTAGTGATACGGGGGGGGGGGGGGGGGAATGATTGATCTATGATTCCGGATCATATAAAGAATGCGCACCACCGCTCTAAAACGCGCCAAATAGGTGGTGCAAAGCGTGCTCAGCCACGTGTTGATTCTATTAATATAAAATACCCGTATACTCTCTTTATCGGTCACGATTTAGGTTCTGTCCCACCATTAACGTTGCAGGTGGCGCAATAAATGCAGGTCGCTTACATAAACCAACAGAACAGGAGTGGCTACGGCTAATTTGCAGAGAGTAGACTTCCCTTCTTGCGTACGCTAGTTACCTGCCTTGTTCGCGGGAAAATTATGGCGGTCGCTGATATTTACGCAAGAGTGCATGGAGTTTGCTTTGGTCCTGATCCACAGCGTGATGTCATCGATTTCATGCAGCGTCGAGGACTTATTTCAAGGCAAGAAGAATGCAACAACTGTCATGGTGTGGCCATGGCAATAAAATCGTTTAAAAGATGCAAGGACGGTTACATTTGGCGATGTCCTGAAAAAAACTGCAGAATGCAACGGTAATTATTAAGTATGCAAAATGTGGTAGCCTAAAACATTATATTACTCTAAACAGAAATTCTTCATTATATATATATATATATATATTAGTTCAGTTCGACGTGATTCATTTTTTCAACAATCAAATGTTCCTTTGGCAACTTGGTTACTTGTAATCTACCACTGGTGTTTTGAGACACCTGTGTCTCAAATGAAGGATGTTTGTAAAGTATCTCTAGTCACTGGAATCCAGATGTACCAGTACCTAAGAGATGTGTGCTCGTGGAAACTCCAACAAAATGTTATTAGACTTGGTGGCATTGGTCCAGTTCAGTCCAACATTGTTGAAATAGACGAATCCTGTTTTTCCCACAAACCGAAGGTAATTGCATTGAACATTACACTGTTGACTGTTAAGAGTTATCCTGTGAAATTATACAGCATCACAGAGGAAGAGCACCACGTGACCCAGTGTGGGTTTTTGGAATTGTTGATGTAACACAGCAGCCAGCACTGGGTTACATGGAAATAGTTCCAAGAAGAGATGCTGCGACACTTCTACCGATCGTAGCACAACACGTCCTGCCTGGCACAATAGTACATTCTGACGAATGGAGAGCGTACAATCGGATTAACACACTCCCCCTGGTGGCAGCTCACAGGACAGTTAACCACTCTTTACATTTTGTGGACCCTGGCACTGGAGTACACACTCAACATATTGAATCATATTGGAATCGAGTGAAAACAAAACTGAAAAAAATGAAAGGGTGCCATCGCCATATGCTGCCGTCATATTTGCATCAATTCATGTGGCGGGAGCGTCATGGCGTGACTCACGCGGCAGCCTTTGCCGCCATCACGTTGGATATCAGCCAGTGGTATCCAGTACCCTAGCTAGCTGTCTCTCAACTTCTTCTAGCGTTGCAGTTTAACCTAAACAGTTGTGTTGTAATAGTAAGTTCAACTTGTCTTATAACAGTAGTAGGTAATTACGTAAAAAGCTGACAAACCTTGTTCTTTTTTTGCAAATGTGTAGTTACCCGGATGGAATTAATATTAATTGATAGAGGGTTGGGTTGCAGCTTCGTTGTTGTTGAAAGAAAGCCTAGACGCTGCATGAAAAAATCGATGACATCACAGTGTGGATCGGGACCAAAGCAGACTTCAGGCACTGTTACGTAAATTTCAGCGGCCGCCATAATTTTCCCGCGAACAAGGCAGGTAACTAGCGTACGCAAGAAGGGAAGTCTACTCTCTGCAAATTAGCCGTAGCCACTCCTGTTCTGTTGGTTTATGTAAGCGACCTGCATTTATTGCGCCACCTGCAACGTTAATGGTGAGACAGAACCTAAATCGTGACTGATAAAGAGAGTATACGGGTATTTTATATTAATAGAATCAACACGTGGCTGAGCACGCTTTGCACCACCTATTTGGCGCGTTTTAGAGCGGTGGTGCGCATTCTTTATATGATCCATGATTCCTTGTAAAGGCCTCAAGTGGTTCTATGCTCCACTTGAGAAGGCTAGCTGAAGAGTTGCCTGACAGCAAGAAGATGCAGTTTCTTCACTCACAATGGAAACCTTCTCCTTCTTTCTGCCTTCGCTCTCATCAAGTGACAAAGAATAAGAATAGCTGGACCGTCAGTTTTCAGCACTCATGATTGGAGAAGTTCCCCTGGATGGTGTACAGCAAACTCCTTGATGAAGGAATCTGTAAGTTCTGCATACTCTTTCCTGAGCAGCCAGGTAGAGGAGGAGGCGCTAGGGATGCAAAGCCTGGCGTTTTATCCCTATTGCCTTACCCTGGACAGTGTACAAAAGCTCTCGGAAAGAACGGTGTCCTTGTTGGCCACGCAGGGAGTGACTGACATGCATCATGGTGCAGCTCTACGTGCAGACCTTTTCAGGTTGAATTCTGAAAATCACTCAGCCAGAGTAGATTCTCGAATAATGTTAAAGGAAGTTGATCAACAAGAGGAAAACAAAACAGTTCTCAGGGAGAGTGTTAGTGCTGTTGATTTTCTAGCTAAGCAAGGCCTTAGTAACCTCTTTGAGGCCATCGTGACGACAAGAAGATTTTTCTAATAAAGATGTCAACCGAGGTAACTTCATCGCCACACTACGTTTTCTATCCCAAAACGCCACCGTCCTTTAAAGACATCTTCTTTAGGGCCCGAAAAATGCTCGGTATACCAGCAAGACTATTCAGAACGAAATCTTGAATATCTACGCTTTCAAAATCAGGGAACGTCTGACAAAACCAGTCAGAGAAAATAGTTTACCGTTCACAATTAGAGCTGATGAATTGAACGATCCTCATGCCAACTAGGAAATTCTTGAAGTCCGTTTTGAGATTTGTTGACTTGTCCGCTCCAGAAGATCTTCATATACAGGAATGCTTTGTCAGTTTCTTGTCCTTACCCAATATCTGTGGACAGGCTTATGATGGAGCGTACGTGATGTCATCCAGAATTAGTGGTGTACAAGCCAAGATCAAAGACAAGTCTCCATAGGCCCTGTATACGCACTGCTATTGTCATTGCCTTAGCTTGTCTATAGATGCCTCTTGTAAAGTGAAAGATGTAAAAAACGTCATTGGGGTCATCAATGAATGTTTCCTTTCCTTGGAACACAGACCGAAGAGGCAGCGCATGTTTGAGCTAACAGTAAGTACTGTATGTACTTGCCGGAATCAGCTCACACTAAACTTTAGGGACTCCGTAAGACGCGTTGGACAAAGCGTCATACGTACTTCGACGTCTTTCTAGAAATGTATGAAGCCGTTGTCACCTTCTTAGACACTATTTTGTCCCCTCGAGATTATCCAGACTTAGAATCAGAATCTACTGATGAAAGTTGGAATTGGGATAGAGACACTAAAGTTAAAGCACAAGGTTTTAAAGCTGCATTGTGTTCATTTCGAACGGTTGCAGTACTTACAATACCTAAGACGATTCTTGATGAAATGAGAGATCTGGCAGCGAAACTACAGAATCGTGACCAAGATATCTTTGTTGCGTATGGAATGGTTCACTCAGTAACTGAAAGAATTGAGGTAACAAGGCAAGATATAGACAACCGCTTTGACTTGTCGTATCAAGACATTCTGCGACTCGCAGACAGTATTGGATCCGTTGAATCTGTTCCAAGATAAACGAACTTACAGCGTAACCGAAGCAATACACCTAGTCAGAGCCCGATTGAGCACTACAAATCATCTGTTGCGATACCCCTCCTAGACTCCCTGCTTCTGCAGCTGCGAGAACGATTTATTGGTGATCAAGATAATATCCAAGCATTGTTGTGTCTAGTGCCTACCCTTTTAGTTCGTTTTGATGTTGACCCGATGGAAAGAGTAGATAGAATGTCGCACTAGCAAACCGATCTTCCATTCCCGAAGTCTCTAAGAAGTGAAGTGAGAAGGTGACAGTCAGTATGGCAAGGCAAATATTAGAAAATGCAAGAAAGAAGAAAAAGAGAGCATGAGTCCAGAAGGTCATACCCAACATTCCTTCTCCTGGCTTTCGGAGCCTGTGACTATCAGGTGTATTCAAATGTTCATCGTCTGTTATTGATAGCATGTACACTGCCTATTACAAGTGCAGAAGCGGAGAAGTCATTGTCTCTACTGAGAGAGACTGAAGCCTTATGCAAGAGTTACAATGGCAGAAGAGCGATTTGCCGACCCTAGCAGTTATCGCCATACTTTACAAAGAGCGGGTACCAGTAGACGAAGTTTGTCATGCTTTTGTACAAAATCGTTCACGGAGATTGTTCCTTCCGTCTTTGTTTGAAAGAGATATAACTGATTAATAATTAACTTAACGTAAATGTAGTAGTAGTATAGGCTCAATGCTGCAGTTAGATTATGTTAAACAGTTTTGATGACTTGGTGTTTATAGTTTATTGCATGCATGACACATGCATGCTACAGACATGTTGCCATAGTTGTTGCCATTTACTTTAGCTAAGTTCTATGTAAGCTATTATTTGCAATTCTGACAATATAAGCGTAATAACTGAAGTGGGCGTGCTCTATCCAAACCTGCAACCTCTCTTTTGAAAAATACTGGATCCGCGCCTGAACCTGCTTAGCATCTGGAAACAATCGTTTACTGACAGAGTAACAAACGCGTCGTGTATACTATCACATAACTATCCCTGATAATAGACAGGTGTTTGACCGGGCACAACCTTCTTCTCAGCTAATGCACGTTTATAATCACAAATGGCGTCTGCAAGACATAGCCGCTAATTAGTGTTTGCTCAAAACATGTCAATGTATCTGTAACGTATCTTCAACCGCTTTCAAAGAGTTCCTCCTCTAGCTTAGATCGACATGCACGCACAGGTAGAGTTCTAATTAGTTGTCTATCCGGCGGCCTACCTCATGGAGAAGAAATCGAAGTCTAGGAAAAAGAATTCTAGGGACTGTGAACATCAATTGCAGTTTAGGGGTATCTATCTGTTCTAGACCTACTGTACAGCTGTGTGTGAAATGTGTCGTATAATAAATGCGTCAAAATCGCGATCGCTGTTTTCAAATTTGTACGAGTATAATACTCGCCAATAGGGCCAGAAACTGATGTCGGTTTTCTAGTCGAGACTTCCCAGTCGACGGAGGTTGCAGCTGCAGACAAGAAAGAGATCAGCCAGCGCCAGATGTTCGTGATCGTGAGTACAGTCCCGACAGCGGATACCCATGCAAACGAAGTCGTGAAGACTGCGACAACTCGTATGAAGACGACAAAGCTATTGTAAGATCGGTTGTTTTACGTGTTACATAATTATAACATATCTAGAAGTTTCTCGCATGCTTCTATGGTAGTGTGCAGTGATGGCCGGAACGCTTGGAGGGACGAGGGACTGGAAAAACTGTGACTACTGTGGCGTCAAAGCGTCTGCTCTAGTGTACTGCGCGATGTGTGGACGCCTCCAGAAAAGGACTGTCGCACAGGACCTAAACTCCGAGAAGACGGTCACCGCTGTTGACTGCGTCAATCGCATCAGGACGTCATAGTCACTGCCTTATTCAAACTGAAGAACAAGTAGTGTGTATAGGTATAGTAGTTGTGTTGTAACCATGTCTGTAATACAAACATTTGTTTGGATGTAGTGTCAGTTTCTAATGACTACCATTCAATGAAAATGTGTTGACATAACACGCGTTAATTGCTATAATCGTTAGATGAGTAATCGTCGATTATTATGTGCGTATAGCCTCGCCCACTGGGTGGTTTTATGTGGCTGGTAAACCCATTGCTCCGCCTACTGAGTGGGTTTTGTGGTTATGGTTTGTGGTTTCAGTCTGAACTAACGACCCACTCTATTCTATTAATATAGTAGTTCCGTCGTCTCAGCTCTCAGTTTTAGCTGTGTGGCTTTCAGTAATCCTGAAAATGATATTGACATTGTAAACGTTGGATAAACTTCATAGGTAGGTTATATATCTAGATACATATTTATACACGTACATGTACATGTACACACAGTAACTTCTATGCTGTAGCTTCCGAATTAATGCTCCATACTAAACACGTGCGCTTACTAAATTCTTAAAGGTTGACTAGCAAGTTCATTATTATGTCTTCCAAGGCAAAGTGAGATCAAGTACTCTGTACTTGTTTCAGCTGTCACGGCAAAGAAGTTTCCCGTAGGACACGAGCATACCACAAACACCGTCCACGTTTTGATGAACAAGCATCTGGAGTTGATGTATTGGAAGATGACACAGTCGATGAAGTTCCAGGAGATGTGGATTCGAGCTACAACTGTGACAGCGACTCGGACCTCAGAGCACAGGAAAAGGATGACTGTGACAACCAACTGGTACGTGATCCAGTAGCTCATGATGATCATATGCATGATATTGATGAAGAACCTGACACTGCTGTTGATCAACAACCTGATCAGTTTGATGCGGAGGTGCAACCACTGTGTCAAATAAGTCTCTTTCTGTCAGTTCATCAAGAGACAGCAACTGATCCAGTAATTACCAGTTCTCCTACATCACAATGTGAGAGCTTCAGACCTCTAGAAGCTACCAATCATCATAACAGAGATCCCTTGGAGTACTTGGTCAGGTGGTTCACAGTATTATTCACTCGCCTTTCCATTGTTTCAATCTCACCTATTCAGCTGTCAATGCAATACTAGCACACCTGCATCTTGTTTCGACTATTGTTAGCCCTCATTGTGCTCAACTTCTGCCACACACTATCAGTTGAACACGGGTCAGTATGTTCACTATTTGACAAAGAAGAAATGTATGCTGTGTGTCCACACTGCAATGCCACCACCCTAGTGGATGAGTCATCAATGGAAAGAAACAGACAAATCTGTGTGCAAATCTTTTCGCTGTTAGAAAGCGGTGCAACACACATCTGTGACAAGAGACACAACTGTCACATGCATAGTAAAGTTAGTACCACACAAGTCTTAGAGTTCTTCCTCCTTCTTCTTGGCTTCAGCATTTCATGAAAAGTAAGAAGTTCTGCAACATTTTGCAGCAACGATTCAGTAAAACTGCTCCACAGGCAGGTACCATGGAGGACACCTGGGATGGTGATCTGTGGAAAGAAAATTGGAACGACAGCACTGGGAAGCTGTAACTATCAGACTTACAACTTTGCCTTGTTGCTTGGGGTTGACTGGTTTAAACAATTCAAACACAGTGAATATTAATTTGGTGGAACCATGATGTCAATACTTAACTTGCGCAGAGAGAACCGAATGATCCACAAAATGGACTATACTTGTTGGCCTAATTCCTGGACCATCTGAGCTATCAATTCCTTTCCTAAGCCTATTGTTAATGATTTGCTGTTGGTATGGAATGGTGTAAAAATGGAAAACAAGAATGGCCAACAAGTAAATGTCAGGGCTATGCTGTTGCTCTGTCAGCAAATTTACCTGCGGCAAGAAAGGTGACACAAAGCAAACAAGGGTGCTATGTATGCTTTTATGAAGCAACAAGAGAAAGATAGATACGAGAGAATTCAGACAATTAACTGGTAAAATGAGCTATCTGACCGAGACCCTCGGTGAGCCACGAAGTAAAGATCAGACAAGGCTGCAAGGTCAACAATACCTTCAAGCACTAGACAAATCTAAAGCTCAAGCCACACAGGTAGCCAAAGCAAATGGGGAAAAATAATCAGAACTTCTACGTCTGCCGTACTACGATCCCATCAGAATGAGTCCTGTTGACCCCATGCATGGGTTCTTTCTGAACATGATTAAACATGAGAGTCAGTTGCAGCTGGAGAACATAGAGACAAGTGGGATGACTGCCAGGAATGTTGAGATATTTGTAGACAGGATAAAAAGATTGCAAGTACCGTATGACATAGGTCGCTTGCCTGTAAATATTGCAGATCCCAAATGGTCTCTTTCTGGGTGGCGGGCAATACAATGGCTGAATTCAGAGCTCTGCAGTTGATGTCGACATGGCGTCTTACAACCGCAGCGTTACGAAAATTGAGCGAGAGTGGAAATCGAAAAGCCCAGACAAGAAGACTATCAAAAGTCTTCTAGGCTTGACCTTTGTTCGCCGCAGGCAGTGGATTCAACAAGAAGCTAAATCAGAAAAGAAAATAATGGATAAGTTCCCTCCGCTAAAATCCAAGCCACATGTGAGTCTAAACGTATAGCTGCATGCAGGTGACTATTTGTTCAACTTGGTTTTGTTTGATCCTATATGTATAGCTAGCTGATGAGTTTGAAAGAATTGCTGGAGAGAGTATAATCCAAGCCATCATCAATCGATGGCATAAGTTACTACAAAGTCTGGGATATGACAGTTCCAATATCAAGGATGAGATAACAGCTTTTGGTATATTGGAGAAAGCAGTGCAGCCTTACCGGACAAAGAAAGAAGTGCGATCTTCACTGATCACATGGATGTCTGTAACCTTCTGCATGTGTGTATATTCATGTATTGCACACTATTCGAATAATTTTATACTGCATGGCTCAAACTTCTCTCCTTTTGCTTTTACTGATCACTTTATTAGGTCATAATATACAGTTAGCATAAGTATTAAGTAAAAGACAAGCCTGCAGTTCCTTAGTTGTATATATATATATATATATATATATATATATATATATATATATATATATATATATATATATATATATATATATATATACAGCTGCCGGTTACTATAGATACAACATTGCATGGCTATATAACGGAGATTTAGTTATATATAGTATAATAATATATACTATAATGTAGTCTGTGACAATCATGCATACAAATGTTCAATTCTATTTTTGTGACTTTGTAGAACTCTGGGGAACTAAAGTCTGTTCACGAATTAGATGGACTCGTGCCTGAGGGTTGGACCTTAGCTAAACAGATTATCAAGAAAGCCGGATGTTATGTTTGCATAAGAAGCTACATGTATCTTAGACTGATTGCATTCTTGGCGTGTGTTGTCACAAGGAAACGCAAACCAATAAATACTGTATCAAAATAACTATGAGAGCAGAAAGAGAGATGAAACGCTCCAACCTACAGCTTTGCGGTATAACATAGAATTCCATTCTGTTGAGACCCATGCACTGCGGTTTCTCCAAATTCAACCAGATTCCAAACAGATTCCCCAGACTGGAGGTGAAAGCCCAAAACAAGAACAGTTTAGAATATTGTGTGGAGATTTTCAACACCAAGAATGACCTTTTGACACACAACCCACTATATAAGACCTTCACTTTCCTAGGTCGGCTATTGCTATATTTGGTTTTCAAGTCTATTTGTTCCAGTCTGCTGTTACCTTTTAATTACTTATGGCAAAGAGCAAGGAATATCATTTGAGGAGTTCAGAGAAGTGCCTGGTTCTTTCTCTGCGTGAAGTTTTCGAAAAAGAAAAAGAAAGTGGTGTACTGTTGCTCGACCAACCAGTTGAAAGAGTAGCTGCAGCTACAGGATTGAGCAGGTCAACAGTGTACAACATTACTAAAGAGAAAAGAGAAACAGGTCATGTCACCAGTCCAAAGAAAAGAGGCAGAAAGGAGCACAGCGGCAAAGTCAAGAAATACACTGACAACTTTTTAGAAGGCGTCATCAGACGAAGAATACATAGATTCTATACAGACAAGATATATCCAACTATGTTTTCTCTTCATGCAGCTCTTGTTGAGGAGGCAGAACATCCATTTTCGAAAACAACTTTGTACAAACTGTGCATGAAATGGGGTTTAGGTACAGAAGAATGGATAAAAAGAAAGCTCTCTATGAGCAACATAAAATCATGGCATCAAGAGCCAGTTACCTCAAGGAAATCAAACGATTTAGAGAAGTAAAAAGACCTATAATATATCTTGATGAGACTTGGCTAAATCAGAGGCACACCCTAGAGAAGTGTTGGCTTGATTATGATGGACAAGGTGGTTTGAGAATTCCAAGTGGAAAGGCAAAAGACTGATTGTTTTACATGCTGGTAGGGAAAAGGATGGATTTCAGAGGCAGAGTTGGTTTTCGTTGGAGAAAAAGACTTCGGGGATTACCACAAAGAGATGAACATATCTCATTTTATGGAATGGTTTGAAAAAACTCTTGCCCAATTGCCCAAGACAGTCAATCATTGTACTTGACAATGCCAAGTATCACAATGCTGTCATAGAAAAAATTCCAACTAAATCTACAAAAAAGCAAGACATGATTGACTGGCTCACAAGGCATAGAGTTCCACATGATCAAAAGATGTTGAAGGCTGAATTGCTGACTCTAGTTAAACTACAAAATCCTACCCCAGTGTATCAAACAGATGTACTTGCAGCAAAGTTTGATATGAGCTGTGTCAGACTTCCTGTAGGCCACTGCGAGCTCAATCCCATTGAGCTGGTATGGGCGTAGGTAAAGGGCTACGCAGCAAGAAACAACACAGGAGCCTCTGGATTTACTATGGAAAACATTAAAAGACTCTGTCACAAAGGAATAAAGCGTGTAACTCCAGATAAGTGGGCAGCATGCGTCAGACACGTAAGTGAAAGTGTAGAGGACCATTACTGGAAGACGGACGGCCTCATCGACAACATAGTGGAACAGATGGTAATTGAAGTAAAGCCTAACGAAGAGTCAGATGCTGGTGAGTCTGATTCCACAGAGAGCTATGGCGAAGATCAAATGCAAGCCACAAAAAATCAATAAATGCTTGCTTGTACTGTACACGACTTTCTAATTGTTTGCGTCATTAGTATTTTGTTACACACCTTAATTTGATAAAGAGTTATCTCCCTGGGGGTTGTCTCTAGATTGATCTGATTAAGCTTGTCTCCACCCGCTAACTCATTACAATTCCAGAAGATGCTTATGCTGGTCTTCTGTTCAAAGCAAGAAATATATGATTATTATAATTGAATTAAGGTCTTCAAGAGCTGTCCATCGATATCAATTAGACCTCGGAAACCCAAACGAGGGTCCTGCAACGCGCTGAAATCGTCAGTCCATCTAATGCGTGAACGGACTTTAGCAGACTTCCACAATAGCCTGCAAGAGCCGATCATATACTGCATTGAAGAGCCCCTCCAAGAAAGAGTTAATTCTTTCAATACATGTGAAAGTATAGTCTTGGCAAAGCTGACTGACCCAAAAGAAATTTCTAGGGAAGACAATAGCTCTTCTAATGGTTAGCTATTACGTGTACGACATAGGCTATCCAAAGCTGATGCAAGATGTTCTTATGCAGAAGAAGAAAAAGAACGCTAAACGTCAGACGAAACCGCGCACTAACGCCGCTGAGCTGTTGTCAGAGACGGACAAACTCTAGCTAATTGGAAGTGTATGTCATTGTTTGCATGATTATGTATATACGTATTTATAGAATGGTCAAATTATACAATATAGTGTTAAAATAACACACGATGAGTTAAAACAACACATGATGAGTTAAAACAACATATCACGTTACAAAAACACACGAGTTAAAACAACCCATAGTGCAACAACATATGTGTAGTGAGTTATTTGCGGCTTCACTCGAACAACACATCTAAATGTGTTAAAACAATACACTTCTATTTACAGTGTGTAGACACAGTCTTGATTGCAGTCACACCAAACCCTCCTCCGCCGTCCGGAAGTAAAAAGGAAGTAAGTGGCAAAAAGTGTGGACTCTGCTGTCTCAAGATAAGACTGCCATTATAAAATTTTGAAGAAAAATTATTGAGTTTGAGGTCACGTTTATAGACTCAATCTACCTTGTTTCGTGTTCATACTGCTATTTAAAAGCTTTCTAATCTGCATGATAGCCATCAAAATTGGCATTGTTAGTTTAGCTTGCAAAACATCACGACCGACGGCTAGTATAAGTAGGTTAAATTCTTGCGTAGAGCTCTAACGGAATGCAATCGTCTTGAAACAATTGCTCTAGTCAGTAACATCAATTGGGCGAAAATTCGAGGCAGCTGAAACAAGTTCAAACCTTGAACGGTACACAAACGTGCAACTTTTTATCTCATTACATAATTAACCGACTGTCTTGCTCTTTGTAATGTTTAAGCTTCATGTCCTCAGCCCTTGTCATAGCTTCTTGGAAACCATCCTTCAGTCGATCATGAAACGATTCATACATCCAAAGCCCGCGTCTGACACCTTTCGAAATGCTTGATTAACCATATATGATACATCAGATCGGTCATAATCCCAAAGATGAGAGCCAAATGCCAGTACCGAACAGTGTCTCATGTAAACAATTCTTAACCATATTTCGTCAGATCTACACACATCACCAATTTGCCCCAGAACCGCATTCACCGCTCCAAAGAATTTTCTAATTCCAGCTTCCACCATATGTCGAGGTTGTAGAAATGAATCCATGCTCACGCCTAAATGCGATATGTTTGATTTGAATGGAAGAAAGCAACCATCAAGTGCCAACTGGGGATCAAAAAGTGAGATCTTCCGATTCCTGACGAACAAAACATCCTCTGTGTTCCATTACTGTAATGTGAAGACAATAGAAAGTGTTGCAGACTATCATTGTGTACATATGTGTGTACATCAGCGTTGTGCGATTAAATCGATTATTCGATTTATCGATTGCTTGTGACGCATCGATAAGGCATCGATGGCCGGGGAACTCCCTATCGATTAATCGGGCATGCGCATTCAGTCGTCACGTGTAGGTCGTTTGCTCAGTGCAGTGTCTGTTAGTCTTGACTTCAAATGAGTGTAAGGGAAGTACCAGACAGAAATTACTTGAAAGAAGCGGGTCTCCTGCCTCCTAGGCAGTGCTCTTCCGAAGTTTGGCGGTACTTTGGCTTCCGTGGTGAAAACGGGAAGATTGAGGATCCGAAACACGTAATAGATCTTGCAGCATGTCTGGCGGTACTCTTCGCCATTGCAGTTTTGGCTTCGCTCTGTCTATAGGTTGTATGCACCATCAACAAATGCGGCGCCGTTCTGAAGTACTGTGGTAACACCACCAACCTGGCCGCTCACATGAAATCTCGTCACCCGCTAGTGTTTATGAAAACAAGTCTCTCAAGAGACTCAAATCCCGCGAAGCAGAAGGAGAAACGTGCGCAAGAGGATCAGGCCGTCTCGATGTCATCTACTGTAGGAGAGAAAGCTGCATTCGTCAGTCCATTCCAACTCGCAGCAAAGCTACCAACATCCAGTAAGAGAGCCTCTGTGATCACTGACGCCGTTGCCTACTTCATTGCTAAAGACATGCAGCCGGTTAGTGCCGTAGAGTGCCTCGGATTTCGAAGTATGTTCAAGGTTCTTGAACCTCGCTATGAAATTCCGAGCCGAAAAACATTCACCCAAAGAGTGCTTCCCGCTCTCTATGTGAAAGTCAAGGAATCAGTTGCAACCGTGGTATCTTTGGCAGAATGGTACGCCATAACAACAGATTGTTGGACCAGTTGTGCCAACAACTCTTTTATCGGTGTCACCTTTCACACCATTAGTAATGACTGGCAGCTTCAGCACCTCGTCCTGGAGAATGTGGAGCTACCTGACAAGCACACAGCTGAGAACCTGGCTGCTAGTCTGGAGGATATTCTGAAGCAATGGGAACTTGATTCTACAAAACTTTCTGGTGCCACAGTAGACAACGCAGCCAACATACAAAAAGCAGTAGCAGATATTTTGAAATGGAAGTGCTTAGGTTGTTTTGGTCACACTATCAATCTATGTGTGAAAGCAGGGCTGAAACAGCAACAGATACAGGTGGCCCTTGCCAGATGTTCCAGGCTGGTCAAATTCTTTCGGAAATCCACAGTTGCTGCGAACCTCCTAACCAAGAAACAAGCAGCGTTGGAGTCTCCAGTGCATAAGCTGGTGAAGGATGTGGAGACACGATGGAATTCCACCTATGATATGGTTCAAAGGATCATAGAACAACAAGGTCCTGTGTGTGCAACACTGGTAGAGCTAAAACGATTAGACCTGTTGCCCAAGGAAGAAGACTTCACCCTGCTGGAGCAGTTGGTAAATGTCCTGAAGCCATTTAGAGATGTGACCATTCAAGTTCAAGGAGAACAGTATGTCACTATATCAATAATTAGACCACTCCTTCATCACCTCACTGAGAATGTGCTGCAACTACAGGAAACTGACTCCTCCGTAATCAAGAACATGAAGAGGGATATGGTCAGCAACCTTGGTTCTCGATACCAATCACTTTCAATTTCAAACCTGCTTGACTGTGCATGCTTTCTTGACCCAAGATTCAAGAGCCTGCCTTTCATGAGTGAGGACAATCGGAAAAAGCTTCACACATTTGTTTTGGAGGAGGCAATCGACCACTATGAGTCTCTAAATTCAGACACAGAACCAGCAGCTTCTGAAGAAAAGAATGAAGACCAGCTTCCACTGCCAAAAAAGCACAAGAGTGAATTAGGCCAGCTTCTTGGTGACATGTTTACCAATCTGAGTCAAGCGAAACAAGTGACCTCCAGGGACAAAGCAGAAAACGTCTTGCAGAAGTATCTTGATGAGCCATGCTTGAACATTGATGAGAATGCTTTGAAGTGGTGGGAGCAAAACAGTTCTCGGTTTCCTGCCATTTCCAAAATTGCCCAAAGACTACTCTGTATACCAGCCACAAGTACTCCTGCAGAAAGGCTCTTTTCAACAGCTGGGAACATTATCAGCTCAAAACGAGCGAACCTGGATCCCGATAATGCATCGATGTTGTGTTTCCTTGCAGAAAACTTGCAGTAGTTATGTAACTATTGCCTGATAGAGTCTTCACTGTGTTACTATGATCTCGAATGGAGCTGTGCTGTTGTGTAAAATTGTGAAGGTGTGTGTAAATGAGCATTAATGAAATACGAGGTCAGACTTACCGATTAATCGATAAATCGTGATACTGACTTCAAGTAATCGGCAATAATCGGCAATACCAATTATTTTCATTATCGCACAACGCTGGTGTACATGCATATACATGTACTGTGTTCCATTACTGTAATGTGAAGACAATAGAAAGTGTTGCAGACTATCATTGTGTACATATGCAGGTACATGAATATACATTTACTGCATAAAGCCAAAAATTTACCACACAAATGTTAAAAAATTATTGGAATGTATGCCACTCACGTGACTTTATAAAATTACAAAATCGACTGCTTAAAATTTTATCTTAATGACAATTATTTGGAAGTAGAGTCGGTTGACAGAGCAACAGTGGAATTCCACGCGTCCCTGGGTGGCCGAACAGGTGGAGGGATCAAAGTACTCACGGCGCAGGGCGGGTTCGATTTCCACTGACTACCCCGTACGTACGCTCGGACTTGCATCGCCGGGAAACCCTCACCAGGAATCGAGTGTGGTGGACGCAAGCAAGTTGAGTCATGCTCTACACAGGAAGTAAAGTCGGCTGACGCAGCCACAACAGCTACCGCAGCAATTCTGAGGATGTAAGCTAGTAGGGTTAGATAAGCAACCGGATGTCCTTGATTTAGAATGTGTTGGGTATTGCGTAGTGCGCACGCGTGAGTGACACGTGTAGAATCGTTATCCTGAATGCATCCAGGATTGTGAGAACCGGTGTCGGACTCAACAACTGGCGACGAGGATTCGACGAATTTCACGTTAGCGATACGAACACAATGGCCGACGACCCACAAGCAGAAAACGACGGAGGGGCCTCGGTTGGCTACGCGTCGGGAAAAGTCATGTCGGTGAGAAAGCCAAACCGCTAAGTTCCGGGCTCCGATTGGCAAAGCTACACCGAACAACTAGAGTTCTTTTTTCTAGCAAATGAAGTGGAGGATGCCACCAAGAAGAAAGCCATCTTGCTCGCGAACGTGACAACCGAGACATGAGCCTAAGACAGCCGAAACCCTAGGATGCACAAGATTGTTTGCCGGATCTAGACAACCCGCAAAATAGCACTCCACTTGCTAAGAAGTTGTCTGAGTTTATCTAAAATTAACCATCTTTTGCGAACAGTTCCACCTCGTTCTGTGGATTCTCAACTTGGGCGTTTTGACTGTGGTCTTCGTCAAGCCCAGGGTAGTATCACCCAGTCCTCTATTTCGGATGCAGCTTGGTTACAAACTTCTCTGCCAATTCGCTTTGGCGGTTTAGGTTTGTGTGAGGCCCGGATTTCATCATCAACGGCCCTTCCTCGGAAGTTGTCATATGACTCGTCAGTTAACTGATCGCCTATTACATGGTGGTACGGTCTCTTCATTACAGCCTTCAACACTTAGAATCTCTGGTGAAGAGTTGGCCAACATGTGCTTTACTGATCTATTCACCAACTCTGACAACCTGATGAATACGGATGCCGTTCCTTCAGGACTTTCTCAAAAATCATTTCAGGGCCAAAATAGATGACATGGTTTATGCTTCTTTGAAAAACAACAGCAGCATAAGAGATCTTGCTCGTATCAATACCATCTCGTCCATTCACGCTGAAGCCTGGATCAAAGATGCTCCCAATGAAAAACTTGGGCTGGCATTTTCGAAACATGAGTTCATCACATCAATAAGGATCTGGCTGGGATTACCAATATTTCCACCACATCCAAATGCCCAAAGATATGGGTGTGGTCATATCATTGATCAGTTTGGGGACCACGCCTTGAGCTGTGGAAGCGGCCCCTTGCGAACAAAACGACATGACAGTTTGAGGCGTATATTGTCCGGTACGCCCTCCACACCGACAATAGCGGAGTAAAGAAGGAACAGAGAATAGGTGGCCGACATCTTCATCGACCAGGTGACATTTGTCATCCAGATTTTACCAATGGAAAACCTGCTTTCTTTAACATAACTGATAGTAATTCCCTCCAGCCCAGCTACATCGCTGCCGCTGCAACCAGTGCTGGTGCCGCCGTATTGGCGGGTGAAATGAAAAAGATGCCTACCATGATGATATCGTTGCTGCTGCTGGCGGAGAGTTCATCCCTCCGGCTTTGAAGACCCTAAGTTATTAAACACCTTCAAGCTTGAAGACTCTAAAGATTATCGCACTGAAGACTACAACCTGTAACACAACATCCCTTTGTCAAGCCTTCCAGAACCTCATTGAACAATTATCTGCGAAACTCTAGCTATTTAATACTCCTTTAGTGCACGCTTGTATGCAACTGCATTCTTCTAGTGACTCTCTTTGGGACTTGCTCACTTAGTATATGTTGATGTTTCACACACGTGTATATATATGCAACCATTTTACATCCCTCGAGTTTCTGAAACATCAGGAATAGTGGCAGAAGCGGCTGAGATGGACAAAGATGATCGTCACGATGCAAGAGTGACATCTGCAGGCGGGGTTTTCTACCCCTTGGTTGTGGAGTCGCTTGGTTTATGGTCACCAGATATCCTACAAACTTTAAAATCTATATCTTATAAAGTTTGTGCTGTGCTAGCTGTTCCTTTCTGGAAAGCTTTAAACAACTTACTAGAGCAGCTGTCTGTAAAATGATGGTTGTATAACGCTAGAATGATTTCTAGCCGCATGCTTGCGGAAGTAGATAAAGTTTTTGAGTTGGGACTTCCCTGTATCCTGCTAGTTGTTCACCAAAATTTTAATACATATTTAAAATATAAATACAGAAGCTTTCAACGCCTTGATCCGCCCCTCAGTTTTGAATGGTGAAATATGTATACTCTGTAAGCCTGGGAAATCATACCATACAACACTTCCATTTGTCGATAAACGTGTCGCTGGCGAGTGTTCACTAATCAGAGACCTCGAATTTTACTACTTATCGCCTTCTCAACCACAGTTGCATTAATCAAATTGATCAGCTGAAAAGTGAGTGAACATCGTATACAGAAACACTTCATGAAAGAAATGTGCCCGGTTTTGACTTTATGTGTCAGATTGAATGAGTCATAAATTTGGTACTTCCATGACAGAACATCGAATAACTGGGATTCAGATGATTGAACATAAAATACTATAGTAGATCGCTGTCTAGGACGTGTGGTGCAATTGGCCAGCAGCTCAATGGTGTCATGTTACCAACATATTCTTAGATGAATAGCAGTTCTTGTACATACAAAAAGACATGCCAAACTGCCTAAACGACTCAATACAATAA
The DNA here is from genome assembly GCF_963422355.1 of Corticium candelabrum. NCBI lineage: Eukaryota > Metazoa > Porifera > Homoscleromorpha > Homosclerophorida > Plakinidae > Corticium > Corticium candelabrum. The sequence goes on from NC_085103.1 coordinate 1,629,564, forward strand.
TGGTGTACAAAAAGTGCAATACTGTAAAATAGTGATTTGAATCATTTACAAATGTGTCTTCACAGCTATCGGACAATTCAGTATGTACAACTGTAATGATTAGGACAATTGATAGTTTGATACCTGTAAACATTTAGATGTTCAATGACATAAGAGTCAACATTACGCCAAAATAACAATATTTTGATTTGTTAAATCTTCTGCTCGTAAACCATCTTACAGCAGATGAACTTTACCTTTCCCCAACCTGGCTATGCACGTGACGTCGCGTGACTACTGTATGTAGATTAGTGGTTAGAACTAATACTACCAGGCTTCAGTTGTCAGGTCCTGATTTCAGTTGGCAGATCGCATAGTCTGCCATTTGTAGTCAAGTTTGCGATAGGCAGTCTACATATATATCGGTGCAACTTCTACACTGTGCCTATTGGTTAAATAGAGGCTCTAGGGCGAGGGGGAGCGAAGCGACTGGTGGGGCGGGAGGTATACTGAGAACCACCCTTGCCGGAGTTGTCAACTTAGAGTTGAGATAAATTCGTAGGGGCGGTAGCGTCCGCCTGTATGTAGTCTAGAATCGGTGGAAGAAGCAGTCGCCAGCCGGTGTTGCGTATAGTTTGTACTGGGGCGGGGAAATAGTGTTTGCAGATTCTCTAGAGGATTATTAGTTAGGGTTAACATTATATCTCTATAGGGTCAGAGCTAACGGTATACATGTACTTAGAAGATTAAAATATGGAATCAATTGCTAGTATAAATGCATACACTGCCGATAGTAATCTATAGACTGTGAAATGATTTACAGTGCTTAGGCCGTAACTTGCCGGTTGACGTTGATGAGGAGGTGTGGTTAATACTTAAGTCATTACTGCGTAATATTCAGTCATTGGTCAATAGTTATTTGATTGTGCGACATGGCAGTGATGATTCACAGAAAATTGGTTCGCAGGCTAGAGGCTATTGAAGGGCGCCTGAAATGTGGTTGGTAACGCAACAGACTTGTCCGAAGTGTTGCCAATCCATGACTCTGAGTCGACGTCCGGCCAAGAAATCGAGTGACTGTTTTTCTTGGCGGTGCACGAAAAGAGGCTGCGGAACACAACGTGGTATTCGTTCTGGGACGTGGTTCGACAAGTCACGTCTCGCTATTCGCCAAATATTCGAATTCACCTATTCTTGGGTGCGGAAGGTATGTGTACGTCGTCAAATATGTCCTACGATTCATCTTGATCGACTTCCTGACTTTAACTTTGCATATGTACAGATCCCTCAGAATGTTGCGCGTCTGGAGTCGGTTGTGCGTTGAGTTTCTTGAGATGAAACAGAGTCGACAATACACTGTGGGCTGGAGCTTATGGCTGAAGTGTTGCCTGAGAAGGCATTTCATGGTCAAGGGGCTACAAAGGGACATTCCGTAGTTATGGCAGATGACAGCCACACAGAGCGACAAGCAATACACAGGTAATGGCCAACCGCAGTTCTCCTTCTCTTTACTTTTCATTGCCTCCAACGAAGGTGGACCTGGCTTTATGATGGAAAAAATTACATTCTGAAGAGATCGGTATACGCTTATAGGAAAGTTAAAGAGCTTTTCTACTCTAAATCGGAAAGAGAGCTTGAAAGGAATTATCGCAACTTTCTTCAGGCCCCAGATCTTAAGAAGTATCCTAAGTTTTCTTCCCATATGCAGTCACTATGGGCAAGAAAAAAAGAATGGACACATTGCTACCGCAAAATAACCCTCACTAGAGGCAATCACACTAACAACTACGCCGAAGCAGGAATGAGAATTTTGAAGGAGCTAATATTCAGTCGTGTCAAACAAAGCCTTCAATTTGGTACAGATGCTACATTTCATTACTAAAATAATTGAACGTTACTATCAGAGCAAACTGCTGAGTGTTGCCAACTGTCGACTTGACAGATTCATTTCTCTTCGTTATCAAGGTCTAAATGCTAAGGCATATGCCAAAGATGTTATTCACAAGATTTCAGAATCATGCTTCAGTTCCTAGCAAGAGTGAAAGAGGTGTCTTCTATTGTGTAGACATGGAAGTATCAGTGTGCACATGCCCACGAGGGCAAGATGGGTCACCATGTAGCCACCAAGCTGCAGTTGTGTTGCACTATGGTAGCACATAGGCAAACCTTTACCATTAGTACTCAATTTTTCTCCTGCGGTATCGAACTACGCCAAACTGCACTACGGGCAAAACACCCGCAGAGTTACTAATGAAGAAGGAGCTCAGGACGAGACTTTCGTTTCTAAGGCCGGAGTCAGGGAAGACTCTTCGAGGAGGAACATCGAGATCAATACGATCTAGCGACAGAGCAAGTTCGTAATATGAGCCTGGGAAACACCGTCAGTGTCTTAAACCCTAGACGTGACGGACGCGGGAAGTGGTTATGTGGGACGATCCTACAAAGGATAGGGCCAGTCAACTATCTGGTTGATGTCTATGGACAGCCGCGATATGTTGATGTAGAACATTTACTAAACCGAGATCCTCGGAGCACACCCGACGACTTCATCGAGAGTGGTCCAGAGCACGACGTGACAGTACCAACGCTGACACCGTCGGATGCCACAACGCGAGACCAATCAGTACCCGTAAGACAAACGGATGCGGGAACACCTGTCGAAGTTGATAGTCAGAGAGCACACACTCCAGTGACAACCACCCGTCCAGCCGCTGTGGTACCAGTACCAGTGGAAGAGGAAACCATGACAACGTCACCAGAGACACCAGGATCCCAAGAGCGAAGATACCCACAACGTCAAAATCGACAGAAACCTGCGCGATACAGGTAGATTTAGCTAAGGTGGAAGGAGTGTAGTGTAGTGACATCTGACACAAACTATATGCACATAGAGTAGTACGTAGTACACGTGTGTAGCTTGTTATTGACTTACTTGAGTGTTGGCTAGTTTAGGCTGCAAATATAACACTGTGTCGAGTACTGAGCCTACTGCGTCGAACCCCGAACTTACAAGATATAACAGTATATATCTACTAACAGACAGATACCTGTACGGGAATACCAACGGTAGTTCAGTGTGTTCATTACATACGTACTAATTAATTAGTGCTTGCCATTGGTAAGTGCATTAGTGGCCCCTGTCCAGTTCCACATGTCCAGATCTGGCCACTGAAATTCAAGTCCTTGGCCATGGTTGTAAAGTCATCAGCATGATAACGCGGAACAACAGTTTCCGTAAACCCAGAGATGCGAACTAATTGTCGAAGGTGTATCAATGCCCCCAAGCAATCAAAGCTACCAGTAAGAGTAATAGGCATGCAAATAGGACAAGATTGATCCATTTCCAACTACTAACACAATGCGCATGCTCACGTATACTTGCACGTTTCTATATTCCACACTAATCCGATTCCACTGGAATACTTCCGGTTAATCCAGTGGAGCTCAACCGAATTTGTCGAGATTAAATGAGTAATGTTTCGATTATGAATATTGAACATCCTATTCCAATATCCGATGTACTACCTTATCCAGTCACCTTATAGACGATACAGACTGTATTATATGGACACAAAAATGGCCGAAACTAACGTGCGTTAGAAATATGTAACGTCCGGAAATCACTACCTACTAACGAAAATAGGCCGATTCAGAATGTTCCAGGAGACGGTTAGGACTGGCACTTTCGTGCAGAAGACACTTTGGGTAAGGAGATCATTTGATCTGCTGGACATGATCAGAACACGGCCCCAGATTTTTGCAGTTGTGCCAAAAACACAGGCGCACTGGTATCGCGTCAATTCTATGGCAACTAGCCGTACTAAATAACCTTCGAAAAATCAGTACTGCAGTCACAGGCCTAAAAAACCTATCTCTGCTCATTGACAATAGCGAAACGTGGGGGCGGCCATGTTACAATGTCTTCAAGTCCCGTACAAGGCTCGAACTCCCGGATAAATATTCTGATGTTGTGGAATGGCATCCGAAATGCTTGAAATTTGGGCTTTCGCGGAGGCTTTCCCTGCTTTTTAAATATTAATTGGTTTTCATCATTCTTGATTATGTACAAATATAACTTGTAGCTAACAATTTTTTTACTATAAACATTGAAAACACAGTATATTACGACTGTTCTGTTCTACCACTAGATAAATTCATTTCCAGGCTTTAGGTTTTCTTCGCAAAATTCTTAGAAGAAATATTATTCTTAAAGGAATTAGTCGTGGAATCAAACCAATAAAAGTGGTGCAATCAAATTATACTAGAACTATTGTTTCCGCGAGATACGATTTCCGTTCAAAGCGCAACATCCTAATGGTCACTTGCTCCGCTACTGTTGATGCAAACATCAAACAGACGTGGCCTAGCAATTCGGCAATACTGCGAAATCAAAACCGTGTTCACGATTGAAAATGACTCACTTAGTAGTATCGCGGTATCTGACAGCAGCAGCAACCATCCAGCAGCAATAAACTCTGTAAGTTAATCCAGCGACGATATAGTGAAGACACTGAGCAGAAAAAGTAAATGTAAAGCCGCACCGAAAGTTGTCTGGTTGGGGAAACTCGCCCACCCGAGTTTAGTTAGAAGTTTGGCCGCTTAGTTTGTTAAATTCTTCAAATCGTGTGTCTGACGACTGTAGTGTTAACTAATGAGGTATTGCAGGGAGTTGGATTCGGTGATCGAATGGACGATGTAATCAGCGCGCCGAGTTTGAACGGCAGCCTTTTGCGCATGTGCATGCTGAATGTTTTCTGTTGCTCTGTGCGTATCCGTGTCGGAGGGGGCACGCGTTTTGAGAGATGGCAAAATTCTTTGTGTGTTTGGCAACTGTAATACGTCTTCGTAAGGTGTTGCAGGAGGTTGGATTTGGTTTTCGAGTGAACGATATACTCATGCTGCATGCGAACTGCGACCGCGAAGACACTCCCTCCTAAAAAGACGCTGAGTTAGATGATGATTAAAAAATTAAAAATAGAACTTTGCTCACCCGCTCGCCCGCCCGCCCGCCCCGCCCGCCCGCCCCGCCCGCCCGCCCATCTTTTTCTGCTGCATGTTACCCTAATCACACAATTTTTTTGATGCTGCCTAAGTTTTACCACTTTGCTCCAGCGGTAGCAAGATCTATTGCAAGCTAAACTCTTGCTTATCTTTCAACTCCCGCGCTGAATGCAGTGAAGACGGGCGGATGCCGTTAGCTGCTGGCGATGCGTCTTTACCTATTCAGATCAAACACTAGTTCTGTGTAGATAAGCGAAAATGCATGAAAGCATGCACTCTGTGTGTATTCAAAGTTTCTTGTCATTCAGTGTTTTTGGTTTTTGTCATCTATTTAATAGCACAGGGTACGGTAGTACCCCGTATGGAAGGATTGACACGGTTGTGTGGGCGTGGTATAATTTTGGACTTCCAGAAATCACCTTAAAACGTACCTAAATATCTTGAAAACGACAGAGAGAAAAGCTTACAAATTCAACTACGCTTGACTCAGTGGCGTAGCTACCACTGTTCACAGATTGCACGTAACCCCCCTCCCCCAAGCTAGCAATTTATTTCCGATCGTCTGGCAGTTCTCGACAGAGCCGCGTGATACTTTCGCTCAGTTTGGGGATTCCGAGGCCAGACATATTGCTCGCATGTCAAAAAGAATTCGCGTCATGTCGCGTCATGTACATGGCTTTGCTCGCGGACAAATCCTCGACCATACAGACATACACACGTGGCCATAGATTTCAATTTCTCCAAGATGTCTTGCGCATCTCGGCTTCTTTGTAGGTCTAAGAAGCAGACATTATGAGGTTTTGTATCGGAGAATTTGCTATTTAATTAAACTGTTTGACGTTGAGTTGATCATTTTCAGATATACTATATCAGTAGGCCGCTACTTTGATGTCATGCGTATACATAATGGCAAACAGTTCTAAAGGAATATTGTAAAATGATTGGCATTGAGTTAGTGACTATTAATTTATATCCTGTGCATTGACATTGAGGAATGTGTGTGTGTGTGTGTGTGTGTGTGTGTGTGTGTGTGTGTGTGTGTGTGTGTGTGTGTGTGTGTGTGTGTGTGTGTGTACGTGTAATATTATAATGTACTCACATATATTATTTTTGTTCGAGATTTGCGAACCCCCCCCCCCCCCCTAGTGCAGCAAAGCTACGCCACTGTGACTACATCTGAATCGATCTCAGCTTGTCTTCAGAATTAGAAAAACGCTCGCCAATTTCGGAGTTTCGCTGGATTTTGTCTTCTTTCTTCTTCTTCTTTTTCTTCTTCTTGTTCTTCTTCTTCTTCTTCTTCTTCTTCTTCTTCTTCTTCTTCTTCTTCTTCTTCTTCTTCCTCTTCCTCTTCTTTTTCGTTTTGCATATCTCTTTAACTACGACTTATTTAAAGCTAAAACTTTGGGAAACGACGTAGAATAAACCGACCTGTATTTTTTGATGATAGAAAAAGAGACATCTAAGAAAAAGGATTTATATAATTTATTTGAACCTGCTACCCTACGTACGTTACAAGTAATTGTTGTAAGCAATTGCTAACAAATAATAACCAGGCAGCCAATTACAAGCATCAATGTTACAAGATTTCAAATTGGATTTCAATGTGTCTTTAAAGCGTAAAATTCTGACCGTTGTAGAACCTTCCTTTAGCTGACCAAAAAACACTGCCCTTGGGATTCTATCATCCTTCATTCGAACAAGATGGCCACACCATCGAAGTTGAGCTTGTAGTAGTAGAGCCTCAATTCCGGACATGTTGCATTTCTTCAGAACCTCGGTATTGGGTATCATGTCTTGCCATTTTATATTTCCAATCTTGCGCAGACATCGCGTGTGAAATTGGTAAAGCTGTTTAATGTGTCTTTTATATAATGTCCAAGTCTCAACCCCGCCGACACACACACACACACACACACACACACACACACACACACACACACACACACACACACACCACACACGCACAGACACACACACACACACACACACACACACACACACACACACACACACACACACACACACACACACACACACACACACACACACACACACACATGCACGCACGCACACAAACACACATACACACACGCACGCACGCACGCTTTATTAGTGGTCAGTTATAATAACAACTAAATGTAACGTCTGTACACAAATAGTACACAGCTTATTTGCATATTTTGCAAGTTCAGAACACTGTATAAGTAAGATCCACATGCTGAGATGTGTGACTATACATGTATACCAAGTATGATCTAGGAAATGTGTATTTTCGACACGCTATAGAATATTTGTTTCTTTAATTAAATAGGTTGTGCTTTCGCACTCCTAAAAACTTACCAAACTAGAATTTTTAAAAAATTTGTCTGAAAAAAGAAATAGATGTAGGGATTGTATAAAAGGTAACAGAGACAAGATTTAGATAATATAAACCAAAGCCAGACATCATTATTGAATCCTTCCAACCCACCAAATGTAAAATGTGGGGAATGTGGTTGGAAGGATTCACTAATGATGTCTGGCTTTGGTTCATATTATCTAAATCTTGTTTCTGTTGCTTCATACAATCCCTACATCTATTTCTTTTAAGAGAAAAAGTTTTTAAACTTCTAGTTGTATTTGTCAGTAAGACTGAATCATATGCCACCAAGGCTCGTTAGGTCTAGCTCAGCTTGGTGTGCAGTTGTGTTGACACGTTGCACGCGTTAGAACCAGTCTGTTAATTTACTAATAGTCCCATCCTGAAAATGCTTACCAATGCTTTGCATGTGACTGTCCGTTCAAGAAGGTTGAGCAAATCATAGTTCCAACGATTTCGTGCAGGTTTTTCCTTTCTTATGACACAGCAGAGAGATTACACTAAAGTGGCGTAGTTATATATATATATATATAGGAATGTCAGCTATATTCAAAATATTCAAAATATGGAAATTTCGTGAAAAATGTCCTTGTACTTGTAGTTTTAGTTAATAACTTTTAAACCGTTCTCTTGCTTCACGTTGGTTATTTACCAATGACATATTTCAATTTGATTTTTCGACAAATGCAATTGACAAAGGGACAACTCCAGAATATCTAAATACGTGTTGCTGACTTATCATTGTGTTACTACGTGTCTGTAATCAGTGATTGTACAGTGGCTTCACACAATCTAGTCCTGTGTCTTTAACAGACGAGTATGTGCAAGCTCTTTTCGTTTGATTTGTTCTTTTTCAGACGCGTAGGCAGCATAAGGCACAAGAGGCACGTGCACCCCCATAATTTGGACATAGGTATTGGCCCATACGGCCTGATTGTGCACGTTTACGTGTACTACGTGCTGTTGGAGGTAACTGAGACGTCTGTTTAGACTCCTCTTTCGGACTCACCTACCCCACATAACTGAGAGTATAGACAACTGCCTAGCTGGTGCACCCCTCTGAAGAAGGTCCGACTATGCCACTGTTTTTGATATTCAAATGGACCAGACAGTCAGCTACAACACGCATGCTAAATTCTAAACTAGAAGTATTCCAAAACATTGCTAAATATTTATAAAATAATTAATTCATATATCCCTTAATTAATATCCAACCAGAGAACAAGGCCATGCAATGTATTCATGCCATGGCGACCTATCTGATTGACACTCACGTATCAATACTACAAATTCTTAAAGTTAGTAGAGGTCAAAGTGGACCTCGGGCTGAGCTGTAATGGGGCGGTTTATTCTCACCCTCAAATAGTTCAATATTAGTAGGTGTGCCGAATCAGGGGCGAATTTAAGAATTTTTAAAAGGGTCGAATTTATTCGCTAGTCACGCCTATCGCGACGGTTTTATAGCACAAAAATTCTATTATCTACATACGTCAGGTTATAAAACACATAGAAATGAGAGTTCTATTTTACTTCTAACAACGTAAATCGTTATTATACCTCTTGATATTATCAACCATTCATCTAGTATGGTAAAGAGTAGACAGATTGGTGCGCTAAAATTCTGTTACGTTTGTTTCAAACAACGACCTTTGAAATAGCTTTCGTGTGAGAGTTTGTACAATAGTGTGACATATTTTATTGAATGGAATTCGCTCTTCGTAATGCATGGCGATTACAGATAGATCCGTGAGACGTTCCTCCGTCATGGTAGACCATATCTATGTCTTGACTTTTTTAAGTAGTGGGAAACACCGCTCTGCTTCCGCATTTGTGAAAGGTAGAGTACAACGGTAGACGTCTGAGTATGACTGAGAATCACAGGCCCGACGGCTGGAATTAAAAGGTTGTTTGAATTTGCTTTATTGATTTCTTAAGCTTGCTCTTCTTTCTTGCAAGTCTTGTTTCCACTCTTGCCCTAAGGACTGCCATCTATTTACTTCACTGCATGCGAAGAGAATTTGGAAAATGAAAGTCTTTTAGTTCAGCATTCCCTAGACACTTTCCAACAAGTCATTGTTTAAGCAGCGTATAGATAGACGCTAGACACAACAATGGTTGGACTTAGGAAACTTGGCCGTCATTGAATCGTTCCTCCATCTCAAGCATAAGAGAGTCTAGAAGCGGTATTGCAATGGTTCGTTTGTAATACTGTAGATACGGATAAAAAACGTGCCACTTATCCATTCGATTAATAAGGAGCTACTCCCACTAGACAAGAGGGGGTTGTAACCACCACAACCTAGGATACTTCATTGCCAAATAAAAAAATTGACAAAGTGACTTACACATTAATTTTCTTACCAGTCTGATCGGAGACCAATCTGCAGTAACGTATCTTACACGCATCCAATCTTAGGCGCCCGTAGTTCCATTCTGCATTTCCAAACTGCCAAACTCATAATTATGCTTTAGTGCATTTTGCGCAGCGGAGGCATACGGTAGTTTGCCTATGTGTCTATGTGTGTACTTTGAAGTGCGTTACCGCTGTACGTACCTGCACATAACAAAATAAGAGGCTTATAACCGTAAAACGTGAAGATTTCTTGATTCGGTAAGAGACGTTTTCAACATAGAGCTTCGCTCTTGAGTTATGGTAATTTCTCCTAGCATATGCGCATTAAAAGAATAAGCAAATCTGCTCTGTCTCTGTCCTGCTGAATGTTGTGCTCCCAGTTAATTGCGCAACGAAGGTATGTATGGTGCTTCTATGCATTATAATTGTTATTTTATTATTTTTTACAATTAGTAGTGTTTCACCGATAGCAAGATTTGCTAATAACTACCGATACCGATAACTCGGTATCCAAGAATTGGATACAAAATACCAATACCGGCATTTCAATTGCTTGTTGTGGTATTTAATGTTAAAGCAGAAAAAGTATCGATTCAAATACAAAAGCCTTGTCTTTACCTCAACATGAGTCCTTACTTGTCTAAAGGAACCATCTCGAACTCCCCAGAAAGACGATAAACTTCGCAAGAACGGGGATAATTGAAGTCATACTGCTGCCCCTTCTGTATCGCTTCGTTTATCTTGGACTGCTGCTTGTTTTGTCTACGCCCTTATTTGATAGTACAACAGCCTAAACTTGTCAGGGTTCTTTCTAGGTACAGGTGTTCTAGAATTTGAGGTAATGTAAGTTCTTGAGCTTGTCTGTCCGCCCGAAAAGGTTTCTGAGTACTTTTTCCATGACGCCTTACTGTTGTTTACTGCATGATGGGACAACAAATAAGGATCAAATGCCACTGGCAAGAGTCGCCGTAATAAAACCACGTCCGTTAACCCTTGAGGTGACAAACCCGCTCGCGAGGTACCGGCAAGCATAATATATTGGTATCGGTACCGCTATAGGTATCGGTATCGGCGCTGATACCGAAGTTGGACAGTAGTATTGGTATCGGTACCCGATACCTTTACCGATAGCGATAACGTTAGCGATTGCGATACCGATACCGATAGGGGTACCGACACTGACAGGGGTACCGACACCGATAGGGGTACCGACACCGATAGCAGTACAGATACCGATACCGATAACGATCTGATACCGATACCAATACCGGATCGGTGGAACACCGGCAATTAGAGATGCTACTTTATGCATCTACCATTGTCAATTTCATAGCCATGTACTAAGCAGCCATATAGATTATCATTGTGCCCACAGCATAACTGCCTCAAGAATACATACTAAAATAGCATGATTTACGAGTTATCCTGTTCTCATTTCAAACTATGACTTGCTTCGCCGTTTTCACAAGATGTCAAAGATGTTGTTATTGCAGTGCTTGGAAGACGATAACAGTCATGCAAATTCTATTTATCTCACCGCTGGCTACAGATATAATTCCTGCCTCACAGATATAGAATATTTTACGGCACGTCTCTACGTACAATGTATTGCCTGTATTACGACCTCAAGCAATCAACAAATCTAGTCACCTCATGCGAGAAATTAGACACTCGCGTGACGTCAATACGTTACAGTAGCAGTCACGTTTACATACATCCAGCTTGGAATCACTGTTCTAGAGTATGTGGTACTCTCGACTCTGTGGAGCAGCAGTGGATGAGTAAGAAACTAGTAAATTATTAACACTTTGCCAGATCATTGTAACGACTGAGCGATAACGTCATTATGATAATGAAAGAACCGACCAATCACTGCGTTGTAAGACTAACGAATCATTGCGTTTTAAATAGCCCGTTGACAGCCATTAACAGCATATTGCTTATTCAATATTAGCAGAACTATTAAGCGTGCTGGTAATAAAGACAGCAAAAGCGACCTTTTCATCAAACTACGTCCAGGGGAAAGACATAGAAGTCTACTTTAGTAATAGTCAGTGCGTATAAATTGGAAACGTGCTGAGTATATTTTAAAATATTCCAGGAGGACCCGCCTCCACTCACAAGCGAATTACTCTGCAACGGCTCACCGAACCTCCACGAAAATTAAGCTGACCTCGGACCGGTATGCACGGAGCATGTCATTTATTACCGGTAACGTCAAAAACGACAAGATATTTTTGTTTAGGATATCTGGGTATTTAGAAAGACGCCTACCTTTGGTTTTCCGAGTACACTTGCCGAGTACCTACCACATTCGATACGCCTGTTTCCTGCAACGGCAGCAACGTCTTCAAAGTGAAAACATCCAATGGGACTGTTGAAATCGCTCCGAGAAGACTCACTGAAGAGATGTGTGACTGCATTTGCACTGAATCCAACCTACACGTTTCCTGCACCGAGCGCTAAACTGGGAGTGTGAACACATCACAAACAGAGAGCAAACAGTGCACTAAATCATGCCTGCCTGCATGTCAAGCTACTGCATGTATCCTATGGGTGAGTAAGAAACTGCATGTGACTTTCAAGTTTCTGTTGCTCAGATATAGATCTCTGAGCGGGAAAGTCGCTGCAAATTTCTGGGAATATGACACTCGGTTAAGTTTTCATTTGTCTTCAACAGGATATTAACAAATTAGCATATTCCAGTTTACTCGAACACACATGCCCACACCAGTCATTTGAACTGAATTCTCACAAGGAGTGTGTCGATTTCTACGAAAAAAATTGCACATGACGTGTCTACACACGCTCAAACTGAGTCTTTCATCATAACACTACAGTACTCTGCCCGTACGAAGGACGGGTCATGTATCTAGTTACTAATAAATTTCAATAAATATATTAGTTAATTAAAAAATTTGTATTACCAGTATTAGGAATTGAATGAGCAGACCCACGCCTTTAATGGGTATAAAATCTAAAAGCTCTAATTGCCTAATCGCATGCGCAAGTATCGATTTCTACGACTTCGAATTCAAAGCAACCAAACTGGTAATTTTATTTTAGCCGGTGCAATACATTTGACTGTAACATGCACGAATTCATGGACAATGTGTCGTCTGCCAAAAAAAGGAAATTCAAAAATTATGCTTTTCTGATCGCCACATTATTAAGAATCTGTCTGTCACTATATAGTTCTTTTGCTGTTCACCTTTCACGGCAAAATTCGAACAAAGACTGTGATTAGTATATATTACCTATCCACAGAATTGTAGTACTATGTGACTTAAACCTTTCAAACCCTTTTTTACTGGCGCGATATCAATTTTTCGAAAATCAGAGAAGGAGAGAATTTTAGCTCAACTGAACTATTTCTTGTTTCATCGGTCTCGAACGGTCCACTACATTCAAGTGTATAATGTACAATATGCAAGCCATTAGACAGCTACTGCTAATGCAGATAGACACGCTCACAAAAGCTAAATAACAACTTTCCCTCACGACTTGCAAACTGTTCAAGCGTAGCAATTCTCTGAACAATTCGTATCTACAGAAACATGGAATCAATATAACATCGAACCCTACACTAAAACAAATAATGTACGCTTACTACAAGCAAAACTTGAAGTTCAGACGTCATTGACATGTTGAAAGCGAACTCTGCAACAATAATTACTTTATATATAATATATTTATATATATAATACTACAGCAATTTCTATATTCTAGCTCTGCATGGCGCTATTTTAAAGTTTAAAGTTATTTGTAGTTACCTTAATCCATTGCGTTCCATACAGCGTCCCGTGAATGTCGTTAGCGGTCTGATCATAAAGTCTATCTCCTGTTCCCGTGTCCATGGGATAGTGAGCTTGGGGATAGGTAGGTAATTGATGAAACTTTGTCAGAAGAGAACCGGTCTGAATTGCTGATTCGTTAAGAGCGACTGCCCACACACGCAACTAATGATATGAAGACAACGTTTATCAACTTTAATAGCACTGATGCCGTGTACAAGAATATACCTGATCCATTTCTCCTTCGAAAAAGTTACTTCTGTAATCACTTTTTCCAATGTACACTGTCCCATAGTTTTTCTAGTTTGCATAAAAATTAGTTAATTAATCAGATAAATTATCAAATGATAAATGTCGTACTTCAAGTGACGACACTAGACTAGTACTATCAACGGGATTACCATTGTGGTACAAAGTTAATTCACCATCTATTGAAAACCGATAATTCGAGATTGAGTACTACACTGCATAACAAATGACCAATGGCTGACAGACACCTTCAGCATTGTAAGTCATCGCAATATGTTGCCATTGGAGAACTTTGAAGCTTTTGTAATCAACCGTCCGTCCGTGCAATTTCCCCTTCAGAACTCTGCATAACGAAAATATGGTAATTTTTCAATTATATTCCACCAGAACCGATGGCACACAGTTACAGCATCTGACCCTTTGTCGATCCACAAGCACATGACATCATCTCGAATACACATCACTGGAAGAGGCCCGTCTCCTTTCGGGACTTTAACCCAAACACTCACAGTAAAGCTAGTTATACAGAATAAAATGAAAACATCAAACGTAACGGCGCGCGAACGACATCACCTCAGATCAATCTGCAGTCGCGACCATCTTTCTAGTTCGATGAAGTCGTCGACACCATCAAAGAGGAGCGCATAATCCAACCTGAGTGCAAAAAAGTGGGTTATAAGAGCAGAACATGATGGTATTCATTATAAACCGTCACGAACTGAGATGTGCAAGTATGTTGTAAATCAGACCAGACGACATTTGCCTGAGAGAGGCTATACAGACCGAGACGACCACAAGAAAACTCTCTGTCGAATACGTTTCCACTGCTGACCACCAGAGTTGCTCCTCGATAGAACGCCACACTTACAAAAAATCACACGTTTTTGTTGTCGGCACACAACTTTGAAAAACTAACTAAGTATTTGTACTTGATTAGTCCCGTTTCTGGTCTGTGTTTGAGTTTCCACCTATACTTGACCCGATGCTCCCAAGGAATTTTAGAAGAATCGTGCCATAAGAGATGTGCCTGTCACGTGACGAGCAATCATTAATTGAATCTTGAAATTAGCTAAGCAGGTGATGTAAGCAGTGCAAGTCATACTTCACTTTGTGTGGTACCCGTTTTCCATAACGCCTTCTCCAATTTCATTCCATGTCCAGTTTGAGACAAAATTTTCTACAAACACGTTGCACGTTCATGAGGCTAAGTAAAATATACGGAACATAGATTTTGTGTTGCCTTGATTGCTAGACCTGCAAGGCCACCATCTTGATCTTCTCGCCTCCACGATGCCGCGTAAAAGCGTCCCCTGCTTTGATACGCAAACACAAACCCAACGTCGTCGTTGTCGTCGTCGGTATTAACAACGACCGTTCCTTCGTAGTCAACAGCGCCAAAGCTGTCGGGTCCTGAAGCGAAAGAGAGAGAAAGAGAAATATAGTACAAGACGACTGCAATGCTTGCACCCTTGCTGACCTACAACTGCAACGGCACTATTGTTTGTGATTTGCTTGATTTTCTTGCCCTGTTAAAAGCAAAATTTGAGGCACAGTCAAACACGGTGCCACACTGAAGTACGGCTGCATAGTTTGTCAGACATGCAGTCTTGTGGCTATGGCTAACACAAAAACAAGCTGCTAGACAGAAGTTTATGTTGTGTCTGCAGTTAGTCTTAGTCGACATTATATATATTTACTTATATACCGCAGGTATAACATTCTTGAAATAAAATAGATAATATTGTATAGCATATCAGAGGAATTTGTGCTTGGGACAATGAAAGCTGATGCCCTATTTCCGCAAATATTACTCCATGCTCAAATTGAGCGCCATTCTCAATTAATGCCCTACCGTGACACTAATATATAATGCCCCATGTCGAACTAGTGTCCCAACAGGGTACGTATTTGCGTATGAATGTATACACTGATAGAACCAATCACTGACAATAATGATTTAACGCATGCAACAGACCAAGAGATGTTGTCAGTGTGGTGTGATCATATGCAAATGAACAAAACACCAGAGTCTGTGTTTCTGTAACAATAATGCCCCATGCTCGAATTACACTAACGCTTGAACAATGCCGCACGTTTCAGGACGACCAAAAAGCGTCCAATGTTTCAGAACGATAAAACATAGTGCCCCGTAGGGCAATATTCTCTTCAATTGCTGTATCTACCGTTGAGTTGTCTAATTACAGACTGGCTGAGTAGCAAATAGTTATAACTAGAGTAGCTCACAAGACACAAGCAATAAAAAGAAAGCAACAAAATTGTCAAACTGGGTGACTGCCACCATTGGACGATATCCAAGAGTGACAATTAGAGCGGTTTGACAATATAGAGATAGAATCACGCACAAACCGTGAAAAGCATACCTCATTCATTATGATAAATTTGAAAGATGGATTTATATTGTTGAGTTCAACAATCTGAAATTTTCTAAAATCAGTGTCGGTCATCTTTCCATTCTGAGGACAAGAACAATGTAAATCTTGACAAGCATCTCCCTTCCCGTTACCTGAAAACGACCATTGTGACTCTTAAATAGTACTAATTATGCATACCACATGCTCTCACCATCAGAATCAATTTGTTGAGGGTTTGGAAGAACGGGACAGTTATCACTGACATCTGTGATGCCGTCGTCGTCCTTGTCGTCGTCACAAACATTACCTTCGTGACAAAACCTTATATAATAGCCCATTTTTATCACACACGCCCACGCTTACCGATGCCGTCGCCGTCATCGTCTGCTTGATCAGCATTCGCAATATCATCGCAGTTATCGACATCATTAGAAATACCATCTCTGTCTCTTTAAGGTGGAATATAAATATAAATATGTATTGCATAATTTACATAAATATAAAAATTTAAATATATTTTAAAACAAAAACTCACAAAACAAGCTAGAAGGCTAATAAAGCACTCTATCTAAAGTAAAATATTAATTTCTATGTATTATGTATTCCAGTAAATGCGATTTGCATTTAAGCCAAATCTAAATTGATAAAAAATTTTCATGATAATTTATATCAAATATTAATTTAACATACTTTATATAATTTATTCTACCGGATATATCGCTTTTGTGTAAGCCAAATCATATATATATATATATATATATATATATAATTCATGTAAGGTATTAATTTATTGATTTTTATATTTATCAAAATTTTATGTATTTTATGTATTTTATTGACTGTAATCTGCGTTTAAGCCAAATTTAAAGTTATATACATTTTATAGTAATTTACATAAAATATAATAAATTTATTCAAAAATAATAAATTTTAATGTAATACGTTCCACCTTAATTAAATGATTTCGTTTCTATCGATTTCAATAATACACGACTACAAAGAGTCCTCACTTGTCTCTGTCCCTGTCGCATGCATCTCCAACATTATCCATATCGGAGTCAGTTTGTTTCGAATTCGCTTTGTTCGGACAGTTATCACATTCGTCGCCCAGCCCGTCACCGTCTCGATCGCTTTGGCTCGGGTTCGCAACGTAGAGACAGTTGTCTTGCGCATTATCTGTGCCGTCGCCGTCGAAGTCGGACGAGCAAGCGTCGCCTTCGTCGTCGTTGTTCGCATCGGACTGATTAGTGTTAGCGATGTTAGGACAGTTGTCGCAAGCGTCGCCGACGCCGTCGCCGTCGGCGTCTTCTTGTCCAGCATTTGATGTTGTAGGACAGTTGTCCTACATCAAGAAATTAGAATTACAAAATGTGTAGATGGCATTGCCTTACAATGATACTTACCTCCATGCAGAAGTTGTCAACACATCCGTACATGGCGTTGTCTGCGAACCCATCCAGGTCAGAATCCAAAGAACAAAGCACTCCATTACCAACGTATCCAGGCTTGCACTAGACATAGAAGATATATAATTTCGTTTGACAAACAATGCTACTAACCTACCAACCTTGCATTCGAACCGTCCGGATCCAGTAGATTCGCACGTCGCAAATTGCGCGTGACAATTGTCAAGACGCAAGAAACAATAATCCAGATAGACACAACCGGTCTGCCCCGTTCCGTCAAATCCTGTAGGACAAGGTCCACATTCGAAAGAGCCCTAAAAATCAACTCTATCGGGTTAAAGAGGTTATGAAACGACCGAAAACGAGTCTACACGTACCACCGTATTGGTACAATTCGTTAGAGGATCGCAGCCACCGTTGTCTTTCTCGCACTCATCGATATCTTCACAAACCTAAAACAAGAGAGCCATGTTTGCTCAAACAGACAAACTGACAAAAACTAGTTCTCTTGAATTGAACGCCACCATCAAATGTAGAATACGACCAAGCGTCGTTTAAAATTCCAGCAATCACGAAATATGTACCGCTCTTGAATAAACGCCTCACTTCATCTAGATGGTTTTCAACTGGATCACGCCTCATTTTGCTTTCATTGCTTAATAATCTTTACGTGTACCTGTATTAATTAATGTATTCAGTCGAATTAATTGAGGAGAGACCTTTCCTGGATGACCTTAAATTTTCCAATTAGCTGTCTTACAGTATATATATATATATATATATATATATATATATATATATATATATATATGACGTCTCAGATACCCAATAATGAAGGCCGGGCTGAAACAAACACCGCCCTCGTTTAAACGCCGCAACTGGGAGTGATAGCACAAACAGATGCCCTGGCGCTTATTACAAAATTACGGTTACGATGCGTTTTCACTAACCTGCCTACTTGTTGTGTTGTAATTGAATCCGCTGACGGTCACGTTATTGTCCAAATATCCGGACGGACATTCAGAGCAGACATAACCACCCATCGTGTTGATACACTGAACGAGGTCCGAACACAAGTGATCGTCTTCACACTAACAAACAAATGTCACCGATCCTATGGTCGTCATTGGTAAAATACATACCTCGTTGATGTCGTGGCATTCTCTACCGTCGCCTTCATACCCTGTGGGACATTTTACACACGTATATGGTGGAAAGACAGTAAGACCGCTTGTACAGTTCAATCCCGAAAAGCACGGCTTGCTCTCACAAGGATCTGAGAACACAACATAAATTTTTGTATTAAATGGCTACTAAATTGGATGCAAAGCTACTGACCGTCCAAGCATTCCGGAACGATTGTGTCAACAAATTTCTGGTCTCGTTTCTGACATTCCGTGCGATAGGAATTAATAACCGAACACGTTAACAGTCTCTTCCCGTGATGCAAACAACCACTTTCCACGCATTTCTCGTAAGCCGTCCGAGGAGGATTAAACGAATGACAGTCAGCGAACGGGCCGCTTGCATCCCTAATGACGTCACAAAATTCCTCTATTTTCTTCCTATTTTCCACGTTTTGCTCGCAGTAGGGAATCACAAACGAATCCTGGCACGTGTCTTCGGGTTTCAGGATTAGTCTGTCGTTACCAAGCAAAGTCCAGACAGACCCAAACGTATTGTAGTCCGAGATAGAAATCGAAGGTATAGAATGAAGTACGTGACTACTGTTCAGAAAACGTCCATCGGACAACTTCAGATCGTCGTTGGAGTTTCCGTTAGAGTTACCACACAGACCACATGCCTTACTGTTAAACGACATCGGGATGGTGACAGCGATTTTATAGTCTCCAAATAGAGATATCTTCACTTCGGAATCGTCCAATAAGATCTCCACTCTCTCTTCTATTCCATCAGAAAATACAAGCACTCGAGAGCCACCACTCCCCACAATAGTTGACGGAGAAGAAAAGTGTCTGTCGTTCACGTATACTAAAATTTTTAGTGGAGATACAATTGCTTTGATCAAGCCTAAGTCTTTTGTACGAACAGCTATGCTTCTTGTCCACACAAAGTGGAAAATATCGGGTGCGGGAGCATAATTTTCAACGTGAATGTCGAACAGACCTCCAGTGCAATCACGTGCCAGGACATACTCGCATGAACCCTGGAATTGATGAACCAGGCCGTCAAACGTTACGTATCGTTGTTTCTCTGCGATCAACGCGGAACACTGGCTGCTGAATACGGCGCATTCGCGGTCGTCACGACGACAAGACGTGCCGTCACCGCCACACACGCCGCAGTTGTCGACGACCGACTTGTATGACGTCACATTCGCCCTCTGGCACTGTTTCTCATATGTCACTGCAGACTGACATCCACACTCACTGCCACTGCGATTTTGTCCACAATGAAAGTAGTCAGAAACGCAAGCATAAAACTTTTCATTTGGATCGATCAACGGATGACAAGTAGAATACATGCCAACTTTCTGACGTATGAAACTGCAATATTTCTCAGCATTTTGCCTTAGCTGCGGGTTGTCCTCATAAGGTGATTTCACCGGTTCATCCTTGCATGCATTGCCGTCGTCTGCCAAGAGAGCTTCGTGTGGAGGCACAACCCAGCTGCTACCAAAATTGAAGTAAGCTGCGAGACTTTGGTCGGACTCCGAATAGTATTTGTTGCTAGGATGAACAACGGTACCGTTTCTCAACGTAAGATCATTCGTGCAGGTATGGTCCAACAGCCCACATAAGCCACATGTCTTGTTCATGTACGTTTCTGCAACAGTAACTCGTACTGTTTGATGCCCATCCCAAAGTACGACCACAGAAGAACCAGATAATTGTACGCGCGTCATTCCTGCTGTCTTAGAAATCCACGTACCGTCCTCTGTCCAATCGGGAAAATCCGTCAGATTGCTGCCATTGTAGATGACAACACCTCTAGGAAGCAGTAATAGAGACTCGAGTGTCGGGGTGGTGATGGCCACAGATCTTGTCCAAGTTTCTTCGTCGTTTTCTCGATACTCATTACGAACGTGGATGGAAAAGGTTGCACTAGAAGAGCAATCTGCTGCTAACACATACTCGCATTTGCCTCTGAAGTGATGAAAAGCTCCGTCGAACGTGTTGTAACGCGATTGTGTTGAGGTGACACAAGTAGATCCGTTAGTAACACAGCTGTCGTTGCCTTCGCATACGTCACATAGATCTACCACTGTGCCAATATGGACATCATTCAATTCAAGATTTCTACATTGTCCTTCGTAAGCTTTTATTGCAGGGCATGCGCAGCTTCTGCTGCCGTCACAGCCACAGACGTCATTAATACAAGACAAGTATGCCTTGTATGGATTAATGTGACGATGGCAACTTCCATAGGGTTGCCCACTTTTTAAAATGAGATGGCAATATCGTTCAGCTGCCTGTTTGATGGACTCTTGGCATGTTACAAGCATTTGCGTTGATGGAATAGGACGAGTGGTAAGTAGTTCTGTTGATGAAATAATATCTTTCAAACTGTCTTGAGTACTGGCAGTCGGTTTAATAGAGTCCGTCAAACGTTCTTGAATAGTTACAGTTAGTTCTTCCGATGGAGTAAAGTCTGCAAAAGGTCCTTGAGTAGCTGCAGTTAATTCTTCGGATGGAGTAGAGTCTGCAAGAAGTCCTTGAATACTTGCAGTTTGCATAGTAGGTTCGTTAGAGTTTGTCAAAAGTTGTTCAGCACTTGCAGTAATCTTTGCTGATAGAGAAGAGTCTGTGGAGAGTCCTTGAATAGTTGCACTCTGCTTAGTAGAAGATGAAGTAGAGTCTGTCACACGTTCTTGAATACTTGCAGTTACTCTTTCTGATAGAGTAGAGTCTGTTTGAATACTTGGAGTCTGTTCAGTAGATGACGAAGTAGAGTCTGTCACACGTTCTTGAATACTTGCAGTTACTCTTTCTGATAGAGTAGAGTCTGTTTGAATACTTGGAGTCTGTTCAGTAGATGACGAAGTAGAGTCTGTCACACGTTCTTGAATACTTGCAGTTACTCTTTCTGATAGAGTAGAGTCTGTTTGAATACTTGGAGTCTGTTCAGTAGATGACGAAGTAGAGTCTGTCACACGTTCTTGAATACTTGCAGTTACTCTTTCTGATAGAGTAGAGTCTGTTTGAATACTTGG
Source organism: Corticium candelabrum (assembly GCF_963422355.1). Taxonomy (NCBI): domain Eukaryota; kingdom Metazoa; phylum Porifera; class Homoscleromorpha; order Homosclerophorida; family Plakinidae; genus Corticium; species Corticium candelabrum. The sequence goes on from NC_085103.1 coordinate 1,651,251, forward strand.
AGTCTGTTCAGTAGATGACGAAGTAGAGTCTGTCACACGTTCTTGAATACTTGCAGTTACTCTTTCTGATAGAGTAGAGTCTGTTTGAATACTTGGAGTCTGTTCAGTAGATGACGAAGTAGAGTCTGTCACACGTTCTTGAATACTTGCAGTTACTCTTTCTGATAGAGTAGAGTCTGTTTGAATACTTGGAGTCTGTTTAGTAGATGACGAAGTAGACTCTGTCACACGTTCTTGAACACTTGCACTTCCTTTTTCTGAAAACGTAGGGTGTGTTTGAATACTTGGAGTCTGTTCAGTTGATGGTGGATTAGAGTCTGTCAAACGTTCTTGAACACTTGCAGTTATCGTTTCTGATAGAGTAGAGTCTGTGAAACTTCCTTGGATAGTTGCAGTCCGTTTAGATGATAAAGTAGAATCTTTCAAATTTTCCTGAGTAGTCTGCGTTTCTGCGGCAGTAGGTTCTGGATAAGGTTCCGAAGAAAGATGACTTGTTTTTGATGCAATAGAACCTTGAAATTTGCTATTCTTTGTACCAGAGACTGTCGAATTTTCTGAATAACCGTCAGAACCATCGGAATCGTAAGGAACAAGCATCCTGCTGCTCTGCGCCGCAGCCCAGACCAATGGAAACGTTTCAAAAACTTTTGATTGCTTATCGGACAAAGAATCATTCAATTGAGTCGGATAAACATCTCTATTTGAAGCAAATTTTACGTCGTTCTCAAGATCATCGTCATAATTTCCACACAGACCACACGTTTGGTTCTTATATTTCGGCGGTACAACTACATACACAGTATTGGCCAGCCCGTCCCAGATAACCTGCAGACCAGAGCTTCCCACCTCGACTTTCATCAACATCCCAGCCATATCTTTTCGTACAACCGTACCGTGAAAGATATGAGGGAACTTAGTAACGATACGTCCATTCACTTGCACAGTACAATTCTTCCACACCTTGACGATGGGTCCAGCTGTTATACGAATTGCTACAGACTTGGTGGGCGTCTGCGTATCAGATCGATTTCCATTCGTCAAGTGAACAGAAAAGTCGTCGTTTTCGCAATCCTGCACGAACACATACTCAGCGTCGCTTTTAAAGTCATAGACGGCGCCGTCGAGTGTTGAGTAGTGATGATCTATCGAGGCCGCACACGTTGAACTATCGGGAGCGCACGTACTCCCGTCTCCATAGCACACGCCACATTCATCAACCAAAGGATCAAAGTCTCTCACACCAAATGAACGACAAGAATCCTCAAACGTTTTCAATGCAGCACAGTAGCATGATGCACCGCCAGTCTTAAGGCATAAACTTGTATCATAAATACATAGCTCTTGCTGATACCTAACATCCATGGCAGTGCGACAACGTTTGTACCGCGTCTGGTTCATAATATCAGCGCACATTTCCATGACTTTAGCTCGAAGATTAGCATCCATGCCTTGAGTGTTTGTAGAAACCAATTTGTCCACCGAGCACGTTGCGTTATCAGGAAGCAGCAGTCTGTTCACACTCGGAACAATCCAGTCCTGTCCAAAATCGTAGTACTCGGATACAAAAACAGGTTCAGGAACTATATCAGTAGATTGATGTGGAGCGAGTACCGTGCCGTTCCTGAGCTGTAAGTCGTTTGTTGCGTTACCGTCATAATTGCCACACAGTCCGCACAGACGTTGCTTGTAAAGCTCGGGCGCGACGACTTTAGCTTCATTCTTTCCGTTTAAAAATATTTTAACTCGAGAACTCGCCAACGTCACTGACATCCATTTTCCTGCTTCATCATTTACTTGATCGATCACTGTTCCATCCACACCAATCACATATGGATACTTGTCCTTCTCTATCTCAACATTATTAACAAGTGTCTGCATACTCTCCAATAGGATAATGGTCGCCACTCCGGGTACTTTGATCGCTAGAGACTTTATAGATTTCACGGACCCGCTACGTTCATAATCTCCTATGTGAATAGATATTGTAAAGTCATGATGTATGCAGTCCTTAGTAAGAACGTACTCGCAGTTTGCCTCAAACTGGTAACGCGCGTTATCAAACGTTTGATAATGGAGGCCGCCGTGTATTGAACAGGTGGGCTCGTCTCGACACGACATCCCGTTCCCATTACAAACCCCGCAATGATCCACGACAGTTGCAAGACCGGTGACGACGCCACTCTGACGACATTTCGCTTCGTATTCTTTGATAGCATCGCAACCACAACCGACGTCGCCATGACAACGGCAGACGTCAAAAACGCACGATTTTATAGCAGCACGAGAGTCTAAGATCGAATGGCAAGGTGAGTAAATTTCCGACGTTATTACCTCACAATATTGACGCGCTTTCGCTTCATTATCGTTGCTGCATTTTGGGAGTGTCTTAATCGTGTGATTGCTTTGATATTTTGGGTCAAGCATCAACCTATCGATACCGTCGACCGCCCAGCTGATACCAAAGTTATGGATGGTACGCTGTGAAGAGACCGAATGAGAAACAAAGGGATAGCCGACTTTCACAACCGTGCCGTTTTTAAGTGTGAGATCGTTACCTGGTTTGAAGTCATAGACACCACATAGCCCGCACGTTCTGCCGGCGTATCCAACAGGGACCGTCACAGCAATCCTGCGACTCCCATCAAACGTCACAGTTGCGCCACTTGATGCTATACGCACCTCAACATGCTGAGCAGTCCTCCTCAGAACTGTGCCGTCTCCTGGTAGACGGTGTGGGAAAGAGTCCACCCGACGTGAGTTCACGGTTGCCTCTCCATTATCATACAGACGGACTACGCCGCTATCTTTGATCAATATTGCCACAGTTTTTGTCTGGGTGGTTCCTCCCCCACCACTGGCTCCGTTCTCCACGTGGACCGTGAAGTCCTGGTTCAGACAGTCTTGAGCAAGTATGTATTCGTACTGGCCTTGGAAATAGTAAGAAACGTTATCAAACGTCGTGTAATATCCGTCGCCCCAAGTTGAACAAGTGACTCCGCCTTCGCACGTGCTTCCATCTCCAAAACATACTCCGCATTGGTCGACGACGGAACCAATTGATGTAGCACCCAGTCTTCGACACAAACTCTCGTAGCTTTGAATTACTCCGCAAGAGTTGTTAGTGTCTCCCCTACTTTTGTCGATATCGAATGCGCATGCTTGAAAGCTCTCTTCGGGGTCACGGTACGAATGGCAGTCCGCGTAAACACCTTTGGGATCTTTAAGGAAAGAACAATATCTTTGGGCTACCAGAGATGGAATTGCTGTTGGTACTGACGTTGTTCCAGGCGTTGCTTCCAGTTTCTCACTAAAACTGTTAAGAGGTTCCTCGGTGGTACCCACACATTGATAGGAATCATCAAGCAATATGCGTTCCCCGGATAATGCCGTCCAACTGATACCAAACAAGTGGTCCGCTTTCCTCGATATTTGAGTCGGAGGTGTGAGATGATTTGTACGGAACACGACACCGTCCCTACCCACTAAATCATCAGTAGAGTCACCGTTGTACCGACCGCACAGCCCGCACGTCTTGTTAAAGAACTGAGGTGGAACGGCGACTTGCACCAAGTGGGAACCGTCCCAGGATACGACGACTTCCGCATTGGCTAAGTATATACGAATTCGTCTGCCTACTCTTGTAATTCGCGATCCATCAGCCGGTAGTCTGTACGGATATCCAGAAACGGTACGACCGTTGACAGTTGCATTTAGGTCATGTTCGATAACAACAGTGGTCGCATTTGCGATGCGAATGGCAACGGCATCGGGGTACTTGTTGTTAGAGCTCACGCTATGCTTACTCCTCATGATGTTGACTTGGAATTGGCTTGATTCCGAACAGTCCTTGGCCAATACGTATTCACAGCTACCCTATATATGAAGAAGAGTTAGGTAATATATTAGATCAACTAATGACAGTGCTTTGAACATGTAGTTGCAGAGTAATGTATTGTAATCTTTTTGTCCGTAGTGCAAAGTATGAACGAGCAATAAGTAAACTAACACACTCAAGATATACTCATTTGAGAGCTCAAACGACATCGCTGCTGTCAACATGTCATTCTCCGGTTTTATACAATTACACATCTATGACTGTACAGCATAAGGCCACTATCAGGTTTCACGGTCCTGATATCAACGGCTCTATACACTCAACCATCCACTCTCCGATTTCACAGAACTTGATGATCTATAACTTTATTATAATGTAACACGATTACTATTGCCCTCGGACTCCAGTGAGAACCCAAGTTTCTCTAACTACATTAAGATTCAATCAAAGGTGCTTTCGGAATAAGTAACCAGATTTATTGATACATCCACATCCTATCAGCGGGCACTTTTGATCGCTTTTGACGGTTTTTACATTAGAACACGTGACAAGACGTCTGGAACGCGTGCTTTATTTATTCAAGCATCATTCCTAGTCTTGAAGCCGCGGAGATGCACGAAAAAGGGCTGGACGACCTTCTATAGAACCGCAGCTCCTACCTATTCCAAAGCTGCAAGCTAGAGCACAGCCTCAAGTACAAAATGTAGATTGTACTTTGTCCAAAGAACGCTCAAGGACCGACTGACTGCACAGAGAGACCGTTAAGACCTACTTTCCCGTATATAGGAAAACATTACGTATATAATAATCTAGTGCAACTTGGCTGGAGTACATCTTCTTTAGCTTTTCCATTACATTCGCTTTACAGCATCGTTTAATCTTTCGCAAACGGCATGTATCATAAGAACTGATCTAACTTTGCGCAGAGTCTAAAGCAAAGCCTAAGCAATCCGCGCTTGCGGGCAGGGTTAACTAGCATGCGTATAATCGTGACCGTGTTCCTTTAACAGGTTCACTTAACAGACAAAAAGTAAATATACGCTGATTACCTCGAAGTGATGACTTGCTCCGTCGAACGTCACATAGTGTCCGCTGCCGGTAGCGTGACAAGTCGCTCCGACCGCCGTACACGTCGAACCGTCGCCGAAGCAAACTCCGCACTCGTCCACGACCGTGCCCATCTGAGTCACCCGTCCTTCGATCCGGCAAAGGTCTTCATACGCTCGCACCAACTGACAAGCTATGGTCGTGTTACCATTGAAGGCACACACGCTCGACACGCAAAACTCGTAATGTTGAGAAGAATTTATCGCTCCGTGGCAGTTCGAGTAAGGGCCCGAACTGTTCTTGATAAAGTTGCAGTAAGCTTCGGCAAGTACTCGAAGCTTTGAATTTTTCTCACAAGAATGAGGTGGAGCGTTGTCGGAATGAATGCACACCATCTCTGGTGACATCAGCAAACGGTCACTGCCTTCGACTGTCCAACTACTGCCAAACCGATTAATTCCCGTAGGATTTAGAGATTCCATTCCTTCATTGTGGTTTAACAAATCAGTCGACGCGTTTCCCGTGTAGGTACCGCATAGTCCACGCGTGCGACTCATGTAAGTCCCTGTCACTGTGACCCTCACGACGCTTAATCTATTCCACGTGATCTCGACATCGCGTCTCTGCAGTTGAACGTGGAGGACTCTGTCCCGCCTAAAGATCGAGTAGGCACCCGAAAGGCTCGTGTATGGAAAAACCGTGATAATTTTGCCATCGATTTGAATCTCAGAGCCTCGATATAGATGAATTGATTCTCCGCCTGCGATCTTGATGAGGACGGCTTTAATGCACGTTGCGGCACCGTTACCGCAAGGCTCGTTGTGCACACGAATTTCGAAATCTCCGTCTCTGTCCTTTGCCAGCACGTACTCGCATTTGCCTTCGAACGCATAAGCGAGACCGTCAAACGTTCTGAAGTGATTGCCTCCTGCTGCTTGGCAAGAGGCGAGTTTTTGGGTGCACACGCATGTTCCTCCTTGACACTCGCAACCGGGTTCACATCTGTAATGATATTCAAGTCTAACAAATCTGCCATTAATTCTGGTTAATGTTATGAAATACCCGGGATTGCAGACTGTCGAGCATTCGATGGTTGAGGTTTTCATGGTCATCATCTTGTTGTGAATGGATAGGGCGTCTGCTCCCGTTATTTCTCCTCGAAAGATTCCTACACTCGCCATATTTCCGTTGAACAGGAAGTTGGGCTGCTCTGCATAAGCGTCAGAATATCGAGTGCCGATAACTAAAGTGCCCGCCTAAGTAAAGAAACCAACAAGATTACAAATTTGAAATAAATGTGTGTGTTCTGTGTGCGTATGTAATATGTGAGTGCCTGCGTGCGTGCATGTTTCTGTACTTGTGTGTGTGTGTGTGTGTGTGTGTGTGTGTGTGTGTGTGTGTGTGTGTGTGTGTGTGTGTGTTTGTGTGTGTGTGTGTGTGTGTGTGTGTGTGTGTGTGTGTGTGTGTGTGTGTGTGTGGTGTGTGTGTGTGTGCGTGTGCACTTTACCATGCAAGCAACCATTCACTTATAAACAATCATATTCCTACTTTGAGATTACCGATTACCTTGGTATGAATAGGAAGAAATCCTTCAGCACCGATTGTTTTCCACCCAATACTTCGCCCATCGATGTAGACTTCCATATTCACTCTCAAATGACGGAAATCTTTGTTAAACACTCCCAGCACAGAGTGCCACTGATCGTCATCGAACAAGCCGGCACTCCTCCCAAACGAAGCGCCATAGTTAGTTGGCGTATAATTCGATGAAAGCGAATGCAAGTAATCTAAACGAACTTCTTTCTCATCCAAATGCGAACCAATGTGCAAGTCATACTCGATCGGAAAGTTCGAGTCTTTGTCGACGGCAGTTTTCATAATCAGCGTGCCTAGATCTCCGTTCTGCTGTCGCACAAAGGCAAATAAAGCAAAGCTGCCGTTCTGAAGATTAGGATAGTGAGATGGTTTCACAGTGAAATGAGTCGAGTGTCCATCAAAATTTACACTCTGTTGAGGAGAATTACTAGCGTCGTCTTGGTGTGCCGTGCAAGTCACTGTCTCTTCAACTGCTTCTTGTGTAAGCAGGTTAACGAAATCATAAGGGCAGAACAACGCGTTCGAATTGCTGCAATCATCCTCAACTTCGTGATTAGAATCTTCCTTAGACTCGTATACGAATATAACACCTATTAGAATAAAGCGTTCTCTCTGTGATATGCGGTATCTTCATACGTTAATTACAAGCAAGAGTGTCTAGTGAGACAGTCGAGATACGGTGGTAAACTAGCTAAATCACCTGGTACAGTAAAACGGATATCGACCTAGAAGTAAATAAATGCTATACAAAGGCAGGGTTGGTTTCGATAGAGAGAAAAAAAGAACATCCCGACAGCAATAGTTAGCAAATTGACTAATTATGAGTAGTTAATTAATGAAATAATATAATAATTAACAATAGCTAATAGACATAGTTACCATGGAAGCGAATTGGATATGGTAGATGGTATTATTTTACGTGTAGGTTGAGTGATTATGTGTCTACGTGTTAATTTATGTTGTTTGCCTGAGCCTGTGTTTTATGTTGCCCCTATAAAGGAACTATACCAGATGTGATGCAATCAAAATATGCCGTGCTCAACCAGATCAGTCTGCTTTGTAAAGTCTATTACAAGTACCGGAAGCAAACCCTGCTTCAGAAGTACTTAGACCATCACGGCTGTCTAGAAAGAAGACATGACTTTACGAAGGATCCAAGTAGATCCCAGAATCACTGTTTTCTGTAAGTGCTGCAGGTTGTGATGACCTGGAATAATGTCCAGCCACCGTGCAATACCTGCGTGCACTGTGCCCAAAGCTCCCAAGACCACCGAACCACCATTGTTTGACAACGCCACATGCGGCTTATCTCCACTCGCAAGTCACTGTGCTTCGCCAACTTCTCCCTATGTTTCTTGCCAATGTTGCCATCAGCAGGACAGCTGATATCAATAAGAAGACAGGTGCTTGTCTTCTTATTTCTGAGACAGATGTCTGGACGATTTGCTTTGATCTTCCTGGCAGTGGGGATGGTGGTATCCCACATCATAGTAATGTCATCCGTCTCCACGAGCCTATCACGATGATGCCGGTATCATCTGCTCTCCTCTGGAACCCCAAAATGACGACAAACATCCCAGTGAATGATGGAGGCCACCTGATTGTGTCGATCAGTGTAGTCCGTCGGTGCCAAAGCACTACAGCCTGCCACAATGTGGTCGACTGTTTGCAGGCATACACTGCACATGCGGCAAGTAGGACTGATATCACGATGTAGAATCTTGCGCTCATAATACCGAGTCCGAAGAGCTTGGTCTTGAGCAGCAACAACCAGTCCCTCAGTTGCAGCAGGTAGATTCGCTGCCTTCAGCCATCCGTAGGTCTCTTTCATGTCCACAGGCAGTTGCTCAGTGAGACGGCGATACTGCCCGTGCATAGGCTTCCCGCTCCAGGATCGCACACAAAGAGAACTGCAACACGTACGGTAAAGCCTCACATCTGTTTCAGGCGCTTGCTCGAGGCCACCTTCAACCGAGATGGATGCATTCCTATGTAAGTTCTGCGACTTGTCGTTCGAAGCAAGACTCCTCTGCAGCTGTGAAGGAAAGCGACCAGCCATGCGCTTGATAGTGTGTGAAGATTTTTCGGAGTCACACTCCCGTATCATCTGCATGAAAGGATCAGAACTGTCAGCAAGGTAACAGTTCAGCCTCACAATACAAGATTGATATGTCGACTCAATCTGTTGTAACCGCCTTCCCCCATCACTGCAAGGACAGTACAGTCGGTCAACGTCTGCAGCAGGATGGTGGACACCGTGCATGGAGAGGAGCTTTCTGGTCCGACGATCGAGCCGCTGCAGGTCCGTGCACCCCCACCCTCACACTTACTCCCCCCCCCCCCCCAATGAATGACGCCAAAACCGTAAGTGAGAACCGGTAGTGTAAACCCATTGATGGCTAGAATCTTGTTCCGACCATACAACTCAGTCCGGAGAACCACCTTCACTCTGCGCAAGTACTCACGACGGAGTCTCTCCCGCATCATACTGTGCTGAATGTATTATATTATATAATATTATATTATATTATATTATATTATATTATATTATGCTATATTATATTATATTATATTATTTATATTATATTATACTATGTTATATTATATTATAATATAGTACATTACACAATATTACATTATATTATATTATATTATATTATATTATATTATATTATTTTATGTAATATTACATTATATTATAGTGCATTATACCATTATATTATATTAAATTATATTATATTGCATTACATTACATTACATTACATTACCTTACAATGTGGAAAATAGAGAATTATTTTGGCTTAGACAGCCTGAGCCTGGGCAGGGCATACTCTTCTATGGTGTTATATGTCTAATTAAGTGCCTCCTCTACTGCAGCCATTTTGCATGTAATTTTTGATAACCAACTTTGAAGGCAGAAATGGCGTTAAAGGCAGCTGAGGTTTTCTCTGGATGAAGCATGCTAGTATAGGCACTTTAGTTCATCAAATTGACAGTTACACCTTTGGAAAGACCATCACGTGCTAAGAGAAACGGTTTACACTATCATATACGCACATGAATGGAGGTTTGAGCAAACACGTCCAAAAAAGGTGCATTATTTGGTCACGTTTCGTGGGACATTGTTCTATGTCTTACCATTATCTTCGACACTGCCTTAATTTACCTGACCTTACCTCACCTTACCTTATCTATTACATTATATTATATTAAAATTACATTAAAATATTATAAGAAAGGCATAAGGGGAAGAACAGTGCGGGCATAGGGGAGCACTGTTTCACATGTGATTGAGAAATCATTACTAACTCGGCTAACAACAAAAGCTGACAAAAGCTGTGACCTCCCTGCTGACATACAAGAATGAGGAACGTAGAAACTGGTAACACTGACGTTCATATTGGTTTTACGTCTGCGCGCAAGTGTCGTTTTGCACTGTATTTTCTATTTATTGAGGCTCCTCGTTCTTCCACTTGTAGCTCGTTTTCATAATGACCTATTTATATAGTTACAAGAGGCTGCTGATTGGGAAGCATGACTCAAGTGGCCTGCGTGGTTCCTACACCTATGTGCTCAATTAGTATTACATTTAGCCTTCTACGCAGTATGTACGTACCACGCCTTCTTAGGTTAATTTCTGCGACCTCAACCAAATCTAGGTTCCTACGCACGCCTATGATAGGGATAAATTCTCGGACATGATAAAACCGTGTAACGTGCATGGCTGTGCTGATGACGTTAGCTTACAACTCTAATGACACTAGCGATGTATCAACATGGCGAAACTACGTGTCACGCGTGGACAAATCATTACGTCGAGGTGCCAATTGCTTGCCAACCGACCACACGTACACAAGGTCAACACACGGTCATAAAAGCACGCCCACTGTATACTCAACCTAACCTTACAGCAAAAATTTAATCCTCTAACTTAAAACTCACCTCTCTAACTATCACAGTTGCCTACTATGTAAGATATCAAATTGTACGTATTCAGTGATGTCTTTCTTACCTGTTGCGGCGAGAATGATGATAACGAGTAGAGCTGCATTCCGATAGTAGTCACTCAGAGTACCCTTACCCAAGGCGAAAAATCTATTTAATTCCAACGAAGATTAAGTTAAGCAACACAGCTGAACACCACCGTTTATCACAGCAATATCTGATTACCCCATTTCAAAGCAATATTGCACTGTTGCAGTCAGGAAATTTTGCGTACAACGCGAGATGTAGCAAAAACCACAGACGAGTCAGTTGAGGTCTGAACAAGTGTAGAGTTGCAAACCTGCAAACAAACGTAGCCGAAAAAATATAGTAAAACCGCAGTTATTTTAATGGGTACAACTTATTCTAAACTAATACAGTCAAAAATAAAATTCACAAAATCTCCAATTGGAAAATCAAAAACTCTACTCTACTCTGTCTCTAAATCTGTACGATTGTACCCTCTGTTCAATAGTACAGTATATTAACATTGCCTGCAGTTTAACACACATTTGTTACAACAAAAATCATTACGATATAAATAATTAATTTCTATAACTATTATCTAGTAATTGAATAATATATACCTTGATTTAATTAATTAGTATTAAACTGCTCTGGAATATTACATGAGCAAGTTTCCAGATAAATTATAGAACGCCCTGGAGTGGCCTCTTTTCAAGATTTGTGAAAATCTGGCAGAAAGTATTGTCAACATAAACCGGTTTGCTGCATCAGTCAAGTCACTGTCTACTACTATGCATTTGAACAACCAAAGTGTCTGACAATACAAGTTGGTGTCACCTTCTAAGAAGGACTTGCACCTCCTACAGATGCTTCTTACATTATTACAGGAGCCAGCATAATGACTCTTTGCTATATGTACTGTAGTATTAGATACTCAGAAACCTGCTGCTATTGCCAAGTTGCATGGGTATGCCTACACGTTGAAGTACAATCGGCGGATAGTAACCATAGCCACACCCCTTCAATTATCACTACACTAAGACGTCGAAATGCGTAGTGTTATTGAGTGATACGCGTTGATTAGCGGCAACGTGCCAAGCAGCACGAAGATTGTAGACTGATGTCGAACTAATATTGAACAACATTGGCAGACCGTACGTTTGACATTAGAAAGACTGTGATTAGGACGCATGAACAATACAACCATATGAATTTGAGAGCAACAAAATAGGAAAATGCAGGCTTCTAACATTAATTAACGGAAATTCACCCTATCAACGTAATAAAAGTAAGAGCCAAGTGTGCGTCTACAGCACACATCCTGCATCTGAATTCTTCACTAAGTTTTGTGTCTAAGACTCGGTAGTTCAAAAATAGTTGCAACTCCAACAACACGGCCTCAGTCCAGTTAGGCTTAAAGAATGATAGAATGCCTGTTAATTTGTTTTCTTGTTTACATATGTTTTCGAGACAGTCACTCCACAGTAGTATAACAGATCGTTGCTGCATTACTCAAGTTGACATGTACTCCAAACAGAGCAACCAGAAAAGACAAAACTACTAAATACTTTTTCAATGACTAAATATTGGAGGCATATGTACAGAAATGCTGCTGTTGTGACTCCGTTTGTATACCGAATATTGTGCACGTGCACGACGCCTTTCATTACGATCAGATCATTTGCACCCTTTTCTATACCTACTTGATGCTCACTCTTCCAAGGGAAAGATCGAGGCAGCAGAAGTCAGTGATATTAGAGGTACAACGGTCATTGCAGGACAGAATCCCAACTACCAATTCCATGACACAAATCGTGCTAAACAGAGTGACTTAACACTAGGCTAGCAGCGTATACAGTCTCTTATGCATTCTGCAAGATTTCCATGTTCACGCACGTTTTGGAAGCATTTCGGGCATGCAGCCAATGCAGGACACTGTCTGGAGACTAGATAGAACAGGTGCCTGTATGTGTACCGCGGCGCCTACGGGTAACTAGAACAACAGCTTTGTTTGTTATACATACAGATCGCATTCAAGCTCTATCGATGCATGGTCTCCAAATTACGTTATGCACCATGCGGTAATCGATAACATGATCGCGGAATTTACCAAAAACCGGAAGAAACGATATTCTAGTCGAGAAAGATTCTATCTCAACGGCAAAGCAGAGTACACGAAAAACATTGGAAGCAACAAGTTTCTCAAAGTATGAAAAGATTTACCTGAATCCACTATCCGGTAGCTGCTTCAGGCTTTCCGCTGTGCTGATGTATAACAGCTGAGGTGAGGTATAGTAGCGCGAACCCGTTGAGAAACAATTGATCACAGATACCAGCAGACAGGCACACGGTCGATCAACGATTGTCCTAAAGGCTGTTCCGTTTGCTCCTTGAACTTCACCCAGCGGCAAGCTTCAAGGTCTTATCCAGAGTTTCAGTCTAATTGAATGGAGTGACACCCGGATGTTTGACCTAACGATCTGTTTATGATGAGATATGGAGTCACACAATGCGTAAACGTTTTGACGCCTCGCTCATGAGACTCTACAACAGAAACGGTTGAGATAGACAGAAAAATCCGTGCGGAAAGTTCCGCTTGAACACAGAAAATGATTTGCGTGCTGCCATGTTAGCAATATGGCCTCGCAAAACGTCGTTTCCTTCCAAAAGAGCGTCGTTAAGACAGGCTATAGTTAATGATGCATTGTGCCCGCACATATACATCGAATGCATGCGTGCCTTTTGCATGTTTGAGCTCAGACTAGTTGCAACAATTTCTAGCCACTATGTTGCCAACTAAACGTGTTCATAGTGCTAAAAGCCTGAGAGGGAGTCGTCTTGTCTGACGTAAAGCTGTTATCACACTTTCGCCTGGAGAGACGACAAGCCAGCCGCCACTATTTCGGAGCTTCACGAGACGTGAAGCAGTCTGTATAGTACACAATATAACAGAATGTGGCTATAATGTAGCATTTTTTGCTTGGGCACAATCAGGTTATCCCAGTTAGACATGTTACACTCTGACATCCAATGAATAGCATCCGTTGTATCTGTTCTACACTTCCTTCCCATTGCTGTTACACACATGTGTACTTTTTGCGCTAATATGCGTCCTTTTAGCAAAAAGAACTAGACGTTATCATCATATTACATTGCAGAAAAACTATACGTTTGTTTTGGTTTGTGTTTCAATTAGCAAAGAAACTTGAGTATCTACGTGTACAAACACTGAAAGAAATATAGGAATACCGCAAAGTTTAACACACACACACACACACACACACACACACACACACACACACACACACACACACACACACACACACACACACACACACACACACACACACACACACACACACACACACTCACACACACACACGCACGCACACACACACACACACACACACACACACACACAATAGCTGGTTCAACTCAATCCATTCTCACACTGTTACAGTCGTCATTCATTTCCAAACCAAAGGCAGTTCTAGATCCAATTATGCACAAATTTGATGAATGCAGACTCTAATTGTCCAGTTAGCAAGAATATACTATAAGCTTGCCATAAATCATGTACTGTATTAATTAAGTTCTAATGTAAATTAACAACAAGATGTGGATAGACAAAAGACAAAAAACCTACTGCTATGTCTTAGTTTTAAGTTTCTGTGTAAGTATATCAGTGAGACACTCGAACTGTAATATCTTCCTTAACGCAAGCAAACATTATAGGGGAGTGTGGACCAAAACCGTGTCCCTATACCCAAGCACAGTGAAAACACAACAGGTGAGATAAGAGTGAGCAATATCCATTCATCAGCAGAATAGAGATGAAATCTTGGGCATTTGATTAATATATCTTGCCTATTTGATTTGGCATCGCCCAAATTTGATTTGACAGACAACAAACTTGGTTGGACAATTACGTTGCAAAATTGATTTGACGTATGACAATTTTGGATCGGACACAGTGCAAATTTCATTTCATATATTACAACCTTGATCTGACATACTACACATTTGATCTAACGTCTTGTGAATTTTATGAGACCATAAACTACTTTGATTTGACAAAATACAAATTTGATATGACACAAGTGACAATTTTGGTCAGTAAATAGCGTAGTATCGCCTCGAGCTCCTGCAGTTAGGAGGTGCGTCTATTATTGATTCTGCTGAGTGTAAGTAGTGCTTTCTTACCCTACCTACGGTGTCCACAAGTCTGTATCTGAAGTATGCTATAAGTTGTACTTATCTTTTAAAAATTGCAGCAGTTTGCACGATGGTATTTCCTCAATGAATTAACAAAGCCCTGCTGTTATCTTTATTATGTTTTTGATGGACTGCAGGTTGCGTTCTAGTACATTCAATAGCGTTGAGCATGTCAGAAAACATTATAGTATTAACCTTTGTTGGTATAAGCAAACGATATGATTATCTACGATTTTGGGCTTCAATATTGTGTGTGACAATGCTCTGTACTAAAATTAAGTGTTACAATTTTTAGCTTTATGATTGCAGGTTCTGTTAATTAGTAGGAAATTTATACAGTTTATGCATAAAGTTATTAGACATAATTGGCATTCTCAGCAGCGTCAAGAGATTGCAAGCATCAATCCCCTCTTTCCCTATTACACCCTTGATCTGCAACAATAGCGAATGCAACATCTACAATAAACAACAAAAACCAAAAACAAAACAACAACAAAACAGCACCATAATAGGCCAGTAATTTTGCGTCGATCATGGTAGTCATTTTCATGCACGAAGTTTAGAAACATCTACGATATTAGAAGAAAGACTGACAACCGAAAACAATTGCCACAAGACAGTTAAATTACGAGTAGTCTTCACAACATAGATTGCGTTCATAGCATTACTGATTAGAACAGCAGTCACCCCAAACAAACTCCCAGCAATTGCACAAACGTCCACACATTCCCAGGTATTCTGCAACGTCCAGCCATAGAAAGGAAGGATGCATGCAATAAGTTTTTCCACTGATTCCAAATCACCGAGAGAGCTCGCGTCACTTTGTGGCGGATATCTTGATTAGCAAGTCCTTCTAGTACATGCAGCGCTAGCCGTTTTCATTTCCTCGTTGTCTAAGACGTCATGACAGCTTCTTCTCATTTGGTATTCTGCCTTGGCTGCTGTTGTAGATTCAGATGGATTTATTGCAAAAGTTCAGCCATTATTCTTCCCGTAGACAACGCACGTCTCTCGGTTTGGGCATAGTGAGTGATATTCGTATATACCGCTTAGATACTCATGAAGGAGAATGGTCGTTCAATCTGAACGATAGTTTGGCAGCCATCCAGAAGACGTAGGGTCGAAATGACTTTCGGAATTATGGTAAGATATACGTGCTTTCTCATTACTTTCTTGTTGTTGAATACACAGACGTGAAGTAGCTTTCCATTGGTCGGTTAGAATCTAACTCCCGGATGAACGATTTCGCCTGCAGCACCGGTTACAGGAGTCCCATTCATGCTGCTGCGTCCATAAAATACGTCACGGTACCTGTTTCTGCTTCTGCTAGAATCACCGACTCCAGCACCAATCGTCTATTTAGTAAGCAGAAGAGACCGCAATGCTAACAGAAGGATCGTCATGCTTTGAACACGTTGTGGAAAGGTAAAGACTGAAGATCTAGCCCTTTTAGAAAGGCTTTATGAGGGAGGAGCTTACTTAATTCTTACAAGTTAGAGGGTTTTATGAGGGAGAACTTTACTTAATTCTTATGACAGAAGAGCTTAATCCCTGTCTGAGAGTTATTGACGACAATCAAGTTATTAGCGTGCACTTTTGGTGGTTCTGTTGCCCTTCTGCGAGAGGTTAGGAGAGTCATGCGACTTCTGGTCGTTCATCTGAAAGCGTTGGAAGAGTCACGAAACATCTTGTTAATCTCTTACAAAGACAAGAAAGATCTTCACGTGAGAATAGGCGCAAAGTCGCGTACATATAAAGCCGTCAATTGTTCGTAGCTTTGTGCTTTAAATTTTAGAGTGCCTATAGCCTACAAACGACTGCGTCAACGAATTCTGAACTTGAGCCCATGCAATTTATGTGTTTTAATACAAAGAATTATTTTCTGTTGAATTTCCCTTCATTTGACTTCAGGAAACTAACGCAAACACGATGTACAAATGTATTCCACCCAGTGACGTACCTAGATCAAACCATTTCAGGGGGCTGCTTAACGTGATGATATAGCTAGGTAATAACAAATTGCGCACAAAAAGCCATTGTGACTACAAATTTATGCATACTTTTCATCTAAGGTCTGCTTCTCGAGATCGACTTTGGGATACCATGCTACTTTGCTAGTATCTTAATGATTATTAAATGATCGATTCCACGATGCCAAAAATGCAATCGACATATGCAGTATCTATCTCATTAAAAAAAGTCAACCAATAAACGTCATCATGCATGAGTCCCATTCGAGCTATTCTATTTTTAAGTAGATTAGAAGCAGACCAAATAGTAGATTGTCCTTTAGATGAGCCGTGCCCTTCCGTAAAACCTCCGTAACTATATCACTGATAGCGCCCCAATTGACGGACCGTGTGAATACTATGTCGCACATCAGGACGTTGGGTAGGGTACTTCAAGCAGTTAGGCATTTGCAATGCAATTAGCAATGCAATTCCTACGGAGTGAATGTGTTATTCTCACCAAGGTGGAGTAGGAAAGGAATTGATGCACTCAATGGTCAATGGCCAGTGGGCGAGATTTTGACAAAGCTTGCAAGGATAGAATTCGTACGCCCGGTACAAGCTACACGCATAACTCGTCAGACTACACTTCGGTATTTCTGTCTGGCTTTGCCTTTTACATGTGTACAATACGGATGTTTAGAAATACTAATCTAGGATAATCTATAATTTGATGAGAGCTACGTCCGTAACCCTTCGGATTTTCTAATTTCCGATTTTCAAAAACTTTCATTTATTCTATTTCTAATTTTTGCTAACTATTTTGTAAGCAAAATTGGAATGTTTTTAATTTAAACTTGAATTACCAATTTTTAAAATTTTGCATTTGAACAAAAACATTAGAATATAAGTCAAATAATTTAAAAATTAAAAACTAAAACTAGAAATTTAACCATCTACCCCAGCCATCACAAGTAGCCTAGAGATATGCGCTTTAGCTCCCATCTCACCGTTTTCGCAAAAGAAAATGAGACCAGTCGTTGCAGTCTATTTCTAGCCCAAGTGTGAACACGGACTATGTCAAGACCGAACAACGTGCGTTCGTCTACGGTAAGAAAAAGAACGGAACTTTTGCAGTAAACCCATCGGAATCTACAACAGCAGCAAAATACCAAATGAGAAGAAGCCGGCATGATTGCTCAGACAACGAGGAAATGAAGACGGCTGTACAATAAGTAGATGCTGATCAAGGTGCCCGCCTTCTAGAAAAACTCTCGTTTTATTTTGAAATCATTGCAACAAACTCTCCTTGCGTCCTTCCTGTCTACAGTATGGCAATGTCTGTCAGCAAACGACTACAACAACAACAGAAGAACGAGGACGAATTAGAAGAAGCGGATGTTGGTGCAGAGGTCTGTTTCAAGAGCTCGACGAGACGATAGCACCTGCCCTCCAAATGAAGACAATGAATGCTTGGGACTATGTGGGCGTAACTGCGATTGCTGGTCGTTTGTTTGCGGTGAATGCTGTTTTAGTCAGGGATGCTGCGAACACAATCTCTGTTGTTGTGCTGACTTCTAGTCTTTTCCTGCCTTGTGCCAATTGGTATGAAATGTAAGTCTTATTCTCAGTATCCTGAATGTCTCTGAACTTCGTTCATTATGAGAGACGATGAGATAACGAATAATTTGATGAAAGCTTCTTTCGATATTGCTCTTTGTTGTTGTTGTTGTTGTTGTTGTTGTTGTTGCTGTTGTTGTTATTTCGTTGTTGTATTTGCTTTTGTTGCTGAGCAAGGGAGTAATAGAGAAACATAAAGATGGTGCAATGTCACAACGCTGCTTAGAATGCCATTTAAGTCTAATTATGTATTAATTGCCTGCTATTCAGCAAAACTTGCAATCATAAAATTAAAAATTGCAACGAGTAATGCAAATACAGTGTATTCTTACACGCGTATTGACAATTTGTTCAATATCCGTACTCAAAGAAGATTGAAAATTATATCATCTCTATACACTACCTGCTTGCCATCCAACGAAGATTAATAACATAGTGCTTTGACAAGTTCAACGCTAATTAAATACACTGCACCATTCACAGGTCAAAATTGTCACCTTTCTGATCAAATTAGCATTTTGCCAAATCGAAGTTTGTAGTCAGATCAAATTCACAATGTGTCAAATCAAATTTGTAACCTGAAGAACCAAATTCGTTGTTGGTCAAATAAAAATTTAATCTGGACGAGGTCAAATATAATTAACAAGATATCTAATCAAATGCACAAGATGTCCAATCTATATCATACGTAGGATGCTCATTTGCGCCATGTAGGACTTCATGCAGTGCATGAATGATAATCAATGCCATTACACATTAATTAATTCATCACAAAATTAATTAAGCTATACCTTCAGTATAGCAAAGCAACATATATCAAATCCTGGGAATCATTGTACTTGTTTATAGCGGGCCTGGGACACATGCAATAGTCTATAGTAGCGCATAAAGGATCTACTTAATCAATGAAGAAAAACTAAAAGTGCAAACCCTCGGCTGCTATGCAGCTTGAATATAATTAGTTGCAGAATTGTATGACGTGATAATAACTATTAAATAAGTTAAATTATTGATTTGGTCACGTGCTACGCGGTTGTCGTCCGAAACAAGGAAAATGTTACGGTTTACTCAGCTAAACTTCAGCTACATGTACTAGGTCGTAAATCTTACTACTCATTTTCCTTGCGCACGAATGTTCCCACAACACGGAACGAGTGATTATGGCCGCGGCAAATCTAGTGTTCACGCAACAATACGTTCATCTAATTTTGAGCGGCAACACCTTGTCTAGCAACATACCAGACTGTAATAACAATGCCCTACGACAGTAGACACACCTACTAGATCCAGGAAAAATTGACTATGACACTCGCAACACAATTCCACATATTGATGCAACTACTTTGTCTTGTAACATAGGGTTGAAACAATGAAACAGGGGCGGATTCAGGATTTTCGGATGGGGGTTGCGTGACGTCACAAGGGTTAGGATCAGCCACGCCTCCAAATATAAATTAGCTGTTTAATTATCTATACAATAGAACGGAAGTATGCGTCTAATATATAAAGCTCAAATTGTCTGTATGTGTGTGTGTGTGTGTGTGTGTGTGTGTGTGTGTGTGTGTGTGTGTTTGTGTGTGTGTGTTCGCGTTTGGAGGCCACGTCTTCTGTCCGTTTGCAACCGAAATCGGCACGCACACTCGGTACGCACAGGGGAAGGTTTGCGTAAAAAAATAAAAAAATTACGCAACGGGTCTCCTGTCGAGGGGTCGACCCCCCGCGTAAAATTTCTCGATGACGCAAACACTACATATTCCGGTTTATTCGAACACACGCCCACACCAGTCCTGTGTAGACCGTATGCATCGTCGTCCTTCGCAAAAAAAACTTCGAGCGATCGAATATCTCTTGCCGACGAAACTTACTCTTCTATCGCTTTCGTTTCTCTCCAAATTCTGATTGCATTTGCACCGAATCCAACCTACACGTTTTCTGCAGCAAGCGCTACACGGCGAGTGTGTAGATTTCTATCGAAACAAGCGCGAACAGCAAGATTCGAATTCATTCAGCATATCCGGGACCTCGCAACAAAGATTGCACGTGACGTGTCCACAGACCTATCTTTACACTACAGTATCTTGCCCGTACGAAGGACGGGCCATGTATACTAGTTAATTAATAAATCTACAGTACTGGCCAATTTGAATTGATTTTGCAAGCCTACATGTCTTTCGCTAGACAGGCAAATGTTATTGCTCTTTTTTTTTTTCGAGAAAAGCTTATAGGTATAATCGACATATATGGTTTCATAAAATTGTGAATAATGTGACCATCAAATTTATTTTCATAAGATGGAAAATAACTACTTTGAAACATTAGCATTGCAAGAAAGTAACGAAGTGGTGGTGTTCGAGATGAGCCAAAAAGCCACGGTTTGATTTCAACTATCCCTTTCAGCCTTCATGTCCCAGAAGATGTGTTGGTACGGCTCACAGAGAGCCGTAACCGCCACACCTTTTTTCCTGGCTGCAAGCCTGAAATGCCTTGATTGTACAGAAAGAAGCCTTCACAAGGTTTTTTGAATGTCTTGGCAACTTGAAGTCTGAAAGGGTTAGCTTCTTTCAAGCCATGACTTTCTAGGCAAGCCAAACAAAGATGTCAACTGACGATGTGAAGCCGTTCAGCACGCTCTTTCATGTGCTGAATTGGCGCATTGTGTCCGATGTTCGCGTTTAGTAGGCTAAAACAAGCGTAGGAGTACCGTACGACTCACTCGGACTGTCCGACTGCTGGTATGCGGTCATCGCCACGCGATGACGTCACAGAACCCCCGGGACCCCCTCTAGATCCGGAGGTGTGAAGCACCTGTGTTTGTCTAGAAACAATGTTAGTTTATTTCTATTCAAAACAGTGAACCTATGCGTGCGCAAACTAGATGGTACGGCCCACATCCGTCTAGTCGTTGGTCGACAAGACCGCCCACATCCGTTTAGTCGCCGATCCATAACAATCACTACTGTAACCAGGGGCTCCACCTCGGGTTAATTATAGTTAAAGGGGTCCAAACTAGAATAGTGGCACGCCCTGCATTCCTGAAAAAACAGTTATGAACATACTTAGGCACTGAACGCAAGTGCATCTGAGATCAAGCAACCGTCTTGGAAAAAACAGCTGTTGGTCAGTAGCTGTTGCTTCGAAGACAGATATTAGCTGCATATGTACTAGCTGTACCTCTGTATAGCATGCACATTACCTGCCATCTTGGTAGCAGAAGGCATAAACATGTATCTATACCTGTAGGACAGAGGCCGTCCTTTTAGACGGGTACTTTTAATCATGCTAGTAGATAGAGTTCAGAGAAGCGGAGGCCTGCTGGCCCTTTGGGCCCTTCATGGATCCGCCCCTGCAACATACCTTACAGTAGAAACAGCTCGTAGACCCAGAAACTACACATTAGCATCGCCATGATTACTTCTCTTTGCTACTTCTAATGGATATAAAAATTCGGAGCACTAAGTCATTGACCGACATTTTGTGTACAGTTGTTGTGGAGATGAAGTGCAGTCAACACCTTTAATTAATCAAATTTGGACAATGTCAAATAAAATTTGCAAGATATCTAATTATCTTTGCAAGTTTTATTTGACATCGTCCAAATGTGAAATGACCCACAACGAAGTTAGTGTGACTATTTTCATTTGGCGTAGAAAACTTTTGATTTGACTCATTATGAATTAGATTTCACAGATTACAAACTTGTTGTGACATACTACAAAATTGATTGGACGTCTTGTGAATATGATCTGACTAGACAAACTACTTTGATTGAACAAACAAGAATTTGATGTAACAAGTGACAATTTTGCCTGTAAATACCGTAGTGCCATACGTTTTCAGCAATCACTGACCTGGTCTACTAAACCAATGGGGTTGATAACATAGAATCTTACACGTTATAAAAAATTTAGAAGAAAAACAGAAAAAATCATTTGCACAAGTCATAAGAAATCAAAGCTATCGATACAAAAATTTGCGTCAAAATAATAATTCAATTCAATCTTAAATTATACTAGGACCTGATGTTTAAACAACTAAATACAAATACCCTTACAGTCCATTTCTGTTCTGCTGCTGAATGGATATTGAGTAATTTTCCTGTATCTCATCATTTCTGTTCTGTTATCATTTCTGCTCTGTTATCACTGCAAAACTAATAACAATCATTTTTAAAGCTGAAATCATCATTTCCAGAGTATATTGTTCAAATAGAGATTAATTAGAAAAGTATACAGACCTCACATTAAGTTGGACCATGCACTGCATCTGTTACAACAGATTAACCAAATATTTTTAGAGTACAAATTTAGAGTGAACAATATGTTTAAACAATTATTACAAAAGAAGAAGAGAATCATCAGCTGATATTGCATAAACGCACTGCTCTTATATAAACGTAGCATTAACGTTAGCAAGTATTCTGGTCATTCTTATCTATATCAATACATGCATTTCCTTGCACCTTTTGTGAGCTGGCTTGTGGGCAATATACGCTTTCAAAACTATTCTAGCGTTAAAAAGCTACTTGCCTTACTTCAACAACATGCAGCATATACCGTATAGAGGTAATGTAGTACTAGCAGAGAATTTACTTACTGCATTACGTCAAATTTCCAGTAATGGCAGAACGTGTCTACAATGCTTTTCCTGGTGTGATGATGGCTGAAGCAAACTAAGCCCACATTGAATAAAAAATTGCAAACAAGTAAGTTATGGAGATAGAAATGGTCCTAACTGTACTGCATCTGATTAGTAAAAAATGTATGCCAAGTGCAACGTTTTAAATGGTACGAACTACTTTCAGGGGCTTGTATCACAAACAGAAATAGCTCCACAAGCCCTAACATCTCAACAGATTCCAATAAATGTTGCAGAAGACGGAGTTTCATAGTCCCCACTGTTAGTCCTAATTAGATATGTTGAAGTTGAAACTAAATTACATAAACACTTACTAACTATTGGCCTAACCACTAATTCCAATTATAAATACACGGACAATCACATATTACATATTACTTTAATTGACAATCTCATGCCTTTGCACAACATACAAAACTCCAAAAAACTGATAAAACTTCAGTCATAGCTCTAGCTCTAGCTTGAGCTAAATATAATATTGACAAAGCAATCAACAAACAATTAATTACTAGCAAAGAATAACAGACATACATTGTAATGTGATATCTCCATATAGAACATGCACTGACCAATGATAAACCAGGAATGGAAATTAACAGCTACTAAATAATGGCTAGAGTTGAAAACAACCTAATACACAAAAGAGGTTTTTACAATTCTCTAATTCTATCGCAGTACATGGACTATAATTGATCAAATTAGTAAACCTAACGAACGACGACGTCTATCCCAGAAGCAACCTGTAGCCATGCAGCAGAGTCACCAAACTTCTATGATTGCTGGGCAAGCGCCAGGTCACATCAAATTAGACTGACTACATAACCAGGATTGATCCAGACTGCATGCTTAGTATGAAAAAGTGTGTGGGGTATAGTCTATTGTACACAATCACACACACACACACACACACACACACACACACACACACACACACACACACACACACACACACACACACACACACACACACACACACACACACACACACACACACACACACACACACACACACACACACACACACACACACACACACACACACACACACACACACACACACACACACACACACACACACACACACACACACACACACACACACACACACACACACACACACACACACACACACACACACACACACACACACACACACACACACACACACACACACACACACACACACACACACACACACACACACACACACACACACACACACACACACACACACACACACACACACACACACACACACACACACACACACACACACACACACACACACACACACACACACACACACACACACACACACACACACACACACACACACACACACACACACACACACACACACACACACACACACACACACACACACACACACACACACACACACACACACACACACACACACACACACACACACACACACACACACACACACACACACACACACACACACACACACACACACACACACACACACACACACACACACACACACACACACACACACACACACACACACACACACACACACACACACACACACACACACACACACACACACACACACACACACACACACACACACACACACACACACACACACACACACACACACACACACACACACACACACACACACACACACACACACACACACACACACACACACACACACACACACACACACACACACACACACACACACACACACACACACACACACACACACACACACACACACACACACACACACACACACACACACACACACACACACACACACACACACACACACACACACACACACACACACACACACACACACACACACACACACACACACACACACACACACACACACACACACACACACACACACACACACACACACACACACACACACACACACACACACACACACACACACACACACACACACACACACACACACACACACACACACACACACACACACACACACACACACACACACACACACACACACACACACACACACACACACACACACACACACACACACACACACACACACACACACACACACACACACACACACACACACACACACACACACACACACACACACACACACACACACACACACACACACACACACACACACACACACACACACACACACACACACACACACACACACACACACACACACACACACACACACACACACACACACACACACACACACACACACACACACACACACACACACACACACACACACACACACACACACACACACACACACACACACACACACACACACACACACACACACACACACACACACACACACACACACACACACACACACACACACACACACACACACACACACACACACACACACACACACACACACACACACACACACACACACACACACACACACACACACACACACACACACACACACACACACACACACACACACACACACACACACACACACACACACACACACACACACACACACACACACACACACACACACACACACACACACACACACACACACACACACACACACACACACACACACACACACACACACACACACACACACACACACACACACACACACACACACACACACACACACACACACACACACACACACACACACACACACACACACACACACACACACACACACACACACACACACACACACACACACACACACACACACACACACACACACACACACACACACACACACACACACACACACACACACACACACACACACACACACACACACACACACACACACACACACACACACACACACACACACACACACACACACACACACACACACACACACACACACACACACACACACACACACACACACACACACACACACACACACACACACACACACACACACACACACACACACACACACACACACACACACACACACACACACACACACACACACACACACACACACACACACACACACACACACACACACACACACACACACACACACACACACACACACACACACACACACACACACACACACACACACACACACACACACACACACACACACACACACACACACACACACACACACACACACACACACACACACACACACACACACACACACACACACACACACACACACACACACACACACACACACACACACACACACACACACACACACACACACACACACACACACACACACACACACACACACACACACACACACACACACACACACACACACACACACACACACACACACACACACACACACACACACACACACACACACACACACACACACACACACACACACACACACACACACACACACACACACACACACCAGTATGCCGTCATTCATGTCACCAACAATATAACAAACAATGCTATGGCATGTTGTTTGAAATAAAATGCCAATTGGCTCGAAGGCATATCCTTGATATACCTACAAGTGTCAACAACACAATGAGTGATACCATCGATGAGAGATACCATCAACTTAAACAAGAGTGGTTAACTTAACGTAACTTAATTAACTAAATTTAATAAATATTGTGTATTCACGCATATCCTATGCTCATTTAAATTGTGTAGTGTTTATCTGTTAATAAATGTTTTGTAGTAGTAGTTTTGAAATAGAATAAAATTGCCCGAGTACTTTGCACTTTTTTAGTAATTGCATGCATGTATCCTATTATTAATTCCATATTATTCAATTTCACACAGGAAATAAATTTACACAATTTGCAGTGGATGCAACAGAGCAAATACTCCATTACTAAAGCTAACTAATGTGCGTAGCACATGCACTCAACAAAGATTCAAGAAAATTAGAAATTTGTATAACCGCAAAGCATAGCAATTATAAGTCACTTTACCTGCGGTCAAATATATTTGAAGTCGATTTGTGTCGAGAAAACAACGTTCAGCTGACGACGTTGAAGACTGAGGCCTCCTTTGAATAAACGGTACAGGTTACTGCTCGAAAAGTGCACAGAAAGACAGAACTTTGTTTACGTCAAAATTGTAGTTATAGCATGTCCACTAGGCCTAACTACAGAGAATCAAAGGTCGTGCCGCTATAGCCTCGTACACCTAAGCACCTTCGCTCAAGCGCCAAAGTCCATACTTTATATACAGCATATACGTTATAGAGTGTATACCCTTTAGATGTACAGTATATATACAGTATCTATACAGTACATTATACAGTATATTATACAGCATATATACAGTATATACACAGTATAGTATAATATACAGTATCCATACAGTATATTATAGAATAGAATACACAGTATCCATACAGTATCCTATACAACATATATAGAGTGTAGTATTCATGCAGTATACTATACAGTACATTATACAGTATTCCTACAGTATATACACAGCATATTATAGAATAGAATATAGATATATACAGGATCCATACAGTATATTATACAGTATCCGTACAGTATATTATATAGTAAATTATACAGTATATAATACAGTATATATCACAGTGTATTATACAACATAGATACTGTGTGTGTGTGTGTGTGTGTGTGTGTGTGTGTGTGTGTGTGTGTGTGTGTGTGTGTGTGTGTGTGTGTGTGTGTGTGTGTGTGTGTGTATGCAAATAAATATATAGATATATATGTATGTATGTACGTATGTATTATGTATGTGGCTCAATCGGTTAGAGTGTGCAGTTGGAGATTGGCAACATGAGGGACCTTTGGGTTAGAGTGCAAGTGTGGGAGGGCAACATACATAAGTTCCCTTGGGGAAGGAACTAACATGCAATTGCTTCTCTGTCAGTTCTGTCCAAGCAGCAAGTTTGAAGTTTGAAGTTTGAAGTGACTAAAGTACAAATGGTGACTGTACATGTGAATAGTGGTAGATTGTAACATGTAGCAAGTATTTAGCATCTGCAGTAACCTGGGCCCTAACGGCTCTTGTAACAAACAAAAATGTATGTATTATGTGTGTATAATTTTATACAAAAATTGACTTCCCACTTATAGTAAACAATTTGATGCATGCATGTACACACTGCTTATCGAGGTGCACTTGAATATAGCTAGTAAGAAATACTAAAACAGACTAAAAATAATTTCAAAAAAATTTCAAGATTACGTTTATTATGGATCACATTAAATTTCATCCAATTAACTTTAATTTGATCTGTAGAGAAAGCAGTCTAGATATAGCTATGTGCATGGACAACGTTCAAAACTGTGAGCCCTTTTGAAAAAACTTCCAAATCGCTACACCATGAACATGAAACAGCCAACTGTCGAGGTCTTCTCTGTCGCCTCCCAAGAATTTATCTAACAGAACGTGGACTAGTGAACGACGAGCACAGTTAGTTTTACCCGTATCGTGGCCACTGATGGGGGCAGGACTGACAGAACGGACAGAAATTGAACGAGCATAGGAACTCTGCGGCTTCTCGACTTCGGCATAGCTAAGAACTTGAACCTCTGACAAACGGAAACTTCAGAACAAAAATGGTTCTCCACCAAATGTATGTGTTGTGCACTACGTACGTACCCTTACTCTAGAGTCTCATAACGGAAGTAGGAGTAGCTACACTCTAGAAACATTAACATAATTACTCTAGTAATGATAAGGTCTGTGGTCGTCACAAATCTTAGTCAATCAAGGCTCTGCCATTCATGTTACAGCGATCGCCGTCGTGTAGTCCCGAAATGGAGTCCTGTCTCAATGTAGCCATCTATCGGTTCCAAATTGTGTGTATCTGTATGACACTGTTGTAATTGTAATTAAGTGTCGTCTTGGTGGGTTTAGTTGTCGCACGGAACGCGTACCTGCCCACTCCCACGCCCACACCCATTCTCATCCTAACTCAACCTAAACAAAATCGTACGCGACCGGACGCACCCAGATATGACTTCAACGGAGTAAAAACTCGTCTTTCGATCCCACTATGGGCATGGTTCACCATTGATAAATGAAAGAGGGTGCCTAGCCTAGTTTCCATCCAGACAAATAGTAAAATATTGGTATGTGCATGATATCGATGACTAATCTCTTTGCGTCCGTTATATGGTAAGATTGTACAAAAGGTTCAGTTTTGAAACAACAGATGGGCTCTTTGAACCTTCTAGACTGACTATATGTCAAGACCATGCACTCCAAATGCACAATGTGTCATTTTTGTGTACGTAATGGCCATATCACTGCTGCTGATTTGTATAGTTGAATTCCACACGTAAGTGAGTTATCTCTCACGAATTAGTCTAACAAATTAGTACTTACTTTAGCTAAGATTAGTTAATTAATACTGCTTTTTATATATTACAACTCGTAGCAGATTGGTCAACACCCTCATTTCAAAATTCCTGATTCCGGGAGTGACTATAAGGAATACACAAAGCAATTTTAGTGTATACGCTTCTAATTGCTACGTCTGGGGTCTCTATTATTCTAATTTTTTCGTGATGAAGAAAACGTACTGCCCTCGCTGCATGGAGAGCGCTTTCCGCAGGATAGAATGATATCTCATAATCTCTACCTCTTTAAAGGCTTGATGAAATGTCCAATTGAACTTGCTTGATTACAGCGACAATTCAATCCTGTTGCCTTGCACTAATCAAAAGTAAATATGTCAGCACCATGTACATCAATCATATCTGATACAGTGTGAGTTGTGATGTAAACAAAGACTGTAGTTTGCTAATGGGCCCAAACACGAGTAGCAACAACTCCATGAAAAAAGCATAAATTGCAATTAATGCAGCTAACCGACCAAACTACAACAGCAAAGGCCATCATTGCAGTAGATTTGTCACTACATGAATGTCTATTCGTTTCAGTGTTTTAAAAAGAGCGCGGTTTGTACGCTCTCTTTACTTAAACATGTTGACCTAAAGACCGAGCTAGCCCAACAACTTTTGGAACGAACTGACTCCAGTTGGTCAGCCCAGAATCAGCGACATTGTTGACAGGATTGGCAGGATCTCGAATAATTCTTTTAGCATTCCAGATTGATTGATATTGATATGTTGAGTCATAATACTTTGACCAAGCAATACTGCAATACAAACAAAAATAGTTGTGACAGTCTGAGCATTATTAAACTAGTACATGAGATACTTCAATCGATCTTGTTGGACGAGTCTGGCGAGAGCTCCAATAATACCAATCTTTCGATTGATGGCTATGAAACGTGAATTTGTGTTTAATTACAAGCATTAATTAAAACAGTTATTAATTAGTACTATTTTCTCTTGCTGAAAACGTCCTGCTAACCTCCTCAGCTGCTCTGACCACCAGCAAAGACAAAAGATAAGATTTTGGTTTTTGACTTAGATGGCTCCACGCGACTTTTTCCTTTGCCCAGTGCTTCATGAAAATGATCACTTCTTTTACCTGTAATCAGTTCAATATATGTTTGACAAAAATAATATAGACTGATGTCTTAAAGTGTCTGTAAGAGTGCTCTGTTCAAACCCCTTGGAGAACAGCTGGTTATGTGCCAAAAATGTTAAGGTTGTCGCTAATATAAAAGCGAGATACAATCTTTGAGCAACAGTGAGCATGGCTAATATACCACATGAATCGTTCACCACATTGTATACGTATATATCTGCTCCAATAATTATATGTCTAGAAGTGTAATGGAAAGTACAAAATACACCTCATTTGATTGACTCCTGATAAACTCCACTTGAAGTTTTACAGCAGCTGCAGAATACCTAAAAATAACGATGTTTAAGTTTTGTAAATTAAGAAAGAAAGAGTCTAACCTACCACAGCCTTGCTTCTTCATTACGTTCGCTGTAGCAAAGATCAAACAGACCTTTGTATCCTTTCGGATCGAGCTCCCAGTCATAGCTTATAAGCAGATCTACTTCCAATCCACTGCATTTGAATTGAAGAGCAAATCGAGTAATGAAGAAGTCCGTGCAACGAGGCAATGTCTGTGGAGCATCTTCTCCCAGTTCAGGAAACGATTCTATGTTAGGCTGACCACGTGAAGCGCGCTCAATCAAATGTTGCAGGTTCTCAAGTTGAGAAGGCAGCCAGGTGTTATGCCTCTTCTGAGGTAAATCTGGTAAAAATTAGTAAGTGAAATAGACAAACAATGTTACTTAACAAGCATTTCCAACATCTGTATTATTCAAATTGTTAAGCATGTACATTGTTACGCATGTTGCTTGAGTTCTTAATTTTATACTAACAATAATAGCCCCAAGATGTGAACTGCACAATGCCCGCTATATAAAATCAAACTGCACTAGCTAACCTTTGCTCATGATCACGATATCAATATCAGCTTTGCTACTTGTAGTTGTTCCCATACCAAGAGATCCTGCCTCAATGACCTGTGACACTTTAAACGGTGCATTCACCTAATACACAAACCCGCAATAAATTTCTCCGTTTAGTGCAACATCAATTCTACTACAACCAAAGCGCTAGATGGGTCTCAAAAATTTGGATTGTCAAAACTGAATCTGAACATGTGACGCTAGAGAACTTTTTCTATGCTAAAATTCAAATTATATTACATATTCGACGACATAGTTGTCAATACCACCACAAATCTAGAGTTTGCGACCTCGGCGAACCGCTGGCAGTGCCATGCTTATCTCTGTATTCTCATTGCTTACGCGTAACATGTCTAAACTAAGATGTTCTAGGACTGCTTGATTCTCCAACAACCCGAGATTAATTATTTAAATATAACAATACTTTTAGAGAACCATGCCCTCAAATACTGGGGATAGCGCCTAACCTACTAGTAGCCAATGTGGTACGTGTCGCCCATGCTACGTACACCAACTCTGAAACTGCAAACCACGCCCTATGATCACATAGTTCTACTTTCGATTTTATCAAAAGCATGGGCGTCGTGCCGTTTGATTACTTAAACATCTTTACCACGCATTAGCAAGTTACCAAAGGACTATCAATCTCTAGCATTGACTTTGCAAATGCAAATTTGCGTAGTTACTAAACAAACAGCGAAACTCGATACCACGCCCCACTTGTAATCCGAGCGACACACTGCTCAATGAAACGCAACTAGCAGCTCAACCAATGTAAAATGGAATTTTATACCTCCTTGTACAACATAGAAAGACAAAGCTAAGCCGTCTGCAGTTGCATCATACTAGCTGGAGTCCAATTTACCTGAAAGTAACGCACTAGGTAGCTAACGATCTTCCGTTGCTTCTGTAAGCTGTGTGGATTAGGCGCAGCTTCTTGAAACCATTGTGAAAACATTTTTAGCCGACAGCTAATCTAGAACTTGCGGCTAGAGACAGAGAACTATTGTAGCGCACGCTAGCAAGAGTTATTGCTTCGTCTGACACCTCTAGAAAGTGCACATGACTTTAGTTTTCGCTTGATCGGTGGTAGCGTGCTGACTCCCTCATCTGCGATAGCGAAGATTTAGTGTAAAAACGAAGCTTGCTGCTTGAGGACTGGGGCTCGTATTGTCGTGATGCGAACTAGAAGAGATTTCGATTGCACACTGTCGTGTATACAATTGCTAGCCGTGTATTGTCAACTACTAACTCAAACTACCACAACTAGAGTCCTGCGCAAACTCTAATGCTAACCGAAAACATGCAACTAATTAATCTACTACTCTCCTTTTTCCTTAAGTTGAACGATACCTAACTGGTATCTGTCTGTTCTGTCTCTTGGGATGTCGTCTTCCTGGTGTTTCTTCTGTTACATTAGCTGCTTCCTTCACAGTAGTTACTTCTGCTAGCTGGTTGGACGGTAGTGGATCTTGCACTATTTGAAGTGGAACTTTTAGAGATTTACTTGTTTGTTCTGTTATTGATAATGGTATCTCTGTATCAGGTATGTTCACTTCAACAGCATCAGTAGATGTAGGCTCAGCAACCGGTATCGGCATACTTCTGATGTCTCGAACTCTCAGATGTTCTATGTGTACATATCTGGGTTGTCCATCTACTTCCACCAAATAGCTCACTGTCCCAATCTTTGAAGTATTAACCCACTGAGCCATTTTCCTCGTCCATCTCTCCTGGGATTCAAAATAATAACTGTTTGCTCAGGGTTCAAACTCCGTGTTACTACTAAGGCTTGCTGATATTGATCATGTTGAGTATCTCTCATTTCTCCTCCCACATCAGGACGTAAGAGTGTCAATTTTGTCCTTATCTCTCTCTCTTTAGCATCTCGGCGGGTGTCCTTCTGGTAGTACATTTAGGTGGAATCCTGTACTTCTGTAAGAACAAAGAGATTTGGTGACTAATAGATCGTCCTACTGGCTTGGTCTTAAAGCTAATTTTTTAGTTCCTGCACCAATCGCTCCACTGACAGTTTGACGCCGGATGGTAGGGAGTTGTACGTTGGTGTCTAATATCATTGGCCCTGATGAACTCCTCAAACTCGTGAGCAACGAACTAAGGTCCGTTATCCGTGACCAGCTTGTGAGGAATACCATGAAAACTGAATGTTCTCCTCATGGCTTCCACAGTCTGCGTAGCAGTAGCATGTTTCCCCAGTTCGTGAATTTCTGGCCATCTGGAATAAGCATCAATCAACAGTAGATATTGCTTTCCTTTCCACTCTGCAAAATCTGCAACTATCCTTCTACAAGGTCTCCAAGGTCCTTCTTGAAAAATTCAAGGATGTGGAACTGTGTGGCCTGGAAGATTTCTAGAACTCTGACATTCGGGACAGGATCTGACCAAATCTTTAATACCTTTATCCAGTCTCGGCCACCAGATAAAGCTGCGTGCGAGTGCTTTCATCCGACTGATCCCGAGATGCCCTTCATGTAGCTCCCCTAGCACAGTGGATTGCAATTTTGGAGGGATAAGCACTCTGTTTCCCCACAACAAACACCCTTTATCCATGGTTAGTTCCTCAGCACGCCTGTTGTAAGGCTGTAACTCTGGAGGTACTTGTGCTTTGAAATTCCAACCAAAACGAGTTTGTTTGTATAATTTTCTTAGTACCGCATCGTGACTAGTCTCAGTGGTTACTTCTTTTGCAGTGACAGGTAAGTGCTCACAATAATCTAAGCCATAAATCTCCTCATTCGGATCGATGACATCCACAGGAACAGGCAATCTTAACAGCATGTCAGCTTCTGTATTCTTGGCTTCTGCGATGTATTCCAGATCATAGTTATACGCAATAAGGATTAGTGCCCATCGCTGTAGTCGCGCAGCAGCCAATGATGTAACTCCTTCCTTTGAACCCAGAATTTTCAACAGTGATCTGTGGTCCGTGAATAAAGTGAATGAACGTCCCACAAAGTATTTGTGAAATTGTTTCAGACCAAAAACTAACGCCAGTGCTGCCCTTTCCAGTTGCGCATAGTTTCGTTCCACCTTGGATAGGGTTCTTGATGCGAAAGTAATGGGTTGCAATGAACCATCAGCCATAACATGACTCAAACAAGCTCCCACACCATAAGGTGAGCCATCGCATGTCAACCGTACTGGTTCCGCAGATCCTAATGT
The DNA here is from genome assembly GCF_963422355.1 of Corticium candelabrum. Classification (NCBI taxonomy): domain Eukaryota; kingdom Metazoa; phylum Porifera; class Homoscleromorpha; order Homosclerophorida; family Plakinidae; genus Corticium; species Corticium candelabrum. The sequence continues at coordinate 1,685,636 of NC_085103.1, forward strand.
GTCAAGACAATAAACTCTAACAATTTCTGCTTTGTATCCTGAATAGCTCTCTTCTGTTCCCGTTGCCATTTCCAGGGAGTATTCTTTTCTCCAACAACACGTGTCAGTGTTGCAAAGTCGTCGACAAGCGTTGCAAGAACCGGTTATAATATTTCAATAAACCAAGGAAAGCTTTGAGCTCAGACACATTAGCCGGCTCTGGAGCATACCTAACAGCACTCAGCTTTTTCTCTGCTGGTCGCAACCATTGGGCATCTACCACATGACCTAAGTATTCTAACTGAGTTTTCTTGAACTCACATTTCGTTTTCTTCAACCGGACACCGACTTCACTCAGTCGTTTCAAAACTTGTCGTAACTTGTCATCATGTACTGCTTCCGACGACCCAACCACCAAAATATTATCTAGATAGCAGGTTACTCCTAAAATCGCTATCAAAATTCCATCCATTGCTTGCTGCCAAATGGCAGAAGATGTAGTAATGTCAAAAGGCATTCTAGTAGACAAACAGTCCCTTGGAAGCATTTACCGTGAAATACTTTTGACTATCCACATGAATCTTAATTTGCTGGTACGCTTGTTTCATGTCAAGTCGAGTGAAATACTGGCCTCCAGCTAAAGTTGCGAAGAGATCCTGTGGGTTGGGCATTGGATAATGGTCCATCTCCAGATAGGGGTTGATTGCCACCTTGTAATCCCCACAAATTCTGATAGAATTATCAACCTTTCTCACAATGACAATAGGTGCTGCCCACTCACTGTTTTCCACTGGCTGTATAATGCCCTCTTCCTGTAGTCGATTAAGCTCCTCCTCTACCTTCTGTTGTAAGGCATAAGGCACTGGGCGTGGCCTATGAAACCGTGGCTTGGCATCTGAAGACAAAGTTATCTTGGCTTGATAGCCTTGCAAAGTACCTACCCTCTGCAAACAACTGAGGAAAATTGTCAGGTACACTAAAAATTTCCTTGTCGACATTGAACAGAGAAGCCCAATCAAGCTTGGGGTTTGACAGCCAATCTCGTCCCAAGATTGCTGGCTTATCACTCACATCTACTACAATCAACCGCTCCATGGATTGTTGCATTCCATGATTGATTGGTAACACAACTTCTCCTTTCACCTTCAATCGTTCACCACTATGTGATTGAAGTTGAGCGTGCCCTTCCTCAGCTGTACGTGGGATACAACTTCATTATACATCTGGGTCGGTACAAAACTCACTGAAGCTCCAGTGTCCACTTCCATCCCCAAATTCCTGCCTGCCACCTCTATTGTCACCTTGACCCCGCCTCTACCAGGCAAAGAAAAAATGAGGCTTACACAGTGGCGAATCTAGGATAGCGGTTGTGGGGGTTGCAACTCCTCCCCCTTTTGGCCTCGGAGTTAAAGCACGAGGTCTTGAAGCCGTATTGTGCTCATTTCCAGTATTTAATTAAAAATAAATAAGCAGATTCTTGACGAAGTGAGACATCTGGCAGCGAAACTCCAGACTCGTAACCAGGATATCTTTGTTGCGTAGGGAATGGTTCACTCAGTACGTAACTGAAAGAATGAAGGCAACAAGGCAGGATATAATAGTCAACCTCTTTGACATCTGGTATCAAGACATTCTGCGACTCGCAGACAGGATTTAATCCGTTGAATCTGTTCCAATAAAAACGAACTTACAGCGAAACTGGAGCAATAAACCTACTACATGTAGTAGTCGGAGTCCGATTGAGCACTACAAACGATCCGTTGCGATACCCCTCTTAGACTTCCTGCTTCTTCAGATGCGCGAACGATCTAATAGTGAGTAAGATAATGTCTGAGCATTGTTGTGTCTAGTGTTTACCCTTCTGGTTCGTTCCGACGTGGCCCCAATGGAAAGCCAATCTTCCATTCCTGAAGTCTCTAGGAGGTGAAGTCAGAAGGTGGCAGTCAGTATGGCAAAGCAAATACTAGGAAATGCAAGAAGCATGGGAAAGAGAGCAAGAGTGCAAGGAGGCCATACCCAACAATTAGTTAGCCTTCTCCTGGCTTTGGGAGCCTGTGACTCTCGGTTGTAGTAACATGTACCCGAATGTTCATCGTCTGCTATTGATAGCATGTACACTGCCTATCACAAGTGCAGAAGCAGAGAGGTCATTTTTCTACTGAGGAGACTGAACTTAGGCAAGGTCTACCATGACAGAGAAGCGTCTTGCACACCAATCAGTTATCGCCATGCATTACAAAGACCGAGTACCAGCAGATAAAGTTTGTACAAAATCATCCACGAAGATTGTTGATACAGTCTTTGTTTGAAAGAGTCATAGTTGCACCGTAGTTTACTTAACATTTATTCAGCAGTAGTCTATGCATGATGAAGTTAGATTCTGTTAGACAGTTTTGATGATTTAGGGAGTTTATAACATGACACATTGCCAGAGGTATGTTGCCATAGTTGTTGCCATTTACTTTAGCTAAGCTGTAGAAAGCCTGGGCCATTTTGCACCTCTAATAATACGAATGCGTTAACTGAAGTAGGCGTGGTCTAACAAAATTTGCAACCCCTTCTTGTCAAAGATCCTGGATCCGCGCCTGTTACATCTTCTGCATCTACTTGATATGCAGTGAGGGTCTTCGGTTTCTTTTGAGTACGCCAATTGCCTTCCGGGTTATATTCCACGTTACCTCGTTGCTTCTTACACGATTTAGCGATATGGCCTTTGTCTTGCAGAACAGACACGTGTAGTTCTTGAACCTGCACTTGGTTGAGTCATGACCATGATCATTGCAACGATAACATGCCTTATCCAAAGCATGAAACGATCATGATTGGCTGCGGCTGCTTGTGGTTGCCCTCTTGACAGCAAATGTCGTCTCCAGTGACTTGGAATGTTCACAAGAGGCGTGCCGTGTCGACTCCTCACGGAGGTGTTTTGTCTCCGGTCTGTCTCAGCAGATTGTGCAATCCGCAGAGCCTTCTGCAGCGTTAGATCTGCCTCCGCTAAATGTTCTGCTGAACATTTTCGTGTAGCAACCCACATACTAACTGATCACGTATCGAAGTATTGAGTTGCTGACCGAAATCACCATGTTTGGCAAGGCGTCGTAGTTCAGAAACGTAAACAGCAATACTCTCGCCTTCCCGCTGCATCCGCTTGTAGAAGCGAAAACGCTCCGCGATGACAGTAATTCTCGGTTTATAGTGGTCCTGCAATAACTTGAAGAATGTATCCAGCGATTTAATTGTCTTGAGGTGCCGCCGGCCGCACCAAATTCTTTATTAATGTGTACGTCGTTGTGCCCATCAACGTCAGAAGAACAGCTATCTTCTTGTCGTCGTCCGTGATTCCATGTACCGTGCAATAAAGCAAGAATCGTTCTTTGCAGTCTTCGGCATCATCTACGCCGCGTTGAACTCGAAGAGTTTCCCGTGTCGAGCCGCAATCCTCATCGCCAATTGTCGTGTATACAATTGCTAGCTGTTTATTGTCAACTACCAACTCGAACTACTACACAACTAAAGTCCTGCGCAAACTCTAATCTAACCGCAAACATGCAACTAATTAATCTATTACACGCACAACCTGGATAAAGGTACACGAAGTATTTGTGTGCGTGCGTGCGCGCGTGTGTGTGTGTAATTTTATAAAAGGAGTGATTTTCTACGTGTGCATCACTAGGGAATACTTGTGTGTGTTTGTTTAAATATTACGTTTAAATATTGTACCACATAATTTTACTATGGCAATGAGGTGGTGCATGAGAAGGTAGCCTAAGCAGTTCATAGCTATAGGCATGCAAATTCAAATGCAATAGCAATAGTGTAACGTTAGATAGCTATTCTATATATATCTACTGTCATACCCAAAACTTTCCCAAGTTAGTTATCTTACCGGTCCCAGTCCCAAAGCATATAACTACCATAGGGTTACTTTCCACAGCCATCAATTAAAGCCCAGGTAAAATCTACTATGTAGTCTACATGCATACAGTACGCACACAGTGTGCTCGCAATCCATTGTCATTGGCGCCAGTATTAACCATCACTATATCCTGGGTAGATGTCACACGCCGACTTTTGTTGATTAATGTGTTGCTTTAAAAATTTGGCCACCTAATTCTAACTGGCTAATAACTGTCTTTTTCTAATTCCAATTTTTATGTAATTGTTGTGCTTTCAATTACAACGCATGTGTTCACAAGATTCAAGAAAAGACTGTTTCGTTACTCATAAGAATGAGGTAAATTTCACACCTCATAGAGTAACCAGGCTACAGTTTCAGTGCTTTTTGTTAAGTAACAACTTTGTATTAGCGGGATGCTACAAACAGTGTACAAGGGCTACAAACTATAATCAGTCTCTGATTATTGCAGTATTAAAAACCTTACAAACGTTGCCAAGTACCTACATCTTTTGATTCTTTCTAGCAGAATTGTTCTGCAGGTACAGAAGTTACGTATTAATGACTGTCACTATTTCTTTCATTGTCACTGATCCTATAGACTTCATATTCTTTGTTCTCATCTGGGAGCTCAGGAAACTGTAAAGTTTGCCCGTTATTAGTGCATATGCGCTGTCATAATGACAACCAGTGTGTGTTATTGCATTACGACCATTGGTGTACAACAAAGACAGCTGTGGCAGTTGTGATGTGTACCCTACTTGAGGACTTGAGGATGGCTTGAAACGTAACCACCTGATTTGTCTAGTTGTGGGATAGGGAGAGCACACATACACAGGCATTTGTTAGCTGTCACTAGCTGTCTGAATTTCAACCTGTGTTTCTCACATTCCTAGTTCATGAATGGATTTTTTGTGTTGTTGAAATGTTGTTGTTTCAAAAAGAATATAAAATTGTTGGTATCTGTCACGGTTAAGCACTATGACACCCGCAAGAAAGTTCCTAAGCTGCTGGTGAAGGGTATCTGTTCCGAAGAGTTGTTTTGACATAGCTCTGAAGAGGTAGTTACTATCTCCTTTTACTGCAAATCATTGCCTGCCCTCAGAAGCTAGAAATCTGTCAATGTCAATCGTCCACATTCTTAGCTTCTTTTTAACTGGACTGTGAATGGTTCTCTCTGGCAAACGTACTACTGTTCCAGGACATGGCAGTATGTTCTTGTTCAGAACTCCCTATCATAGGCACATGTACAACAATGACTTATTGATATTCGTATAGTGTGTTAATTACCTCAATGATTTTGTCATATGTTGTATGCTCTGTTGTGGACTTTGTTATGGTGCCTGTCTAATTGAAATCACAAAATGAGTAGTACGTATAAATAATATGTCATGACAGAATTAATACTGTAATTAAAATAGTATTGAATGTGGCAAATTTTGCCAGGATTGGCAAATTTCCCAAGTTACTAACTTGCTGAAGCTGTCATCAACAACTTACAGACAGTCAACATCAACCTATTAGTATATTGAATGTGTTAAAACCATGGGGTTGTTTGTGCATACATGATATGTTTGGCTTTATAAGACAAAACACATGCAAAATAAAGTGGGTTTGTGAGACATTCTCAGTAGACAGTGATGATCAAATCTGTAGTTATAGCTGACGAAATTGATGTCGTACCTCTGATTGAACAAGGCCTTTCATATCGAAGTCCTTTTACAGCAGACACAGGCAATGTCAGTTGTGCCAAATTAAATTGATTGTGAAAAGAGTTTGGCTACAGATTGCTAAATGTATTTGCTTGCAAATGAATTGATTTACAGTGTATATATATATATATATGTGTGTGTGTGTGTGTGTGTGTGTGTGTGTGTGTGTGTGTGTGTGTGTGTGTGTGTGTGTGTGTGTGTGTGTGTGTGTGTGTGTGTGTGTGTGTGTGTGTGTGTGTGTCATGACATGCCTTTGAAATACATCATAACTGCCATGATATTTGCATGAGAATGGTAGTCATAGAATTATTGTTGACAATATGGAAGCATTCCGCAGCAGTGCAGTAGTGATGACGTATTCTGAGCTCTGACACTGGTATTTGGTATAATTGTATTCTGTCCTATGGAAAGCAAACATTTGTCGCATTGCCACATGTCAGTCGCTTCTTCTCAAAGTCCAACACAATTCCTAGCCCAGAATGTAAGAATTCCTGCATATATGAAAGATTAAACCACAAGACACCACCAATGCAACCATTTTCCACACTCGCTATAGCATTGGACCATATTTAGGTGAGTTGTCACTAAGTCGCAATTCCCACAATGCCACTGTCTCTACTTTAGTTCAACTGAAACAAAGAAACAATATTTTAGTTATCCTGATTGCAGATGCATTACATTGAAAGGCATTGCCTGTCTCCAAATGTGATGCCAGGCTTGGGAACTAAAATACTTTGACAGATGACTACTCTCAAAGTCTACTTCTACTAAGTCGTCAGGAAGTTCTTCTGGCCTCGCCGGGATGTCAATTTTCTCTATCAGTTGACCATCTCTTTCAAGCTTAGACATGCCTGTTTCATCAGTAAACAATGTAGTACAGCTGTAAAAAATACTTGCTATGTCTAGTATAGTTAGATGCCAACACAGAAATAGAAATACCGTGATCTTTCCTGGGCATCTTGTATTTCTTCATTACCCAGGATGACAGAGGAGTGGCCCTCTTGATTTCTTTCTTCTCCTGTGTTGTAGGCTTTTCGAGATAAATTTTGGAGCGGGCTCCAAGTTTCTTTCATGTAAAAAAGATCTTTGCTTTTGTTCTCTGGATTGTGATTTTCTTATTAGCTGGTCCTGATGCTAATGTGTTTGCCTCATTGGCCATTCCAATACATCTCTCGGGAAGAGAAAGAAGTGCTGTAGCTTCACGGAGTTTAGCCAAACCGGAGAGCAGAAAATGGACACTGTTACACCCAGATAGCTGCAATGATATATCAAACAGGTATTCTTGGCATTTTCCTCGAACACTCTCCAGGGCCTGATCCAGAGGGGGATTCAGGGGGTTACAAACCCCTCTTTTCCAATAGGCGTGGTTCAATAATTTCATATAATTTCATTAGAAAAGAGAAAATTAGTAATGCTATAAATAACTGCTAACGGTGAACCCTATCTTTCAAAATTTCCTGGATCCGGCGCTGATCTCTACATTGTTGTGTATTGAGTCATTCATTGCCTAGAGAATTGACTACAGTTTCTCAGTCGACATCTTTGTGAGGTGGCTCATCTGTTTGAATTGGTTGGAGATCTTGTTCAACTAAGTCTTGCTGACTTATATGCACTGCATATGTAGCTACCACCAAGTGAATGCTCTTACAAATAGTCGTTCTTACGACGAAGTCTAAGCAAGTGCCTGAAAATTGATGATTGCAAATGTGACATTGGTTACACACTATGGTGCAGCAAGGAAAAGCTGTGCGATTTTGCCTCTGTACTTGTATATGAAAATATCTTTACCATTGTTTGACTTGATTTGCCAGAGATGTTCTGCAATATTTTCTATGCAATCTGGTGACATTAATGAGCTCGCCTCGTGCCTCTCGTGGTTCATCCTTAGTCGGTTAATCCCTGCTTTTCCTTTACTCAATTTGATTAGGTGATCAAAGGACTTGTCTGTGTTTTAGTAAAGTGAAAACAAGAGTATCAAGTCGTCTGTTCACACGCCCATGGAAGTACACACATTTTAGAACACGATGGAATGCTTCCACATACATGTTTCTATTTATACCACTACTCATTCTGTAACACAGGGCCCATTGATTCTTTCGACTCGCATATACTCTCTCAAAATATTCCGCGAATTCCTTTTTTCTTGTGTTTCTTGAGATCAACACACACACACACACACACACACACACACACACACACACACACACACACACACACACACACACACACACACACACACACACACACACACACACACACACACACACACACACACACCACAGTAGAAACTTCTCAAACATTTCTTGCTCAGGCTCTTCCATTAGGGTCTTCAATTGCCTGTAGACTTCTTGTTCTAAATTACTGTCACTTAATTCCTTACTGCGTTCGTCACGCTCTCTCTCTCTCTCTCTACATGCCAATTGCACAACAGCTTGTGAGGTTGGCGACCAAAACTCTTTACCCAAGCATTTTAGTACTGACTTGCATCATCAGACATGAACCATTGGGGTTGTATGTCCATGCTGTCATTTCTGCGTACCTCTTCTAAGAACTGTCTAATTGCATGTTCATCTTTACGGTTGCTTAAGCACCAAGCTAATGGCAGTCCTTCTCCAAAATCACCCACAACAAGCAGAGTGATCGGATGGAAGGAATACATATGAGTGCCACGAGTAGCATCCATGCAAACTACTCTGTTGTGGCCAAATGCTTTAAACATTTGTTTCTGTAAAGATTTCTGTATGACAATCATAAAATCCTTGCTATCTAGGTTGCTCTCTGGGTTAGAGGTTGAAACTTATAAAACAATACTGATCTTCCTTCATCAGTATCTTGTTTCAAATCTTCAATCAGGGCTGCCAGGCTGGTGGCATCATCAGGATGCCTTTCTACTGTGTGTAGACGAAAAGGTCGCTAAATGTTACTCGCATCTTTTTTGGTAATTAAATAAACACGATTTACTTTGCCATACACATTGCTTCGAATGTCATCGATGATTCTGTCAAACGTGATACCAGCTTTGATTTTGCTAGCAACTTTCAGTCTGTCTCTACTTGCTTAACGAAGATGAGCAAGGTCACAGTTGTGACCATAGCAAATCAACCAAGATTTCACTGAAACTGTGCAGTGCATTGTCAACTGTAACACTGAGCTGTGCAATGCAATGATGTCCTATTTTTGAAGTTTCATGTGATTTAATTTGCCTCTTTCCTCTGGTCTTGCTAACATGAGAACCAGATCTGTTGCATTAGTAACAATGAATAGTATTAACCTTGGTTCTCTTGAAACCACTTGATTTGACAAATGAAGATTGATAATCTCTTTCAGCTTTTTTTTGCATAGTTTGAAATCTGTTAACAAAATGATATAGTTATAACATATAGGTAGGTTATACACAATTATCAAGAGTATAAAATTGAGCAGGTGTCAGACCATAACAATGTAAAGAATCAGAATAGTACGCATAAGTATTATATACAGGCAGACATGCAGTAGTGATATGCAGATATAGTTGAATGTAATGTACATTATCTTTGAAGACATATCGAGGCTGTAGCTAGACCTGTACGAAAAGTCTTTTGTAAAGACATCATTGCTGTGCATATCTGAAGAGTGGACATACACACGCATGTGCACACAACTTAGTCCACACACACACACACACACACACACACACACACACACACACACACACACACACACACACACACACACACACACACACACACACACACACACACACACACACACACAAACACAAACACAAACACACACAGAAACACACACACACACACACACACACACACACACACACACACACACACACACACACACACACACACACACACACACACACACACACACACACACACACACACACACACACAACACATACAGGCTAATTTGTTTTAGAGGAAACAGAATGTTTAACTTAAGATTACTATCAGTCACAATTACACAAATTGATAAAATGTACTCTAGTCTCGCGTAGCCAGACCCCTTTCCGCCGCGTCATCCTTCCGAGCGAAATGGGGTGTGGTGAACAGGCATGCTTTGATGTCGCTGTGTGCCGCGTAGCCAGAGATCGGCTATCTAAAGACCGGATTTGGTTTCTTAAATGCTTCAATAAAGACCAGACTGGTATGCAAGCAGTGCAATCCTAGTTCTCTTGTTTCGTAGAGAACAACTCGAAGACTACAGCTAGAGTCGTTACTGTTTGTGTAATCTGCATGTCTATAGCAGCAATTAAATGCGGCCGCGGGAACGTTGACGTCGACAGGCTCGACGTCGTACGTCTAGCGTTGTGCGCTTGTGTCACAACGGCGACTGAATGCGAACGCACTGAATGACTACGAACGTACTCGATACTGTTTGCTGTTTTGACGTCTAAAGCGACCGCGGACAGTCCAGAGTAAGCGATATCTGGTACTGGAATTGAAGGGCTTGGACCTGACGTCATTGAAACAATTTGAGTCGTCTTTCTGTGTTTGGGTAATCATCTTACGTGTTTTGTGCATTGCTTTACATCGAGTACGTTCGCATTCTGTCTCCGTTGTGACACAAGCGCACAAACGCTAAGTAAGAAGTCGATCATGACAGATTGTCTATGAGATGGAAGCATAAAGCCTTTTGACGTCAACGTTCCCGCGGCCCCGCATAATTAATTGTTGCTGCAGACATGCAGATTTCACAAACAGCAGCGACTCTAGCTGTAGTCTTCGAGTTGTTCTCTACGAAACAAGAGAAGCTAATGAGATAGGATTGCAATGCTTGCCTATCAGTCTGGTCTTTAGTGAAGCAAGCATCTAAGAAACCAAATCCGGTCTTCAGATAGCCGATTTCTGGCTACGCGGCACACAGCGACATCAAAGCCTACTCACCAGACCCCATTTCGCGAGGAAGGATGACGCGGCGGAAAGGGGTCTGGCTAGGCGAGACTAATTGTACTGTTGTAGGAAACAAACCGGAAAAGGTTTTGAAGGTGGTGAATTCCTCGGTTATTTTCATCCCATGTGCTTCTCCAAGATGCTTTCTAAGCTGCAACAAACGTTTACAGTGCAAAGTGCAGTTGATCTCTAGACAAAGCATGGCAGGATCCTTTCCAACACTCATTGTTTATCAAAAAGGGCACTTGATCACAACCTAGACTCTAATAGTATATGATAATGTATGTGCAGGTCAAATGTTGTGACTCATAGACTAGGAGACACTTACACAGACGATTGTCAAATACGATACTTCTAGCTACAGGGACGGCGGAAGCAAATTTAAATTGGTCAGGCCTAACGCACGCTAAAGGGCGGGGCAAGTCACGTGACACTATACGAGTCTAATGCAAAATCCTCTTAACTCAAGGCTAATAACACTATATAGCTACGAGAAACGTCCAAATACTGATAATCGATGTTCAGAACTACTGACAAACTGTTCGGCTACATGTGTCAGCGACAGCGAATCAGTACGATCCCTGTGCACATGCAGCAAGAGTAGGTGATTGAATCTATCCTGCTTCATTGTACTCCTAAGGTACGTTTTCAATCTCTTGAGAGCACTAAATGACTTCTCACTGACGGTGTTGGTAGATGGCAGGACCATAATGAGTTTAAGAACGGTGACTACTTCCGACATCAAATCCCGTTCGTAAGAAGATAAACTCAAGATGTGGTCCCTAATGTCACACACTGTCACAGAAGTCTTGTGTACGAGACCAAAGTTGGCTTGCAAAATTTCAAGATGAAGCTGCAGTCGTTGGGCATCTAAATCGTCATGAGACAATGAAGTGACATAGTTGAGGCATTCCCTATAATGGTTACCCTTGACAGCCTTTAGCAAAAGGTCCTGCAAGTTGCGGTACATTTTGAATCCGGGTTGATCAAACCTGGCTTGATTAGCATTCACAATTAAATCGAGTGCTTCGTAATATTGCTGGCAATAATTTGCTTGCAAACATCGAAAAGCTCAGGTTCAGCACTGCCCTCCTCATATCGCCTTGGAACTTTCCTCTTTCTGGGCAGGACAGGGTCATCAACATCTAATTTAGTCCTTGTCTCTTGGAGACTCTTCCAGAAGAGACCGAACTGTGTGTCGTCTCTGAGCACGTGCAGGGTTGCAACAGTCATCAAAGCTATTCGTTGACCCTCATCAGCAGACAACTTTGGTGATTGTAGGGTCTTGCTCAAGTTATCACTATGCCTCAGAATTGGTTGTCCCAAAGCAACCCCAAACAAATATCGAAACGTTTTAAACTGGAATTGAACGCCAATGATGCGGCTCTTGATAGCAGGATCAGATACATAGTCTTTGGACATCTTCCAAAGCTCCTGCAGAACACAGTAGTTATCAATTACTGACTTCAAAGAGTCTGCCCTGACAGTCCACCTTGTTGGACACAATGTGTGGAAACTAAGGGTGTCTGGTGAAAGACTTTTCTTCAACTTTTGCTAATCAGTATCCCTTTTGGAGAGTACTTCACAAGCTTTGAGACTTCATAAGTGGTTTCCAGTGCATTCTTCGTCACTTTGCAATGTTTTACAGCATCCCCAACAGCCAAGTTCAACGCGTGTCCGTAGTAATGGGTGTATAAAGCTCGGGTTCTTCATCCAATAGCTGCTTTGCAACACCGGTATTCCCACCCTTCATGTTGGCAGCACCATCATAGCATTGCCCTCGGCATCTTGACAGTGAGAAGTTCATGCACACCAACATATCTCTGATGACACTGACAATGGTATGTGCTGAGATGTCATCAATCTGGTACATACCAATGACATCTTCTTGTGGCTCTAAATTGCCATGATCAATCCAGCGAATACATAATACCAGCTGCACTCTGTTGGATGAGTCTGTGCATTCGTCACACATGATGGAGAAAAATGTAGACTTCTGGATACATTCAGCTATTTCTCGCAGAATAGACAATGCTATGATTTTTATGAACTCATTTTGCATGTCATGAGATACATATTTGCATGACTTTCTAGTCAGCCAGCATTTTAGTAGAAGATCATCTTCACCACGTAACTTCAGTAACTGAATAAAGTTAGAGTCATTCTCGTCCCGATGTCCTCGAACCGGTAATCCCTGTCTGGCTTGAAACTTCAAATTGGAGATGATCTTGAGTAAACACTCCCTGTCTGTCCCTTCTCAGTTGCGTGCTCTCTAGACAGCATCTCACCTACATATGGGCAAGTTTAGGGCAATTCAACGATCATTTGCATTGCCTCCCTGTGGCAAGACGACAATTCATGAGATTCGAATGCCACCGTGTCTTCCTTCCAGGTGGAAAACCCCCTTTGATACAAAGGAAGGGTCCCCTTTCTGCCCCTTGATCTTCTTTGACTGCAACGCTACCACACACACGTGGCAGAAGACGACATCATCCTTAGTGGAATAGTGCAGCCGTTTCCACTTCTCAAACCAATGCGACTGACAAGATCGTCTGACGACTACTTTCTTACCGAAGATACGCTTTGGAAAGACGAAACCGGACATTGGCTGATACAGCTGACTTGGAACTTCAGGTAGACAGGCCTGAGCAGATTCTGTAGAAGACGACATACTGTCCAGTGATCACGCATGTGCTGAGCTCTTACCTGACTGGGGCACACCTACTACTTCCGGTAAGCCGTCTTCCTAGTGACTTCCGAAACGTTTCCGCCTACTTCAGGCACACGGACAGTCTAACATGGACTTGGTGAGTTACTTTGATTTGGCCCTGCCAGTAATTAACTGCTGATAGAATTCTTTCCTTTTCTCCACCAGCAGGGCGATTAAATACAAATATATATAATTACCTATACCGTTTACCGAAAGTTCTTTGCTTAAGTCTCCTGGTGGAACTACTACTTTCAAATATTGGTCCAGCCATGGCCGGACCAACCTACCTTACAGGCTCCGCCGGCCCTGAGCTAGTGACTTGGCTCAGTGAGTGTGACGTGAAACAACGCGTTAGCGTGCGTTACAGCAGAAGTTCTCCGTCTTTAGCCGCACGTCCTAATCTAGCCATAGCTAGCCGTCGGCTGAAAAATGTCTTTAAACATTCAATTGTTTGAAGAGTTTGCGCCTATTCCACACAACTTAGAGAAGCAACGGAAGATCATTGACTATCTAGTGCGTTACTTTCAGGTAATTGGACTCTAACTAGTATGATGCGACTGCAGACGGCATAGCTTTGTCTTTACAGGTTGTACAAAGAGCTATGCAATTCCATTTTACATAGGTTGAGCTGCTAGTTGCTTTTCATTGAACAGTGGACCGGTGTAGCAGCGGATTAAGTCCGGCCGTCAAATAGGTCCGCTTGCTAGCGCACTTGTACCAGCGCAGATTGTCTTCCGGTACAAGGGCGTTAACAACCGGACCTATTCGACAGGCCGGACCTAATCCGCTGCTACACCGGTTCGCTCGGTCTAGTAGTGGGGCTTGGTAGCGTGTTTCACTGTTTGTGTAACTACGGAAATTTGCAATTGCAAACTCAATGCTAGAGATTGATAATCTTTTGGTAACGTGCTAACGCGTGCTAAAGTGTGCTAAAGATGTTGAATCAAACGGCACGACTCCCATGCTTTGATAAAATCGAAAGAAAGAAAAGTACGTGATTGTAGAGCGTGGTTTGCAGTTTCAGAGTTGGTATACGTAGCATGGGCGACACATACACAGGCGCTCTCCCAATTTTCGAGAGCATGGTTCATTAAAATTATCGTTATATTGATTTAATTAATTAATCTCGGGTTGTTAGAGAAGCAAGCAGTTTTCTAACATCTTAGTTTTGACATGTTACGCAAAAGTAATGAGAATACAGAGATTATAAACATGGCACTGCCAGCGGTTCGCATAAGTCGCAAACTGTAGATTTGTCGTGGTATTGACAACTATGTCGTCGAATATGTAATATAATTTATTGAGTATTTTCAACAGAACTATAATTTGTGTTAAATTATTTTTAGTATAGAAAACATTCTCTATAACGCCACATGTTCAGATTCAGTGTTGACGACTGAAATTTTGAGACCCACCTAACGCTTTTGGTTGTAGTAGAATTGATGTTGCACGTAACTGTGAAATTTATTGCGGGTTTGTGTATTAGGTGAATGAACCGTTTAAAGTGTCACAGATCATTAAGGGAGGATCTCTTGGTATGGGAACAACTACAAGTAGCAAAGCTGATATTGATATCGTGATCATGAGCAAAGGTTAACTAGTGCAATTTAGTTATTTATATCGGGCATTGGTGCAGTTCCCATCTTGGTGCTATTATTGTTAGTATAAAATTAATTAAATACTCAAGAAAAATGCATAACAATTTGAATAGAACAGATGTTGAAAATGCCTGTTAATTAACATTAGAAATGCTAACGTTTGTCTATTTCACTTACTAATTTTTACCAGATTTACCTAAGGAGGCGCATAACAGCTGGCTACGTTCTAAACTTGAGAACCTGCAACGTTTGATTGAGAATGCTTCATATCGTCAGCCTAACATATTAAAAATTAAAAACTCAAGCAACATGAGTAACAATGTACATGCATAAAATTTGAATAATACAGATGTTGGAAATGCTTCTTAAGTAACATTGTTTGTCTATTTCACTTACTAATTCTTACCAGATTTACCTCAGAAGGGGCATAATACCTGGCTGCGTCCTCAACTTGAGAACCTGCAACATTTGATTGAGCGCGCTTTACGTACGTGGTCAGCCTAACATAGAATCGTTTCCTGAACTGGGAGAAGATGCTCCACAGACATTGCCTCGTTGCACGGACTTCTTCATTACTCGATTTGCTCTTCAATTCAAATGCAGTGGATTGGAAGTAGATCTGCTTATAAGCTATGACTGGGAGCTCGATCCAAAAGAATACAAAGGTCTGTTTGATCTTTGCTTCAACGAACGTAATGAAGAAGCTAGGCTGTGGTAGGTTAGACTCTTTCTTTCTTACAAAACTTTAAAATCGTTATTTTGTAGGTATTCTGCAGCTGCTGCAAAACTGCAAGTGGAATTTATCAGGACTCAATCATATGAGGTGTATTTTGTACTTTCCATTACTGCTAGACTTATAATTATTGGAGCAGATATATCCGTATACAATGTGGTGAACGATTCATGTGGTTATACTAGCCATGCTCCTTGTTGCTCAAAGATTGTATCTCGCTTTTATATAACGACAACCTTGACATTTTCTAGGCACGTAACCAGCTGTTCTTCAAGGGGGTTTGAACAGGGCACTCTTACAGACACTTTAAGACATCAGTCTATATTATTTTTGTCAAACTTATATTGAACTGATTACAGGTAAAAGAAGTGATCATTTTCATGAAGCACTGGGCAAAGGAAAAAGTCGAGTGGAGCCATCTAAGTCGAAAACCAAAATCTTATCTTTTGTCTTTGCTGGTGGTCAGAGCAGCTGAGAAGGTTAGCAGGACGTTTTCAGCAAGAGAAAATAGTACTAATTAATAACTGTTTTAATTAATGTTTGTAATTAAACACAAATTCACGTTTCATAGCCATCAATCGAAAGATTGGTATTATTGGAGCCCTCGCCAGACTCGTCCAACAAGATCGATTGAAGTATCTCATCTACTAGTTTAATAATGCTCAGACTGTCATAACTATTTTTGTTTGTATTGCAGTATTGCTTGGTCAAAGTACTATGACCTATCATATCAATATCTACCAATCTGGAATGCTAAAAGAATTATTCGAGATCCTGCCAATCCTGCCAACAATGTCGCTGATTCTGGGCTGACCGACTGGAGTCAGTTCATTCCAGAAGTTGTTGGGCTAGCTCGGTCTTTAGGACAAAACGTTTAATCAAAGAGAGCGTACGAACCGTTCTCTTTTTAGAAGACTGAAACGAATAGACATCCATTTAGTAACAAATGTACTGCAATGATGGCCTTTGCTGTTTTACTTTGGTCGGTTTGCCGCATTAATTGCAATTTATGATTGTTGTGGATTTGTTGTTAGTCGTTTTTCAGCCCATTAGCAAACTACAGTCCTTGTCTATATCACAACTCACACTGTATTAGGTATGATTGATGTACCTGATGTTGATATATTTGCGTTTATTAGTGCAAGGCAACAGGATTGAATGGTCGCTGTAATCAAGGAAGTTGAATTCGACATTTCATCAAGCCTCTATAGAGGCAGAGATCATGAGACATCATTCTATCTTGCGGAAAGCGCTATCCATGCATCGAGGGCAGTACGTCTTACTCATTACGAAACAATTGGAATAACAGAGTCCCCAGACGTAGCAATTATAAGCGTATACACTAAATTATTCTTTGTGTATTCCTTGTAGTCACTCCAGAAATCATGAATTTTAAAATGAGGGTGTTGATCTGCTAGCAGTTGTAATATATATAAAGAATTATTAACTAATCTTGGCTAAAAGGAACTACTAATTTGTTAGACGAATTTGTGAGAAATACTGCAGTTACCTCTGGAATTCAACTATACAAATCAGCAGCAGTGATATGGCCATTACGTACAAAAATGTGACATTGTGCATTTGGTCTGCATAGTTTTGAGATATGGTCAGTCTAGAAGGTTTAAAGAGCCCATCTGTTGTATCGACAGCTGAACCTGTGTACAATCTGTCCAGATAACGGGCGCAAAAAGATAACATAATACCACCTGCTCCTCCACAAAATTTTTGCATCCGCCAGGTTCTTCGCACCCCCTTCTGAGATACTAAAATCCGTGCCGAGACTTGTTTCGGCTCCGGCTACCATTTTTGTCGGTTGTGGCTGCCACCTCTCCAATACAAATGGGTATCTTTTCTAGCCTTGGCTACCAACTCCCCAAGTTTCGGATGCCACCTTTCCAATACAAACCTTTTTTTAGGCCGACACTTCCATC
The DNA here is from genome assembly GCF_963422355.1 of Corticium candelabrum. NCBI lineage: Eukaryota > Metazoa > Porifera > Homoscleromorpha > Homosclerophorida > Plakinidae > Corticium > Corticium candelabrum. The sequence goes on from NC_085103.1 coordinate 1,703,080, forward strand.
CGACGGACCCATGCCCTATCCATAGCTCGACCCATCGCATGATACCGACCCATCTTACACAATCTTCCCACACTAGAGCCAACGTGCATCACCCACCCTTTGTGGCCATCTTGGAACGCCCATCTACACAAATCGTTTTTCCTACGTATAGTAGCCGGAGTCGGAGCGGTATCTCTCGACATGGCAAAGATTTCTAGTCGTGTATATAGTAGCTCGGGAGAGTATTTCTATGTAGACCTAGATATACAGTATCTGGAAATGGAATTTGCAACAGGTGCTACAAACGACGTAGAGAACACAGCTTTCTGCTACCAGGTCACCGACCAATATACCACCGCGAAAGATCTAGGTCTTCACACCGTCGGCGAGCGTATGGACCCCCACGTCCTACTACGAAACATGTACAACAACAACAACCTGGCGAGTGATATCGCAAACGTGTACTATCTACAGTCTGACGATCGGACGCTCTACGAACGAATCTGGAACGCGTATCCGACGTCTTTGTCGACCACCTCTTCGTATGAAGTCTGCTCTCCAAAGACCAGGTCTGTCAAACCAGTGGCGGTACCACCGTATCCGCGGCGGGTGCAGTCGCAAAAGCGCTTCTCGCCCATATTCGAGCACACGCGACAATGGCAGAACATCTGGAGCGTCTACACGTGCAGATCGTGGCCACCTGTTCATACGAGAGACACGGGCATTCCATACATCGAAACACGGTACAACAGATCATCGCCGACGACGACAAGGTGCTACGTGTGTACAACGGGAAGTATCCAAACACCTTACCGACTGCGATCATGTTATGCAAGATCAATGTGGCGGATATTCCGATCGAAGAGCTCTTGGACAGCTTCCAGAATTCCTGAAAGAACTGAGCTCCTACTGCATAGACTGTCCTCGAGACTACTCCGGATGCCTGAACACGAAAGCACTCCTGCGGTACCTCGTCTCCGAGCACGACTTCCTACCACCAGATGGTACTGGACACAATCCGAATAGGATTTTGGCGAACAAAGACAGTGTGGGCATTAATTGCCTATCATTCCATTTCTGAGAACCACCATGTGGATCACTGTGGAGGCGCAAGTTCTTATGCCAACTTGAGTGTGCAGGCGTCCAGGAGAATCTGGGGAACAACGTGGCCAACTACTGCAAATGCTTCGACAAGAAACTTGGCGAGACGTTCGCCCATCCGGATGTACAAGCTCGTGGGATCTGTCGCATCTAGGTGTCGTTGTACGGGATACGACCAGAGGAAGCGTGCTTGGAAACAGGACAAGAGTCCGTCTCGCATGTACACTCCCTGTCGACAGGTGCTCCACTAATCTGGGAGCAACCTCTATGCGAACAATGGAAAGCCTTATCGTTGGCCATACAGTGCAAGATGGTACTCTTGTTGAAGCAGACCAAACAGCTCTAAGGAAAAAACTTAGGTCACAACCACCGGCCGTATCTGTGCGGTGTCCAAGAAATACGGAGACCTGGAATTCGAGATTCTCGAGAAGGGCTATCTTCGGTTGTGGGTACCCGTCTTTGGGATTGTGGGTGTACGCTGAATCTGCTAAACGGAACAGCCGCCCACACGAACGCCACTTGCATCTTGCTACGTAACGCAATGACTTTCCAAGTTTCCTCAAACAACATTTGTCACATTCTTGCTCTATTCTTACTACATAATATAGCCTGTTTGTAAAATACTGCTCATCAGTTTTTAATCAGTAAATTGATCTGGAAATTTTCCGGTTTGGTCACGTGCAGAGAGTGGCTTATAATTTTGAGACGGTCAGTACCATTATAATATTATACACCTATATAGCATATACATACGTGCACACCCCCATTTCTTCCATATTTAATTAATGCATTCATAGCACGTCTAGCGACTTCTGGACATAGCCTGGTGAATAACACTGATAAAACGGAAAAACGATAAGTACCAAAAACCAAGTGCCCGACAGTATGGGCACTGGTTTGTGGAACACAAAACTTTGACACAAGCATCGGAAGAAGATTGCATATTTATTTATATATATTGAAAATTCTACTTTTTAACGCAGCCTAAACATATTTATTGTTTTCAGGTAGTGTCACAATAGAAAGACTGTGCACTACCGTCCGAATTAACAAAGTATCATCTCGTTACTGTATAATTACGTACATAAACTCACTCTTATAGAATAAACAAAAATCTAATAGATCAGCAATCACGCCCATAAATTTTGGGGGTACGGAACTCCCCCCAAGTACCCCATAGCTACTCCGCCAATGCACTGACCCAGAGATGAAACAGCGTAAACGCCCCATCATTTGTAGGTGTGGTCATAAAAATTGTTTACTGTAGATACCTTGTGAGGACCAAAGCTGTGTAAAGCATATACACCACACTTTTTCCAGTCTGGATCTGCCACTGATTCTACCGTATCCGTCAATTAGAAGCCAATAAAATTAAGCGTTTTAATAAAAGTGGGCGTGTCCCGTAACATCATGAAGTTTATTTTGCCCTTTTTAGAGGTCACGCTCCGCCCCTGATGGTGTCTACATGGACAATACATGCAGGAGTCCTCGAATCAAGTGGGATGTTGCTCAACAAATGACAATGTCACTTCAAGCATGTACTATTAAATTTTGATATCGTGCATTCCCTGCACGTCAATTACTGCTTAAATATACAATGTATCTCGCTTCTTTCTGTGAGAACTGTATGGGATTATATAATCTGAGGCATTTGATGGCATTCAGAATTTCAACAAGAAGTGTATAAACTAATAAATAAACATTAAAATGAAAAGTGGAATGGTAGCACTCTGTATGTAGGAATTTGTACGTGTTATGGCGTGGCCGAGTGTTTGCGTAAACCGCTAGAAAAGTCCGGAAACAAAAGTAAACCTTTGCTAAAATTGCGTATCAAAAAGTGTAAGCCTTGATCGGTACTTTCGTTTTACAAAGACAATCTACAAACCGAGAAAAGCGCGCGTCAATATGTGGGGGCATAGCTAAATTTTCTGTTTCTATTTTTTCTGTAAGAATTACTCTAAATCTACAACTCATCGCATTTTGAAATTGAAGATAATACTTAAAATAGTTTGAGTTAAGTAGTTTTCTTTAATTAACCAAATATCCCAATAAAAATGTATTTCTGCCATTGCATTTGAGATGTGAACGCCAGACTATATAATCAACTTTGGAAAAATGCGAGCTCAAATGTTTTAATTGGCAAAGATGACACGCCACATACGTGCAGAATGCAAAACGTTTAGTGGTAGAAACGTGACCCAGGTTCATCAGACACACCTGAAATCGGTCTCAGTGCATACCTATCTACTATAGCTACTGCACCTCACTGATAGTGACTTTATCTGAACGCAGAAGTAGATGTTAGACTACGTCAAAAAAGAGAATTTTTCCGATCTATAAATGTAGGAATCCGCTAAATGATGTTATATCCAAAAACAAGTGGCTAAAAGTTTCGCTGTTTCGAACCTCATTTTGGTGTCTGGTATCCTACTACGTTTCCACAGCGTTGATTATGCAATAGGCTATTTCAAAAAGTCGTTAGAAATGAGAATGACTCATTAAGTTAAGGTAATATACATATGTGTCCAAGTGTGTATGCTTGTATGTGACCCGCTCTACCTAGTTGCTATCCAGTAGGACTATGACGCTAGCGTAGCAGCTAGGTCTGGCTGCAGCTCTTTGGCAGAGAACGAGTGACCAGGATTAGAATATGTCGGAGATTAGAGCAGGTACCCTACCTCAACAATTACCTCTGAAATAGCTGCCACTCCCCTCTGATAATAACAACGATATCCTCGACGTGGCCATACGATAACTTGTAATTAGCATTTTGTTTGGCCTGGAGCCACAATAATTTAACCTGAAACGGGGCCACAATTCTGTCCATCGTCATGGAAACGAAAGCCGCGGCCAGACTGGATCATGGGACACCCGAGGTTCAATGTATTTTCACGTACGTGGCACGAGGATGAAATTGCAACGTTCTATGCAGCTATAAAACGCTTTGGAACGAGGATCCATTCTGCCGTACTAGCGATTGCTCGCAGGATTGGAACGAAATCTCCCGTGCAAGTGCTGGGAATTCTGCATCAACTTGAAGACAGAGCAAGCTACACGTACGGGATGACCACTTTAGCCGATGTCTTCTTGCACAGGCAGACAGACAGGTTGTAACAGACAGGTAGAGAGCCTAGGGTTCGTAGAGAGCCTAGTAGCAGTTGATATCAAATAGTGCAAGGTGACAGTGTAAATTATTCATCATGCAGACAGGTAGCTGGAAATGTTCTCAGACCCATATAAAGACTGACTCAAAGGGCAATTGATGGAAATTATGCAGCAAGTTTTGCATGTCATCTGGTAAAATTTTGCAATGAAATATATTCCACCAAATTATTCAGCTGTGTTTTATTCATTGTTTCTAGGAAAGAGAAGAATTTCTCACACAACTTGCAGAAGAACTAACAGATGAGGATGAGTTAGCAGATGAAGAATCTGAGGCAAAGAAACTAATAGCTGAAGAAGAGAGAGCATTCCTTGACGAAACACACAGAACATATGCATCACAGACCGGCGTCCTTAACCCTTATAACCTCATGAAATATTCAAGAAGGTATAGTGATCAGTTAATTAGCTCTTTCTGCTTGTTAGTCAGTGGTCGTGATATAAGTACAGTCAGTCCTCATTATTTCAACACTCTGATAAGGGTTTGCATGTGATCCATTGTATCATTTCTAGAGTATTTGAAATTTTGCCTAGTCAAACAGAACAGGATACAACCAACTTCTGAAAATATCAATTAAGAGCTGAGTGTGTAATCATAGAAAAGTAGTGAGAATTGGTGTATTGTATTTCCCCTAATAGTTGCCCATGTGTCTCTATATTTTCATAGTTCTGAAACATGGGGCATTATTTGAGCATGGGCACAATTCGAGCATGGGCCATTATTATTTCACAAGCTCAGAGACTGTTGAGTTGTTTGTTTGCATTCCATCACACTACACAAACAAACTACTTACTCTAAGCTTACACTTACCCACTAGCTACTTTTGCTTTCACTTGAGGAGTAGCATTCTTGGTACTTTATATCTTCATCGTCACTCAGTAGTTCTATCTCGGTATTCATTCATCTCAACCATACACATTGATAGACGTGCATGAATATAACTGGGTTTGAATACTACCCTAGTGGGGTACTAATCGAGCATGGGGCGTTGTTATTTAGTATAGTCTCACCATGGGGCATTACTTGAGCATGAGGCACAATTTGCACGAGACAGGGCACTATTCGTGGAAATACAGTTATCAGTACATACTATGTACGTTATGCCATAAAAATTAACCAACTCATATATATGTGCTCATCCAACCATAAAAGTTTAAGTCCTCTTTGCAATTCTCCATGTTTGCATTGTATAAATTTGGCAAGACACAAAATTAACATTTTGATAATCTAGTTGGCACACCAGTGTAGAAAGTAATGGTAGGACATAGGATGATGTCCCACCAAATGTGTTGTTTGTCTGACCAAATACTGCACCAGTGTTGGGACTTGTCTGGACAAAACATCCTTCCATACGCATATATGTTAATGTAAACCTTGTCTCTTAGCACGCACGGGTGTCGATGGTTTTGAGGACAGTCGCCCATGACGTGGCAAGTTCTAGCAACAGAATGGACTTAGGCGCCAACTATTTTGAGATCACGTGACCAGAGCAACATATCCACTTTTTAATACTTGGATATCTTTTTAAATACCTACACAAAGTTCACAAAGGAAACAGATCTCTCTTCAAGACCAACAATCATGCATGCATTAATAGTTTCACATTCTACTATGAAGTTCATTTTTAGATTGGTTATTGTACTAAAACCTCTCTCACATCAGCTGCTGTACTGCATGCATGCGCCGACACCTTACTTTTAGCTTCTGAACAGATAAAATAATAGCATGCAACATGTCCGTCAATTAGTTGGTACCTCCAGTAAAATAGGTTGTACTACTCTACTGGATTATTTTTGCAGATGTGACAACACAGTTCTCAGCAGGTCTATCCACGCCAAGACTACTGTATACATATGCAGTACTGGAGGCAGGAGTCTACTGACAACAGCTATAGGTGCCTGCCAACCGAAGGCTTAGCTGAGTCACTTCAATTTCTAGAGGTCTGTCGCCTAAAAGTCACGTCTTTGTTGCTAAAATGAAATTTCTGTCGCCAATTTTGGTGACATGGCACAACTTAGACACCCCTGGCACGTGATGGCCTTTCCAATGGTGTAACTGTTAATTTCATGAACTTAGGTGCCTACTAGTATGCTTTATCCAGAGAAAACCTTAGCTCCCTTTAATGTCACTTCTCCCTTGGAAGTTGGTTGTAAAAATTACATGTAAAATGGCTGCAGGAGGGGAGGCACTTAATTAGACATGTAACACCATAAAAATGTCCTACCAAGGCTCAGTTTGTCCGAGCCAAAATAGTTCCCTATTTTCCACACTGCATACGCTCTACTTGTGCAATGCATTTAGATATTCTATTAAGCCAAACCAATTAAATTTCAATGGTTGGATTTGCCAGTCCAATTTTGAGTTTGACCAAAATTAAAATTTGAATGCGTATGTGCATTGCCATTTGTCTTTTGTAGCATTTGGTACATATTACTTATGAAAGCGAGTATCAATGGTAGGACAACTGACAACAGCATGTGATCCAGTCTGTGTCCCCCACATGCTGTGTTTTCCTTTTAGTATCTCTACACTCCATTTGGTTTTCGTGTTCTCTTTCTATGCTCTTGTGCGGCACCAAGAGAACTGCACATGCTCAGACCCCATGTTCTCATTATTTTTGAATTTTCATATTGATTGGTTGATTGGTCTGGCCTTCATACTATTAATTGTTTGATGAATGGACTGCACTTGAACATACAACTGTATGTAAAAATGATTTAACAGACACTTCTACGAGTACTATTTTATGTTCCATAATTGCATTATATTTATGAAAAGACTTAATAATATTACTTACATCCATAATCTGGTTATTTACATACTGCAAGGTCAATCATATTTGTGGATCATTGACATTTGTTTTGAATCATCGAGGATCAGATCTCTCAATTACAGTGAAGTGTGACCTAACTAGAGTAGTATACATAACCAAAAGCATACATAAATGGGTCGTGTTATGCAATATAAACTACACTTTAAGAATTACACTTCAGATATTGCAACAAACTGGAGATCACTCTAAATCAATTATTGCATTCTTTCCTCCTTGTTTCAGAATGTATGCTGATTTGTTGCCAGATCAGGAAGAAGACATCGTACTTCCTGCTGAGACATTGTGGTTCTTGGAAAAGAAAATGTGGACTTTCTGGGGCTAATATTGAAAGAAGCACATTGGATGTAAGGTCCTCAAGCAACTCCAAATTATTTTTATGCTAAGCAAGAAAACCGGTGTGGGGTGACCCACAGGTTTGTGTATTGAATTTTGTTTTATGGCATCTCAGTTTCACTCAAATCCAATATATCTCCATTGTTACAGAGATTTACACTGAGAACTAAATCGGAGGTGATATGCGCTGCGATGCAGACAGTCCCAAATCGTGATTTGGACACATTCTTTAGCAGAATAGCTAAGTGTAGCATGACCCCATTTAATACCGAAGTACGTAATACATCTAGTGACGAAGACGATTCAGTGAAGAACGTGCAGGTAGGTAAACGACAATGATGACTGACTAAACTGGAGAAATCAGCTACTATTGCAACACGAAAGCTCTTCTATATATATAAGAGACAGACAACATCTGTTGGTAGGGTATACCACTCTTTACAATTGTATGCATATAGTCATTATTCAATTGTACTAACTTGTTGTTTGAGTTGAAATCTGTTCTGGAGCAACTTTACCACAGACGCGCCATACTGATAATGCTTCAACTATGTGTCTCTCCAGTATCACATAATCAATGACATCACGCTCTTTCCAGTCATCCCCTCTCAGTAATTTTCCAAATCGGTGACGAACACCAAACAACTGTATCAGGAGATTATATATGAGTACAATTAAGTCTAGCAAGTAAACTGCTTTATGGCCGACCTGTCTGGCATTGATGCGAACTGTGATTTGAGCAAAAAGTGTTTCCTTTGTAAGGACGGGTTCTATCCGAGCATCAACAATACGTGGACTAACTATTTGTTTCACAAACTTCCACACGAGCTGCTTGTCTGTACATTGTTTCTTAACACTCTAAAATGCACACAGCAGAATCAGTTTAATTAACAGTGCAAAGCAACTTGCACTAATCCCACCTGGTAAGCATTTTCAGTCATCAGTTCTTGTAGCTTCTGTTTGTTATTTCTATGCACAACAATACACTGCATTTAATCATACACAATTAAACCGTTTTCCCTTCTTGGGAGCTCAAAAACCAAACCCCAATCTGTTCGCAAATGGTGCATGCTACGTACATGTCGAAATTTTAGTCATGATCAAGATAACATTGACAATATACTTGACATACATGCTCAGATTTATTAGGCTGTCTACAGTATTTAACTTAATTAATTAGAAGTAGATTGACTAAGCAAATGTGATGGCCAGGAAAAGTGACATTGAATGCCCATTATCTCTGCAAACATTTATTGAATTATTAAACATGCACATCCATTTATTGAAATTGTAAGAAGCAGGACAGTCTTGATTACAGTTCACAAAACGTTTGAAACTGCACAGTTACATTCTCATTCCAATGCATGAATTCTTGCATTTGTTGGGTATGTGTTTAGTACAGAATATTCGACAACATGACTGATTACCACAGTCACGTGAGTAATTCAATATCACTAACTTTGGCCGACTTGTATGACCTAAGTGACATGATCTCGAGGATATAGTTGCCCCATTCTTAACTCAGGCTAAGTTTTATGATTTTCACACCTTGAAAAGTGTCAATTACTTTTGTTCCACCAACTCTGATACCCTGAATTTCATGCCCCAGAAACAACTGTTGAAGCTTTTAGACCATGTGCTGACCATGATTGACAAAAATGTAATTGTAAGTTTCTTAATTAATTAATTCAGTTCAATAAATGAATCACAGCTACATTATACAGAAGTATAGTACTGTTTCACACTAGATCCCAATTGTTGTTATCCCAAAGTCACCTAGCAATGTCCAAAGATCACTCAGTTTCAGTGATGTATGACAAAGTTCACTGTGTACATAGTTGGATTCTAAATTATCATTGTAAGCACAACTAATGCTAAAGTATTTGTCAGATCTCGAAATGTAGCAGGTCAACTTGTACCAGAAATATATAATTTAGCCATTAGAATGTTTGACTTCTAGCAATTTGAGTATCTCATCTTGAGGTTGCAGTACGTTGTTGTATCTCAAGTTCATCAACCAAACAATACACAGGCAGAGCATTTTGGCTGGCATCTGGCAAACGCATCCATGAAATCAGTGGCACAGCACTCAACGACAACCAAATGGCAACCTTTGGGAGACCATTTTAAAGACTTGCCTCTAAGTCTTGCAACTAAAATAAATGTCAGAATAGATGACTGTCACGCCATATCAATTAATCAATTAATTATGTTAATTATTGGCATTACCTTTAGGAAAACTACACCTCTAACAGCTTTAAATGTATGCACGCACGCACAGACACACACACACACACACACACACACACACACACACACAGACACACACATACACACACACACACACACACACACACACACACACACACACACACACACACACACACACACACACACACACACACACACACACACATACACACACACACGCATGCACGCGCGCGCGCAAACACACACACACACACACACACACACACACACACACACACACACACACACACACACACATGGACAAATGGATATGCTCTTCAGAAAGTTCCGAAGATAGCACCCCCTGCCTATTTCTAGGTCAGGACCCCGGCGCTACTCGGAGTTTTAGTCCACGCTGACGAACCCCTTGATGCCTGGCCAGAGCATTGGAGGGCACTGACTTTAGCGCAGCCACGGGACTGGACCTCAAGTCCATACATATCCCTATATACTCAATCAGCATACACTACACCCTAGTTTCGAACGACGTAGTACAGAGTAGGTTCCGTTTTGGGGCAGGATCGGCGGTTTGCGTCTTTGCAAAACATGATCTCGAAGATTCCAAATTAATTACCTAGGCCACGCCCTCTTTTTGGTCACAGTGCTCATCATCCGTTTCAGATGAACTTCCTTAAAATTACCATACCTCATCCTTGAACATTCTACGTGGCAGCTATTTCATGGAATCGCATCAAGCTAGTTCTGATCGGCGGCGTTCCACCAACTTTGTCAGCGTCTATACGCCCACGCGCATCAGCTGACGCTTCTAATCAATCAATGCAGTGCACGTATCGGCTTAGTAGTCGAAACAAAACTCAGTACTGTTCAGTACTGTTCAGAGATGATTTATATTCGACTAATACAAGTTGAATTGTGTAGCATGCTAGATCAACTAAGAAACGATTTCTTATCTACTATTTCTTGCGCAACAGCAGCTATCAGCAAACCACTGCTAGGAAAACGTCATCGACGTTACGCCCACTTCTTTTGCTCACGAACTAGACTGACGCGCCAAAGCATCTGTCTAGTCATTTCATCTTGCAAACAAATATATTTGTAGGATTTGAATTTTATTTATATAATTTAGGCATAACTGTGTATGTTAGAACAAATAATAAACAAATTAGAAGCCAAATGTACACTGTCTGCATGTAATATAGTAATCTTTCGCGTATTGCTGTCTCTCCAGCTGACTGTATCGTAAACTTAATTAGCTTGTGGTTGTTAGCAAACGCCAACGTAACGTCGGCTTTGTCATTCCTAGACAATTATATGGAGGCGGGCAAAGGCGTCAAGAGTCAGCTGCTGTGACATACGAAAACTATTTAGCGATTCAGAACGAGTACAAAATTCAGTGTTTCAGTTGTCCTTCTTTCCAGTGGTTGCTCAAGTCTAGAGTAAGTATCTACTATCATGTCTGATATTAACCATCTTTGTTCTATATAGCAGAAATAACGTTTGTGATAGGCATCTAGTTAAGCATTAGAAAGTGAAGTATCTCGTTTTTGCTTTATTGATTCTCTAGATCATCAACATGAGGTGATTTCAGACAATTATAGCCTAAATCGATTACATGTTCCAGTTTCATGTTTTGTAATATAGAATTTACCCTGATTGGTATACTCTACTTCTGCTTCTCATTCCGTCCATCACTCTCAACTGTCTACTAGGTTAGTGTTTATATATGATTGAAAGCAACAAACATATATATGTCTGTAATGCCGGTTTCATTACCTTCTCGTCTATTCAACAGTTTATGGGTCTTTCTTTAGGTTTCTCGTTTACTTTTGCTCGTTTCTCGTTTCTCGTTTACTCGTTTCTTGTAGAGCGCGGCCCCTTTCCTCGGACACCATCATATTCCGGACGCGAGTTCTCAGTTATTCGTTTTTGAACGCAGTCCTTACCACATCATAAATGTAGGTATACAAGTTGTAATCGAGCACACCAAAAGAGAGCATTGTACCTCTTCTCTGCTTAGAGTGAGATTGAAAACAGTGTGGAGCCTTGCATACCCCGTTCACCGGAAAAACGCATCGTTCACCGGAAAGTAGCGTCTAAATTGCACACACGCATCCTTCAGCCTAGTTACTTATATATTGCTAATCAGCAACTCTTTACCTACAACTAGAGTTGATACCCTGCATGTCAGCCAAGATCTGTATGAGTTACAGTCGGTCAAACGACAGTGGTAACGGCCCCAATCGTCGGACACCCATTTTCTTGCCTTCCTACCTTCTCAGCAACAGCTCTAGGTTTCAAATAACTGCAGTTGATTAAATTCAGCTATTTGAAACGCTTTTCAGAACGCAGAACACTTGCCCAGAGGGCTTGATGGCAATTCTGAGTCATTTGTCCTACAACCACGCCCCCACTAGGACGTGTAAAAGATGTCGCTTGAAGGAACTAGCCGTTCAACAAAGAAGACGACAACCGAAGCCGATAAGAGGGCAGGATTGAAGTGGTAAAACGCTCATGTACCCTTTTGCAAAGAACGTCGATCGCTGCGTAGCGCGCGTTGACAAGGACTTGACGTAATCTAATTCAAATGTATCTAGGAGAAGCAGGGGTGAAGGTTCTAGCTGCTCTGATAATAAACAAAGTTTCTGCATTCGGTACAGCCGATTTTACCAACGATGACGTGCTGCATTTCGTGAAGGTGCAAGGTCAGGCAATGGTAGATATCAAACTGAGATAGAAACACCTGCACACGTCCTATTCAGAGCCAAGTAACAATTTAGGGGCCTTGAAAGGAAAGTACGGGCTGTTCCTGTGCGAGTTGGGAGAATGTGCTCACCGCAAAGCTCGAACATGAATGACGTGATCGTCTGCTACATCTGGTGCATCAAGCCTGTGCAGTTGTGCTGCAAGATACTCATGAGTTCAAATTCTTACGCTGGGAAGACTAGACAGTACTGGAGGGCTAGTAGATGCCAACAGAGTGAGTTTGTCAGCAGAGAAAATTCAGCAGTTTCCGCTAATAACCGTTGCTGAGTCAAATAAAGGTCAAACGAATTGGGGACCGTACGATATATCCTTCCAACTCTCTCTCTCTCTCTCTCTCTCTCTCTCTCTCTCTCTCTCTCTCTCTCTCTCTCTCTCTCTCTCTCTCTCTCTCTCTCTCTCTCTCTCTCTCTCTCTCTCTCTCTCTCTCTCTCTCTCTCTCTCTCTCTCTCTCTCTCTCTCTCTCTCTCTCTCTCTCTCTCTCTCTCTCTCTCTGTCTCTCTCTCTCTCTCTCTCTCTCTCTCTCTCTCTCTCTCTCTCTCTCTCTCTCTCTCTCTCTCATGACATTATTACCTGAAGACTGCTGCTGCAAAGAAAAAGATTCTCCGACGAAAGGGGCGTTACCTCAACTCAATGAGCGTGCGTTGTCTCTCCTGGAGTGTAGCAAACGGAGACAGCGATAGTGTTGTTGTGTTAGCTAGTCACCTATAAACCTATCTCAGGTGCGAAGTTGCAGAATTGCCTTTGCGTTTTCATAGGGGAGGTCGTGTCCGGTGAATGATGGTTGTGTCTGATGAACGGGGTCGCAGAGAAGGATCATGTTTACCGTCCTAGCATAACCGTTTCAAGCCTTTGGACGTCTCGCGTATGCAATTACAGTCTTTACTAATCCTTCTTACTGTGGACTTTAACAAAGCTCAGTCTTACTTCGTTTACTTCTTGCACGGCTGTCCGATGATTGATGGTGTCCGATAACAGGGGTGTCGCTATAGTGGTAAAAATATGTGTGATTGCATGCCTTTAATTCTTCTTGCTCGCTGTTGCAACGTAACAGATATAATTTTATAATAATAAACTATTTTTGGTACTTAGAATAGGCAGCTTACTAAACATTTGATTAATACTGCTTACTAAAAAATAAACTTTTCGTTTTTAATTAAATTCGTCTTCACTAACTGATTTTACACGTCTCCAACTCAGCCTGAAGCTGTTTACTCAAACTTCGCGACCGTACGTTTGTCTACTTTGTTGCTATAAATTGCTACTTTCAACAGTTAGAAAAAAGCACAACCACGGCAATGAAGTTTAATTTGAGGGATGAGTAGTATATATATATATATATATATATATATATATATATATATATATATATATATATGTATGTATGTATGTATGTATGTATGTATATACATACATACATACATACGTACGTACATACAATACATACATACATACATTTTTTGTACCTACGTACATACAAGAGTCCCTAAGTTTCAGGTTCGATACTGCAATGACTATGCTACGATGCTACAATGCTACAATGTTACAATGCTACAATGCTACAATGATACAATACTATGATGCTACAATGCTATCAGCGGTCTCTGTCTATATGTGACTTCTTCTTCTTGGACAGAACTGACACTTCGGAGAGAGAGGCAATTGTATGTTAGTTCCTTGCCCAGGGGAATTTATGTATGTGGCTCTCCCGCACTCATGCAAACTCTGACCCGAAGGTCCCGGATAAAGCCAGTCTCCAACTGCACATTCTAACCAATTGAGCCACATACATGATGATGGCATGTCCACTGATAACTTTGATGACTCTCTTTAGTGTCCTCTGTGTCTCTGGTGACCACATACATACATACATACATACATACATACATACATAAATACATTTTTTTGTTTCTTGTTTACAATGACCCTTAGGGCCCAGGTTAGATCTTGCAATCACTATTCTGCAATCTAACACCGCAATTTAACACTGCAATCTAACACTACTGTATCAGAAGTCACTATCAGAAGTCACTGTGACGTACTTCCCTCTTGCTGTACTTGCTGTAGATACTTGCTGTAGACAGAACCTGACACTCCGGAGAGAGAGGGTATTGTATTGGCCCTCCCGCACTCGAATTTTGACCCGAAGGTCCCGGATGTGGCCAATCTCCAAATGCACACTCTAACCAATTGAGCCAAATACATACAATATATATATATATATACACACACACAGACACACACACACATACAAACATACATACGTACATACATACATACATACATACGTACATACTTACATACATACATATACATATGTTTGTGCAATCGTCCTTTCTTCAAAACTATAATTAGCTATAGTTTACTAGTGCTTGACAGGCATAAGTTGAGAAGTCAAATGCATTTTAGGTGTACAAGGAAATCCATTGCAAAACACAGACGGACCTATGCCATCTTATGAAGATGAAATGTCTGGCAACTTTCCGTTGTTACATGAAAATAGACGTTCCGAATGCACTGTTTTCAGCAATACACTGGAATCAGTTCAAAGATCAAAACAGAAGTTTGTAACATTTGACTGTCTTGTTCACCGATTCCAGGGATACTGTGAATACATCTTGGCTCGTGACTGCACTGGAGGTCTCTTTGATATTCATATCGAAAACGATCCTCTCCTTCATAGTGCTATACGGAGTGCCGTAGTCGGTGGGGTTGCGGTACGTGCAGAAGGAGTAGGCGTGATTAAAGCAATCTTTGCTCGAGAGAAAGTAAAAGTTTATATGAACGGCAAACGTATAAAGTGGCCATCAACTATTGACACAGCCGACGGTTCACGTGTGCTGCTGTCTACTGACGCAGTCGAAGACCGAGTTGAGATCTTTTTGGCAGCTACAGATGTAAAAATAGTTTTGGTAGGACAAACCAAAATTGTCGTTTCTGTTCCGCCGTCATTCAAGAACAAAACGTGTGGACTGTGCGGTAACTTCAATGGCAACCCAAACGACGACCTTATGATGCCCAGTAGGAAGTCGTTGAGCATCAGCAGCGTGAATGATTCAACATCAGCTATTTCTATCTCCAACGTCCACAAATTTGGACTCCAATGGACTGCCGTAAGCAGAGAAAGACTGATATTGCTCCGTAATGACGACTGTCGAGATCCCACCGACGTCTCCTATTGTGAACTGCCAAATCAGAGAACAAATGTGGAACGGTTTTGTCATGTCATTATTGATCCAAAGGGCCCATTTGCGGAATGTCACCCTTATACCGCTCCCGGTTTGGCTTACAGGAAATGTGTGCTTATAGGTTGCTTGCATCGTGGAAATAAGACAAAAGCTTGCTCCACAATTCGATCATATCAAATTCAATGCCAACAATGTAACAAAAAATTCTATTCAGCGATTGTGCCCGAATGCTGTAAGCCTCTTGTCCAAATATCTTTTAGCAGAAAGAGTTCTAGGTTTCTTTTGCAATTGTAGATAAACCGTGCAGTGTTCTTGAAGCTCCCGCACATGGTTTCAAAGTAGGCAATGGACACTCTCCAGGAGATGTCGTCACTTTTGTCTGCATTGCCGGATACGATGTGTCCGGAGCGAATTCCCGTACGTGCCATACCGACGGTTCTTGGAGCGGTCAACCTGAAACATGTACTGGTAAGGTATTTGCAATGTATATTAAGAAGCTAAGATTCTACGCTGCAATTTATGTTTGCAGACATCGACGAATGCCGTACAAGGCAACATGTCTGTGACCCCAATAGTCACTGCGTCAATACTTATGGCAGTTACAAATGCGTGTGCAATGCATGTTACTCTTGGAATGGAGATTCTTGTGAAGTAATTCAATGCCCTAGTTTCCTACCTCCCGTCCATGCCAGACTAGAATATCGTGGATTTGAGGGAGGGCGTAGAGCTTGTAACACTATTGTCAAGTATGTGTGCTTACCTGGTTACAAGATTTCTGGATCAAGCGAAATCAAATGTAAAAATACAGGAAATTGGAGCGACGCACTTCCATCATGTGTAGGTTAGTATTCGCATATTAAAATCGTGCTTCTTTTTTCCATTCAAGTCAATCAATACAATTGACTTTATTTTGAACATGTTTAAAATTAAAATAAAAAATCACGTAATGCAATTTATGTTGTGTTATGCAGACATTGACGAATGCCGTCAAAAGTCCCATTTCTGTGACCCAAATAGTCACTGCGTCAATACTTATGGCAGCTACAAGTGCGTGTGCAATCCATGTTACTCTTGGAATGGAGATTCTTGTGAAGTAATTCAGTGCCCTAGTTTCGTACCTCCCGCCCATGTCAGACTAGAATATAGTGGAAATGAGGAAGAACTTACAGCTTGTGACAGTACTGTCAGGTTTGAGTGCTTACCTGGTTACGGACTTTCTGGATCAAGCGAAATCACATGTAATAATACAGGAAATTGGAGCGACACTCTTCCATCATGTGTAGGTTAGTATTTGCATATTAAAATGGTGCTTCTTTTTCCAATCAAGTCAATTAGAACCATTGACTTTATTTTAAACATGTTTAAATTAAAATAAAACATCACGTAATGCAATTTATGTTGTGTTATGCAGACATTGACGAATGCCGTCAAAAGTCACATTTCTGTGACCCAAATAGTCACTGCGTCAATACTTACGGCAGCTACAAGTGCGTGTGCAATCCATGTTACTCTTGGAATGGAGATTCTTGTGAAGTAATTCAGTGCCCTAGTTTCGTACCTCCCGAACATGCCAGACTAGAATATAGTGGAAATGAGGAAGAACTTACATCTTGTAAAACTACTGTCAGGTTTGAGTGCTTACCTGGTTACGACCTTTCTGGACCAAGCGAAATCACATGTAGTAATACAGGAAATTGGGGCGACGCACTTCCATCATGTTTAGGTTAGTGGTTGATTCCTAATGACAGCTTGTCTAAAAAATAAAACGATTTAGTTAATGAATCAATGTTAACTATCTTACATCATATAATAATCAGGATTAATTCTATTTTTATAACGCATTAGAATATAATATGGTTAAAATAAATATGCAATTATTATAATTAAAATAAAAATTTGTAATTATTATAAACAGCCGATATGATATGAACTCTTCTTTGCAGACATTGACGAGTGCTCCCAAAGGCATCCTTGCGACAAAGCTCACGGACTTTGCCAAAACACGATAGGTAGTTATCGGTGCACTTGCAAGCTTGGATACTATGGAAATGGCTACACGTGTATTGGTGACGTTTATGCTGTTGAAGGACGAGTAATGGATGCTTCTACTAATGACTTCATTAGTGGAGCGGTCGTTTCCCTTGGACCGAGATCAACAACCTCAAACAGCGAAGGCGTTTTCCGGTTTTTCAACGTTCCTGCTCTTTATTACATATTGAATGCGTCTGCAGATGGCTATGTGTCTAACTCAAAAATCCTTCATGTAACTGGCAATATTACGAAAGGCACAGTCGCTGACATTATAATCACTAGAGTGTTGGAATCAGGTAGACCGAATTAATTAATTCCCAATTGTGTTATGTGACGTCATAGTCTACTTAGATACTTGGAAGATCGTACTTTCGTGGGGTAAAGTACCAAGTGATCTCGATGCCTACTTGGTACTCCCAGAACCTTATAGTAAGCACGTCAGTTACGACAACAAGAAAGTGCAATCTAAATATGGAACGATCACTTTGGATACCGATAGTAAAGCACAATTCGGCTATGAAACTATATCAAGTAAGTAAAGAGGTTTAACCTATATCTGTAATAAAAAGTAATGTTGTATTTTTGTATTTTTTAGTTACCGAAGGAGTTGAGCCTGGCGTATACGGACATTACGTTGATTCATATTCGCATCCGTACTACGATTTTCGCAAAGGAAATGGAACTGTAGAGCTATACAATGGAAGCTTTAAAGTGGCCACCATTCGTTTACCATATCATAGCAAAAGGAAACACTGGGTTACATTCCAAATATTTACTTCACTCAAAACGTTCCAGGTTATTGACAAGATCACCGACGATTATAAAAGCTTGTTCGCAGAAAAAGCTGAAGAATTTCGTCTGGATGAGACTCAAGGCTAAACAGCTTGGATGTTGCCTGTAGTATATCGACTAGTTTGGTAAGTTAGAAGATGTAACGACTGGTGTATACACGATTGCGTTGAAATAATGTCTTAAGTTACGTTCAGTTACAGGCGTGTACATATGGGGGTTGTAGAATCGATTCAAAATGGTGTCTGGGATGGTACCGCCTCTTTTCAATATATTGCGGTTGGTCTTAGAACTAGCATTAGTGTTCAGTTTCATACCATCCCAATTACGGCTGTAATCCAACGAAGACATCTCATGCATTTTGTGATAGTGATTTGCTGTATACCAAAGAGTACTGTACACAAACGATGACGCTCTTCACGCAAAATCACGTCCCTACACGTTGTGGTTTGTATTAAGCGACGTCAACTTTTAGTAGCGGCTTTAGAGCGGTTTTTCTAATGCGCGAACCGATGGTTCGTCATGTGCACTTTATAGCATGCTCAACTTCTTCATGATCACGTCTACTAGACAAAGTCTCGCGGTGAATTCACGGCGAAGTTTTGTCGCGATTTCGCGGCAAGTTGACATAAAATCCGCGACGAGTCACAACGGATGGGCGCATCGCGAATTTTTATCGCGATTTCGCAACGATTAACCACGACTCGCCGCGATCAGACACGTGCCGATCACTTCCGCAGCACCATCAAGCCCGGTTCACAGTATTGACGCAGACGCTCAGCTGAGCGTCAACATCAAAGACACCGCCTTGACGCCGGCGGTATCGTGTGATGTTGACGCTGGAATAAGATTCATTTCTATTCCAGCGTCAGCGTCAGCGTTAACGTCGGCGTCAGCGTCATACTGTGAACGAGGATTAAGTAAGAGAAGGTGTTTCTTTCGCGTTCCCTAGTACACATAAACGATGAAACCGTAGCTACAGTAAACACAGGGGTACCCGAGCAGCGGTATGGGACACGATGTTCTAGCGTAACATGTCTTGATTAGTCGTTCCTAAGAAATTACCGCCGTAATTGGAAAGATATGCATTTATGAATCTGAACACTAATGCTTGTTCTAGGACCAACCGCAATATATTGAGAAGAGGCGGTAAAATCCCAGACCCGTGGAGCTCGATTTGGAATTGGCGCTACACGAGTCTGGAAGGCCGAGGTTATTTAAGGATGCGAACGAACCAAGCAAATTCATTCTGAGGTCCTCCCTTACCAATTCATACGACCACCCTGAATGCTTATTTGTACCATGTGACAGTGTTGTCGGCACTATTGATGCTGCTGGTGTCAAAATTGTTGTCTCCGATTCCAAAGCACTTTCCTGTAGCACTTGATTACCAGGTACTGCAAGCGACATAGGGCTTACCACAAAATTGACATGGTTTAGCGATTGACGAATAAGGAAATTCTTGGGATGAAACTAACATATTGATTGCGTCGGATGTGATCGAATACTCGCTGGCGTGAGCCATGATGCCGACGACATGTTTTGACCGGACAGACAGCAATTGGACAGAATACTAGACCAGGCGATTGCATTGCTAGAAGCAAGAAGGCTAGAAAACCAAAATTTCGAAATCTGACAACAGTATCGCATGGAACTGTGAGCTTCGCTGTGGAGTATACTCTGCCCTTCACATCCGCGTCTCTGTCTGTCTTAAACAATTTAATATGCTTTAACCAGAAAATACTAATATTAATTAAAACAATCTTAGGGTTATATGCCCTGTACATCAAGTTAACTGAATTAAGTACAACTAAAAGGGGAAAGCTCGTAAGTAGCAAACTATTTATAAACATTATGTCTTTATTGTCTTAAACGATTCCATTGATTTTTGTTGAGTATTTCTGCGTTCTCCCTCTGCAAACATGTAGATCACCGAATAGACCATTTAGAGTTGAACTGGGCGATTGATTTTCCTTGAACAGCATGTGCCAGATAGGGGCGGCGGAGCACTCCACAGACCTAGAGTGCTACTGTGGAAACAAACTGATTAGCCCAACACCATTTGTTTAATGTGATATAATGGTGTGTAATACCCTACTGTTTGTGAGTACTTACGTTCGACCTGCGATACACTAAACTAAAATTGTTTTGTCGAAAAGATGTTTATTGTTACTCACTATACATACAGCGTTTTAGGATATTAATGAAGTGATTAAAACTTGCCAAAAAGACGTAAGCGGTCTTCATTACGTAAAACAGGTTCTCGCATGGTTGAGAGTAATCTATCGTTCATTCCTTATGTATATGAAGAAACTGCAAGTTATGATATCTCTCTTGTTCTATTGCTGTTTGAAGATACGACTTGATCCGTCTGAGAGAAGAACATGACCCTTCATTGTGGCTGATGTAGCAGACATTACTAATGGCAACCGGAAAGTTTGCAGAGTCCTAGAAACAACTCTTGGTACCGATTCAGTTGGTCATTTAACTTTCTTATTTGTAAAAATCAATTTCTTGGAAAGTACTCTTAAGCATTAATTCATACCTCTGTGTGCAAATCTTATTGAACGTCAACCCCAAAATGGCCATGAATTTCTTGACTAGTGTCAAGATGGATGTGCTGGCCTTCAGCGGCTGCCTTGAACATTCTTTCAACTTTTGTAGGTACAACGAATTGGGAGCTTCAAACCTTCTCTCTATTTTGCCTACGTACTCTTTCGCAATTTCAAATTACTGCCTGCGATAGAATTCTTTGGATGTAGGATTGTGAAAGGCATTCTCTATTGTTTCGTCATATCTCCTTGGTGCTCGATCTTCTTCTCCGCGATAGAATTGGGTCGCCAACTCCCACCTGATTACGTTTCGCCATAATTAAATATGTCATCCGACATTTGTTCAAATCGATCGTCATAATTTTCTCTTTTATAGTATGCAAAGTAACAGCCGTGCAGGCTCGAGCTTCTATCGCACAAATGGTTTTCTTTGAAAGGTCTTGCTTATCATTATGCCAAATAGAAATTGAAACGTGTCCATTGAGAATAGCATACCTCTTGCTTGTGCTGTGACATCAATCATGCCGCTGTATTCTTCCATGATTTCTTCCATGGTTATTCGAATAACATCATAATTGACAAGAAAGAGTTTACTGCGCACGTACCGTTTAGCGAGTAGCACAGAGAGGCTTGATACCAGGAGTAGCTTGAGCAAGTTGCGAATGGCACCTAAAACATGACCAAATTTCTTCTTGCCAGCTCCTCCTCCCCTGCCAGTGTAGAAGCTTCCTTTAACATCTCTACAGATTCCTTCCCATATCTGCCAAACTCTTCAACAGCTAGCGGTCTAAACAGATGTCCAAGATTTAAAAATTTTGTGAGATATTTGTGGTTCTTCTCTTTTCCTATTGTAGCTGCTGCAAATCCTACGTGTGTGCTGTTTCCAGACAGATCTTTTTAGAGCACAAGGATGAGCGATTGTATCATAGGTTTTTACCATCTTTATGACTGTAAATCACAATATCGGGACGCTGTTTTCCCTCAAACTGATCTGGAGTCTCACTTTGGCAGCGTAAATTGATAAACCTGACTACGTCATAAAAGCAATCAGGACAAGGTCGTGTCGCCTAATTGTGCCTTCACCAAATTTCCATGTGAGAAGATCGTATCATCTAGAGACCACTTCTTGCTGACATTGAGGAACAAAGCAGCAGGTGTCACTTAGATGACGAAGACCTCCTTCAAGTCACAAAACCAAGCAGTTCAAAACTCACCGTTTCAAGGTGTGAAATGGTGCTAGAAAGTGTTAACCTCCAGCTATTTCCCGTAATGGCTCCGCGACAGCTAATAAGACTTGACCGGTGCTCTTTGATGAAAAAAGATGCAAGAAATGCTTCAAATTGCATATCATTCATCTCCTTGTGGGTTCTTGTTTGAAGATTGTTTGGTTATTTAAACAATTGATCTAAAGATGGGTAGATTTGTCTTGCGCTTCTTTTCAACTTGTAAGACTCATGCATTCAAAGAATTCTTCAAATCTACTGTAAGGGTAGATTTTCGACAATACAGGCAGCTGTAAGATCTTCACATATTTAATGTCAGTGAAAACGGGCATATTTGACAAACTGTTAGCTTCCGCACCTAAAATGATGAAATGGTTGTCAGGAAATCTTCATTGAGACCAAAGCCCCAACTTTGATTCAGCATAAGCTGTTGATCGAAATTTTCCGATGTCTTTTAGTCAATTTGCGTCCAAAAATGCTCTCAAACGTACTGATGACATGCAGACGGGCCATACCTGTGCTTACCCGTTGTGAAACAGCCCGTAAGAGATGGAACACTTTTTGCACCCCTCAGTAGCGTCATAGTAATGATGATGATTGACTGCCTCCATTTGGAGCAGTCTGGACAAAACGAATTTCCGATTTAGCTTTTGTAAGGCATAGACTTTGTACAATTTTTCCTTTTCTAGTAGAGTCCCTAAGAGCTTCATACCATTAGATCGCACGAGAGTAGGTAACAAATGACCATTCTTGACAACAATTCAAAGAAATGCCTCACATTTTGAATCTGTCAACTCAAGGCCAATGCTCGATAATTTAGACTTTTAGCTCTTTGTCGTTGAAAACACGTCTTGTTTGGGACCAAGAACTGTAACATCATCAAGATATCATGACGTTAACTTTGAAGAATTATGTCTCTCGCTGTCTCTCTATCATCTTTACCCCATGTCTCACACAGACCCAAACACGCACACACACACACACACACGAACACAAACACACACACACACACACACACACACACACACACACACACACACACACACACACACACACACACACACACAAACACACACACACACAAACACATACATACTTACATAAATACATACATATACACACACTTCTGTATAGCTGAACAACACGTGCTACTCAAGCACAGGTATTTACACTTACGTCCGCACTTTAATTATTTAGCATTCACATATTGTCAGCTACATCTACAACCAGACTTCACCCCCACGGATGCTTTAATGAAGCCATTATCTACTCGCATATCTGTAAGTTAGCTCTGGTGATTACCAACGTAACCTGCAAAGTAGGGCTGTCACAAGCACATACACATGGCGTCAATCAAACAACTAGATCAAAGTAGTTTGCTAAGTTGTGATATCCGCTTATCCTGTATATTGCATATCACAAAATTAATACGAAAGGCATTCAGCCCTTTGTGTACAATAAAAAGTAAAATAAACTTTTATCAATACATAATTCGATGATTTCATAATCCATTATCCAGGTAGTAGCATTTCTGCTAGAAACGTTATCTATAGACACAATTGAGTAACTAATTTGGATGCGTTCATCTGCAGTACAAGCTGTTCGTTCAGCGAACAAGCGTTAACTTAAACGATGCAACTAATGTAACTTTAGACGTCAAATGAAACTTTCATTTATGGCTATACGTGCGATCTCAAGTCAATTAGATCGGAAGACCATTGGTCGGTCGTTCTGAGACGGCTTTGCAACTGATCGTGTAATCGGTCGCCTAGAAAAGAAAAATGAGTGACGTTTGAACCGGTTCAGTGCGGCAGTAAACAAGACAGTGGCACCTGCCACGTCTCCTAAAATGAAGCTGTCATCATTACGTAGGTTTACCTAATCTGTGAATGCGCCAGAGGGCGTGTCGGCTACGGTAACAGTTAATACCACAAAAGATATTGGACAGAGTGTATCGTATCAAGCTATTGCATTCTTTGAAGTTCTTGAGTGCTTAACTAGTACGACCCTGTATACCTGTCATCAGATCGAGGTAACGTTTCTATCGACTAACGTAAATTAGAGCTACTGAAATTATTGATCGTGCTCAGTTCTCGACTCCAGTCATCAGAATGAGGTAAAGTGGAACAAATGGTTACGTTTTTTACTATTTCCAGGTGCATATTTTGTACTTGTAGCCATTACTCGTCCAGAATATTTGGGTTGATGGTATATTTTCCAATTATGGTGTTGATCCAATTCCTGATTTTCACTTCAACGGTCTCAAGTTAGTATCGTCTAGCCTGTAAGAACGTTCGACCTTGTCTACGAGCCTGACTGAATGTATACACGTCTGTTTAGTTAGATGCCATAGTTATTTGCAGACAATTCATCAAGTCTGTTGGGTTTAGCGTTGATATGTTTTTTCTGGCCTTACTCACACTGGCCGTGTTCACATTATAGGGTTAGAAAACCAGGTTTGCATTAATTAATTGTAACACTCTGGTGTACTGTCACGCGCAAGGTGTGTTCAAACGTTGAACTAATCCATACTGCCTCTAAACTGGTTCACCTATGATAATCAAGTGGTCTAGCTACGCTATACATTTCCGACCTCAATAATGTTTTTCTGACCAGCTCCGTCTTTCTTCCTGGTTCGGGTCTAGGGTAAATAATATAGGGACCACATACGTGTGATACATATTACAACAGCAACACCTACAGCTGTCTGAATCTGCGGTGCCTTTTTATGTAAAGAATTCTATAAGTTGTGCTGCGGATTCGATTTGGTCAAGAAACAAGTGACAATGGTAGAACTAAGGGATGTCTAAGTTGTCGCCATGTTACCAAAATTGGCGACAGACTTTTATTGGACGACAAAGACGTGAATTTTAGGGGACAGACGTACAGAACTTTGAAGTGACTCAAACTGTCTTACCTTCGGAAAGCAGGCACCTGTCGCCAGAAGACAAGTGACTGCAATCATAGTCTTGGCGTGGCTGGACCTGCTGACAACGGTCTGTTCACGTCAGCAAAATATAATCCAGTCTACCTATTAGCAGCTATTTAGCGCAATAGACCTTTAGCGCACGAGGTACCAATTGACAACATGTTGCGAGGGTTAGTAGTTATCCGTCCAGAGGCCATGCATGCAGTTTCCTGTAGCCTCGCAAGCCAGGATCTTCCGCGCAGTCGCTGATCTAAACGCACGTGAATCACGCGAAGAGGAGGAGCTTTTGCCGGAATTGCTCCAGCGCGAGCAGAGCCTGGTCGCTTTCGAAAACGTCATAGTGACGTGGAACCCTGGATCCGGTTTCACAGCTTGGATAAGGCTAATTCGATTAGCTAAGCATGTAGGTATGAAAGTTGAGTAACAGGCGACATCACTTCACGCACTTGCTTGTTTTGCGCGAAGTATGTAGTTGAGATCATCGTTCGCTTCTAGTACGTATCTAGACAGCTTAGCCATGTAATATTCTGCAGTGTCACGACTCCTTTTCAGCATTCAGTTTTACCAACAGTACACCGCCGAATCTACATCTGCAGCCCCGTAGTTTGAGAAAGGAACTCATTGAACGCGGTTAGTGTATATGTAGCAGTCAGAGTCCGTCAGAAACATTGGGTAACATTCCAAATATTTACTTTACTCAAAAAGTTCCAAGTTATTGACAGGATCACCAATCGTTATAAAGACTTGTTCGCAGACGAAGCAGAAGCATTTCTTCGTTAACAGTCTCAAGGATAAAAGCTTTGTTAACTGGTGTCTTTGATATGCTAATTGGTTTGGTGCGCTAGTATTAGTTCCATCTTCTGTAAGCGGGCGCATCAAAGAGTGCGCCTTTAGCTTATCTTACGTGCTGATGTTTGTGTATTTTTGTCTTGTTGCTTTCGTACTGCTGTGCTCGATTATTTTTACTGCTTCAGTCTTAGAGTAAAACTTGCTAAACATGATGCGGAATCACGTCAGTGTTTTTATAAGTTTGAATCAAAAATTTGTACAAAAGAACGTTTTTACAGTTGTTATAATAGCGTTTACTAAAGTCGAAAACCTCGTTTCTCTTCGGTCATTCAACTTAAAGTGATTAATTTTTGTCTGAGTAAATTACTAAAAGCTTTTCCTAGGTAATCCTCGACTTGAGATAAACTTAGTTTTAATTTGGCTATTCACATGAAAAATAGACTGATTTTCATACTCATATTCTTTCTACAGATAGTGTATGACATCTCATGGCGAGCTACCAGTCATGTGGTGATGGCAGAGCCATTCAAAAATATCAAGCGCGGATCCAGGGATGGTCACCCAATATATGCAGCACAGTCTTGAGAAATTTTCACATGTGTTCTCAATATTCTATTCAAAGTAATGTCTACTGTAAAGGGTCTTAGTGTCAAGCTATAGTTGTCTTCTTTAAAAGTAAAGCATATATAAACGTATAGATAGGACTTGCCAAGGGCTGCAGCTTTTCAGGGACAACGTGTCGGAACCAATGACCGATGGTTTAAATATGCACGCGAAACATAAAGGTTTGTGAAGCTGTAGGCAACTTTGTGCCGTCTATATACACCCTGTATAGTTCTGGTAGACAAAGGTATCGCGCAAATGTTGCATCAGATACAGTAGACGAGAGCTTGATAATGAACTACTGTCATTCCACTTCCCTTGGCAGAATAGAGTAAATGTTTGGACTCAATTTATGCTGTCGGGACCTTGAACATTTCTTTGTTTGTGCAATTGCGTATAGGAACGAGTTTCTGAAACGTAGAAGAACTTAAGTACTTAGACTAAACCTTGTCCCTCTAGGTATGCGTATACAAAGCAATTCTGGAAAGGCAAGCGGAAAAGATTGGAGTGTTTAATCAGACGGATCTGCCTATTGTCCAGCGACTTTTGACGAGAAGCTGGTATCGGTCACTGGCAGGAATTTGAAATTAAAGACTTGCCTTCAACTCTTTAGCAGCCTCTAACAGTCGCCGCAGATGAGCAGTATTGTCCATTTGTAAATACACTTTTGAGAATTATTTGCACACTATCAGTAACCACTTGTAGATTGTGACCGGAGCATGAGTGAACTATTACGACCTAAATCTTACCTGCCTTCTACAATGAGACAGAAAATTAACGGTCTCCCGCGGTCACACTTTCACTACGACACGGAAAGAGAATACGAAGAAGTCAACAACGATTTGCTAGAAAACCCAAAAATTGAATTATTTAATATCCATATTCTGGACACAGATGACATAATGGCAACTTAGTGCGTAGTGCTATTTAGTAACTACAGAGCTTCTGTAAGCCTATCCTATTTTTGTGTTCACATAAATTTGCATTTATTGATATCAATCGTACATCCCATTTTGGGCTGTGGATGCGCTCCTGCAAATCAAAGCTATAGAGTTAACAGTTACAACTAAATCTTGCGGTAATAAAAGCATGTAAACTGTATTTAGTGACACAAAAGGTCTGCATGACATCACCTCGGCATTCTAGTAGCAACAGGAACTCTTGGCTTGCGAACCGATTTCCGAACTCGTGAAGAAGCATTGATAGATATTCTATCTATTAAGGAAAAGACTGATTATTTACCGTGTAAACGTTAACAAAGCAGTGGAGTAGAATAGTGTCCAATATCTAATTTTGGATAACGGCTAGATTCGGACGCGAGATCTTGGTCCAACGCTGTTGTCTAGGTATGAAATATAAGGCAACGTAGAGATGTTAGGCAGCTGATCTTGATCCGTGACAATCAATGGATTTGGCTCGTTCTAGCGAGAACGAGACTCGACTAAACGTAAACCACGCCCTACCTCTAGACCCGGACAAATTCCTCTAGTTTTGGACGGCCTCTTGTGTAGAGCTAACAAAGCACAAAACAAACCGAATCTATTTCTTGCAGTAGCCTAACATCTCATCTTCCAAACAATCGTATGGGCAGCGTCGTCGTGTTTCGTGCATAGCCGTGGTAGTCGTCAGACTTGAGTGAAGTCTCGCCCTCAAGTTTCGGATGCCCG